>NC_141538.1:92210909-92536136 GCF_021556685.1 Rattus norvegicus
CAATATATATATATATATATATCAATTATATATATCACAATTTGAGACCTCAAATTATACTGGAGAGCCATAGTGACAAATAGCATAGTTGTGGCATAAAAACAGATGTAGACCAGAAGATCCAGAAATAAACCCATAGTGATAGTTTGGATACCTAAGGTTTGAAAAAAAATTTGTATATACAAACAAGAAATATTCAACAAATTATGCTTCCAAAACTGGATTCCTATCTGCAGAAGAATGGCATTAAATTAACAACTCTTAGCCTTCAAAATGAAACAAAAAATGCAATTTAAAAACCTTAAACGCTGATACATACCACAAGAAAATTCACAGAATTAACTTGTCTGGGGCTCATATGAACCAATAACCAAGGAGTTTGCATTGGGCCTGACCTAGTTCCTTGGTATATGTTAATTATAGTTGTGTAGTGTGGTCTGCTTGTGGGATTCCTAACAGTGAGAGAAGCGGCTGTCTCTGACTCTTTTCCCTGGTTTTGGGACCCTGTTCCTCATATTGGTTTTCCTTGTCCATCCTTAAAAAAGGAGAGGTGCCAGGCTTATTACAACTTGATATGCCATGATTGGCTGATAACCATGGGAGCCCTGCCTTTTCTGAAGAGAAACAGTGTAGGAATGAATATTGGTTGCCCAGGGACATGGAAGGGCTAGAGGGAGCGGAACCTTTGGTCAGGATATAAAAAATTAATAATACAAAATTATTAAATGCTTAAACTGCTAAAGAAAATATAAGGAATACACTCCAAGGTACAAATTTAATTTTATTTTTTCTAAACAGGAGGAACTATTCCTGAGGATAAACAAATGGGGCTATTGAAAATCAAAATTTTCTCAAAAGAAAAAAAATGTCAATAAATCTAATCAGCCTGTAGAGTGAGAATGATTGCTAGGTATACATCAACCATGTTGTTGTTCACTAGAATATGTATAAAAAAATGCAAATAGTAAATACCAAAACCACAATACTGTTAATCAATGATTATATTAATAAATAATAGTTATTAAAAGAAGAAAATGAATGTTCAAGAAACATTTTTATATGTTCAACATCTTTCAATACCATAAAAATTCAAATTAAAACTACTTTGCTATTCTAATTTTTTTGTTCCATTTTTATTAAATTAGGTATATTTATACTTCAAATGTTATTCCCTTTCCCAGTTTCCAGGCCATCAGCCCGGAAACTTCCCCTTCTATATGGGTGTTCCCCGCCTAAACAAACCTCCTCCCCCATCCAACTATCTCATACACTGGTGGACCAAGAGCTTCTCCTTCCACTGGTGCCCCTACAAGGGTATTCATTGCTATGTATGAATTTGGGGCCCGGGGTCAGTCCCTGTTTAGTCTTTGGGTAGTGGCTTAGTCCCTGGAAGCTCTGGTTGGTTGGCATTGTTGTTCTTATGGGATCTGAAGCCCCTTCAGCTCTTTCAGTCCTTTCTCTGATTCCTCCAACAAGGATCCCGTTTTCAGTTCAGTGGTGTGCTGCTGGCAATCACCTCTGAATTTGACATATTCTGACTGTGTCTCTCAGGAGAGATCTACATCCAGTTCCTGTCAGCCTGCACTTCTTAACTTCATCTATCTTATCTAGTTTTGGTGAGTATATGTATGGGCCACATGTGGGGCAGGCTCTGAATGGCCCTTCCTTCAGTCTCTGTTCTAAACTTTGCCTCCCTATGCCCTCCTATGGGTACTTTTGTTCCCCTTTTAGGAAGGAGTGGGAGCATCTGCATTTTGGTCATCCTTCCTGAGTTTCATGTGGTCTGTGCATCTTGGGTACTTTGAGCATTTGGGGTAATATCCACTTATCAATGAGTGCATATCATGTGTGTTTTTCTGTGATTAGGTTACTTCATTCAGGATGATATTCTCTAGTTCATTCCATTTGCCTAGGAATTTCATGAAATCATTGGGTTTTTTTGTTTTTTTTTTGTTTTTTGTTTTTTTGTTTTTTGTTTTTTTGTTTTTTTTTTGTTTGTTTTTTTTGGAGCTGGGGACCGAACCCAAGGCCTTGTGCTTGCTAGGCAAGCGCTCTACCACTGAGCTAAATCCCCAACCCCGAAATCATTGTTTTTAATAGCTGAGTAGTACTCTATTGTGTAGATGTACCATACTTTCTGTATCCATCCATCTGTTGAAGGCCATCTGGGATCTTTCCAGCTTCTGGGTATTATAAATAAGGCTGTTATGAACATAGTGGAGCATGTGTCTTTGTTGTAGGTTGGAGAATCTTTTGGGTATATATCCAAGAGAGGTATAGTTGGGTCCTTAGGTAGTGTAATGTCCAATTTTCTGAGGAAACTCCACGCTGATTTCCAGAATGGTTGTACCAGTCTTCTATGCTACCAACAGTGGAGGAGTGTTCCTCTTTCTCCACATCCTCGCCAGCATCTGCTGTCACCAGAGTTTTTGATCTTAGCCATTCTGACTGGTAAGAGATGGAAACTCAGGGTTGCTTTGATTTGCCCCTGATGACTAAAGATGTTGAACATTTCTTTACATGCTTCTCAGCCATTTGATATTCTTCAGCTGTGAATTCTTTGTTTAGCTCTGTAGCCCATTTTGTCATAGTTATTTGCCTCTCAGCAGTCTAGCTTCATGAGTTTTTTGTATATTTTGGATATTAGCCCTCTATCAGTTGTAGGATTGGCAAAGATCTTTTGCCAATCTGTTGGTTACCGTTTTGTTCTAATGAGAGGATCCTTTGTCTTACAGAAGCTTTGTAGCTTTATGAGATCCCATTTGTCAATTCTTGATCTTAGAGCATAAGCCATTGATGTTCTGTTCAGGAAATTTTCTTCACTGCCCATGTGTTCAAGATTCTTCCCCACTTTTTCTTCTATTAGTTCAAGTGTATCTGGTTTGATGTGGAGGTCCTTGATCCACTTGTACCTGAGCTTTATACAGGGTGATAAGAATGGATCGATCTGCATTCTTCTACATGCTGACCTTCAGTTGAACCAGCACCAACTGCTGAAAATGCTATCATTTTTCCATTGGATCGTTTTGGCTCCTTTGTCAAAAATCAAGTGACCATAGGTGTGTGGGTTCATTTCTCAGTCTTAAATTGTATGCCACTGGTCTATCTGCCTGTCCCTGTACCAATACCATGCAGTTTTTATCACTATTGCTCTGTAATGCTACTTGAGGTCAGGGATGGTTATTTCCCCAGAAGTCCTTTTATTGTTGAGGATAGTTTTAGCTAGCCTGGGATTTTTTTCTTATTTTAGACGAATTTGCAAATTGTTCTGTCTAACTCTATGAAGAATTGGATTGGAATTTTGATGGAGATTGCATTGAACCTGTAGATCGCTTTTGGTAAAATGGCCATTTAAACTATATTAATCCTGTCAATCCATGAGCATGGGAGATCTTTCCATTTTCTGTGATCTTCTTCAATTTTTTTCTTCAGATACTTGAAGTTCTTATCACACAGATTTTTCACTTGCTTGATTAAAGTCACACCAAGGTATTTTATATTATTTGGGACTATTATGAAGGGTGTCATTTCCCTAATTTCTTTCTCAGCCTGTTTCTTTTTTGTGTAGAGGAAGGCTACTGATTTGTTTGGGTTAATTTTATACCCAGCCACTTTGCTGAAGTTGTTTATTAGGCTTAGTAGTTCTCCTGTGGACCTTTTGGGGTCACTCCAATATACTATTTTATTATCTGCAAATAGTGATATTTTGACTTCTTCCTCTCCAGTTTGTATCCACTTGAACTCCTTTTGATGTCTGATTACTCTGGCTAGGACATTTAGAATCCAATTGTATAAGTAGGGAGAGAGTTGGGAACCTTGTCTAGATCCTGATTTTAGTGGGATTGCTTCAAGTTACTCTTTATTTAATGTTAGCTACTGTTTTGCTGTATATGGCTTTTACTATGTTTAGGTATGGGCCTTGAATTCCTGCTCTTTCCAGCACTTTTATCATGAAGGGGTGTTGAATTTTGTCAAATGCCTTCTCAGCATCTAATGTGGTTTTGTTCTTTCAGTTTGTTTAAATAGTGGATTACGTTATAGGTTTTCCATATATTAAACCATCCCTGCATACCTTGGATGAAGCCTATTTGATCATGATGGATGATCATGTTTTTGATGTATTCTTGGGTTCAGTTTGCAAGAATTTTAGAGTATTTTTGTGTCAATATTCATAAGGGAAATTGGTCTGAAAATCTCTTTCTCTGGGTCTTTGTGTGGTTTAGCTTTAGAATAATTGTGGCTTCATAGAAGGAATTTGGTAGTGTTCTTTCTGTTTCAATTTTGTAGAATAGTTTGGACAGTACTGGTTTTAGGTGTTCTATGATGTCTGATAGAATTCTGCACTAAATCCACCTTCTCCTGGGCTCTTTTTTTGGGAGACTTTTAATGACTGCTTCTATTTCTTTAGGAGGTATGAGGCTGTTTCAGTGGTTTATATGTTTCTGATTTAATTTTGTTACCTGGTGCTTGTGTAGAAAAATTTCCATTTTCTCAAGATTTTCAAGTTTTGTTGAATATAGGCTTTTGAGGTATGATCTGATGATTTTTCTTAATTTCCTCTGATTCTGCTATTATGTCTCCCTTTTCATTTCTGATTTTGTTAATTTGGAATATACTCTGTGCCCTCAGCTTAGTCTGGCTAAGGGTTTATCTATCTTGTTGATTTTCTCAAAGAACCAGTTTTTGTTCTGTTGATTCTTTGTATATCCCTTTTTGTTTCCACTTGGTGATTTTGCCCTGAGTTTGATTATTTCCTGCCTTCTACTCCTCAGTGCATTTGCTTCTTTATGTTCTAGAGCTTTTAGGTGTGCTGTCAAGCTCCTGACATGTGCTCTCTCCTGTTTCTTTCTGCAGGCACTCAGAACTATGAGTTTTCCTCTTAGCACAGCTTTCATTGTGTCCTACAAGTTTGGGTATGTTGTACCTTCATGTTCATTAAATTCTAAGAAGTCTTTAATTTGTTTCTTTATTTCTTCCTTGACCAGGTTATCATTGAGTAGAGCATTGTTCAACTTCCATGTATATGTGTGTGTTCTTTCCTTATTGTTTTAATTGAAGACCAGCCTTAGTCTGTGGTGGTCTGATAGGATGCATGGGATTATTTCTATCTTCCTGTATCTGTTGATGCCTGCTTTGTGACTGATTATATGGTCTATTTTGGAGAAAGTACCATGAGGTGATGGGAAGAAGGTATATTCTTTTGTTTTAGGATGGGATGTTTTATAAATATCTCTTAAGTCCATTTGGTTCATAACTTCTGTTTGTCTATGTTTCTGCTTAATTTCTGTTTCCATTATCTGTCCATTGATGAGAGTGGGTGTTGAAATATCCTACTATTATTGTGTGAGGTACAATGTGTGCTTTGAGCTTTAGCAAAGTTTCTTTTGTGTATGTAGGTGCCCTTATATTTGGAGCACAGATATTTAGGATTGAGAGTTCATCTTGGTGGATTTTTCCTTTGATGAATATGAAGTGTCCTTCCTAATCTGTTTTTATGACTTTTGGTTCAATGTCGATTTTATTCGATATTGGAAGGGCTACTCCAGCTTGCTTCTTCAGATTATTGGATTGGAAAGTGGTTTTTCATCCTTGTACTCTGAGGTAGTTTCTTTCTTTGTCTCTGAGGTATATTTCCTGTAGGCAGCAAAATGCTGGATCCTCATTATGTATCCAATCTGTTAACCTGTGTATTTTTATTAGGGAATTTAGTCCATTGACGTTGAGAGATAATAAGGGATAGTGATTGTTGCTTCCTGTTATTTTCATATTTGGAGGTGAGATTATGTTTGTGTCCTTATCTTCTTTTGGTTTTGTTGCAAGAATATTAGTTTCTTGCTTTTTCAAAGATGTAGCTTGCCTCCTTGTGTTGTGCTTTGCCATTTGCTATCCTTTTAGGGCTGGATTTGTAGAAAGATATTGTGTAAATTTGGTTTTGTCTGGAACATCTTGGTTTGTTGCTCGATTTTAATTGATAATTTTGCTGCATACAGTAACCTGGGCTGGCATTTTTGTTCTCTTCATGTCTGTATTACATCTGTCCAGGATCTTCTGGCTTTCATTTCAGGCAGGACATCTATCATCTAGAAGTCACATAGCTAAAGGAACAAGGGATGGTATGAGAAGGGCAAAAGTGCACACATGGAAAACAGAAAAAAAAAATTTCTGGGAAAATGTGAACAAAGGGATAGGAAAATTTTGGGTTTTTTTGTATGTAAATCCCTCCACTTCCTAGACTTCCCTAATTCTCAACAGCATTAAAATTCGTGGGATCTGCAAAAGGGGATCAATGATTAAGGATATGTCATGTATTTCAGAGAGCCCTAGTTTAGTTCCAGGCACCCATCCTCTTTTCCCATAAAATTTGGTACTCTCTTCTAATCTTTGTGAGTATCAAACATATACAGCCAAAATATCCATACACATAAAGTAAAATAAATAAATATAAAAATAAAATAAAATAAAAATGCTTTCATCTACTTTGTAGTTTTTTTCAAAAATCTTGAATAATCATAAAAAAGGTACATTTGTTATGAGTGACTTAGAGATAAGGAATGGGAAGAGAGAGCATAACCTATTTACATTCATGGTTCTTTGAAGTTTTTATTTTCACGAACACATTACTTTTTATAACTGTTTTAAAATAATCCTGATGCATAATTGAAAATTTGAAGAGCATGTAGATTATTTTAGGAGATTCTTATTGCAGAAGTGATAATTTCAAACAGAAATGTTAAGAAGGAACTTGTGTGGTACTTTTGATACTTTTGAAGAGTAATTAAGTAAAGTGTACAGTGGTTCATTGGGATATAATACAAACGATCAGTTTGTTTCTGGATTAGACATCTGGGCAGAAGGCAATGTTGCTAGAGTGAAGGAGAAAGTTGAGCAGCATAAAGTGAGCAGAGAATCCAGTTATTTAACTTATTTTCATTATTTTCAATTTTGTGTAGGTGTGTGCATCTATATGTGGCTATATTCACATGAGTGAAAGTGCTAATGTAAACCAGAGGCACATAGATATTTCCTGCAGTTGATATTAAAACAGTTATGAGCTAACTAATGCAGGTACTGTGGATGTAACTTCCAGAGAGCAACGAAGATCTTCAGGAAGAATGAGTGCTCTTAATTGCTGAGTCATCTCTCCATCTTCTATGGTTCAAATATTCATGCGGATAATTTTGTTACGTATTGGTAGATTAGGCCCACTAGAGTATGTTATTCTCCATCTTCCAAAGAGTTTTCATTTTGTGAGAGAATATAGTAGGTAAAAGTCAAATTAATTTAGATAACAGTGTTAGAATAACTCAGGACAGGAAAATAGCCAGGCTAAATCTCTATATACAAATGTTTCATAGTGAAGGCATGCTTAAAATTAATATTTCAGTGGTGACTCATGTATTTTCTTGAAATTTTTATTGTATAAATACAGAATTATAGTTATAGTGAGAGGAAAATATATAATAGTTCAATAGTATTTTAACTACATTTCAAACTTCTCCATGACAGGAAGCCATATTAGCTTTACATGTACAGGGGCAACTGTTGTCAAAGCAGTATCCTAATGAAACTCACAAGGAGGAAGATTGAAAACAGTTGAAATTTTTTTTATATGTTCAACATCCTTCACTACCATCAAAATTCAAATTAAAACTACTTTGAGATTCTAATCTTACTTCAGGAGGAACATCTATCATCTAGAAGTCAAATTGCTAGAGAAACAAACGATGGTATGGTGTGCAAGTAGTTACATTGACTGTGGTGAGACTGAAGAAGGGAGAGAGTTTTTAATGAGAATTGTGAAGGCTTTCAGGTTGGTTCTCAATAGTACATAATTTTTTTAATGCTACTTAGTGTTGTCATATGAGACAAGGAAGGATTCATTCTATATTAAGCACCCTGGTGAAATCTTTGTGGTGACAATAAAATCACTTCAAAACATATGTTGACTTCGTATAACACTAAGAAAAAACATTCTTTGTACATGTTAAGACATATATATATAATATTTTATATTATAACAACATTTTATATTAAAATGTTATATATTATCACACACACACACATATATATATACATACATACATACATACATACATACATACATACATACATTATTTCCATTTCAAATGTTATTCCCTGTCCTGGCTTCCAAGCCAACATCACCCCCCTTCTATATGGGTGTTCCTCTCCCCATCCTCCCCCCATTACCACCCTCCCCCCAATAATCAAGGGCTTCCCCTTCCACTGGTGCCCTTACTAGGCTATTCATTGTTACCTATGCAGTTAGAGCCCAGGGTCAGTCCATGTATAGTCTTTGGATAGTAGTTTAGTCCCTGGAAAAAGCACATAATCTAATAATAACTTCAATATTGGAAATTGAATATATATATGTATATATATATATATATATATATATATATATATATATATATATAATTTAAGTGGAATTTAACTTAGGAAATTTGTACACTTGACATGTAACCTGAAATATTATACTGTAAATCATAAATATATTAGAAATTTCAACAAAAATTCAATATACTTCTTGTATATTCTGTGAAATGTGCACTTAGAGATTAGTCCAGGGATAGAAGTTGAGCCAAATTTTGCTTAAGGCAATACAAATTCACATTGTAATTGAAAGAGGATCTGTGGTTTCTGGCAACACTTGTCTTTGGCTGACCCATGATGGTACACTTTTGCTTACTCTATGTGGTAATTCTCAGTTAACCTAATAGAGAAGAAATGGGGAGGGTCATACATCTAGAGATGTGAAATTTCATCTGGGCTAAATTACACTATGTCTTTCATGGCCTTAGCCATCTAAGCCTCCATCTTACCATGGAGATCTCTGAAGAACATTTCTTCATTCCATCCCAGTGTTAGAACTGTGTGGATAAGAGACTGTTTATATGGTTTATCTGATCCTTATTTCAATTTGGTACTTGGTATCTCTCTAGAAAATTGTCCAATTCCTCCAGATTCTCCAGTTTTGTTGAATATAGACTTTTGTAGTAGGATCTGGTGATTTTTTTAAATTTCCCCAGTTTCTGTTGTTATGTCTCCCATTTCATTTCTCATTTTCTTAATTTGGATACTGTCTATGAGTCATCTGGTTTGGATGGTTAAGGGCTAATGTACTTTTTTATTTTTCTCAAAGAATCAGCTCCTGGTTTTATTGATTTTTTTGTATCGTTCTTTTTGTTTCTACTTGGATGATTTCAGCTCTGAGTTTGATAATTTCCTGCTGTCTCTTCTTGAGCATATTCTCTTCCATTTGTCCTAGAATTTTTCAAGTGTGCTGTCAAGCTGTCCTTGTATGCACTCTCTCATTTCCTTTTGAGGCACTCAAAACTATGAGTTTTCCTCTTAGCAGTGCTTTCATTGTATCCTACGAGTTTTGGTGTGTTGTACTTTCCTGTTCATTCTAAAAAGTCTTTGATTTCTTTCTTTATTTCTTCCTTGAAGAAGTTGTCATTGAATAGAGCAGTGTTCAGCTTCCATGTGTATGTGGACTTTCTATTGTTTTTGTTGTTATTGAAGACCAGCTTTAGTCTATGGTGATCTGATAGGATGCATGGGATTCTTCCAATATTCTTGTATGTGTTGAGCCCTGTTTTCTGACTGATTATATGGTCAATTTTGGAGAAAGTACTGTGAGGTGCTGAGAAGAAGGTATATTCTTTTGTTTTAGAATGAAATGTTCTATAGCCATCTATTAAATCCATTTGCTTCATAACTTCTGTTAGTGTCTCGGCTTAGTTTCTGTTTCCATGATCTGTCTATTGATGAGAATGAGGTGTTGAAATTTCCCAGTATTACTGTGTTCGGTGCCATGTATGCTTTAAGTGTTAGTAGCATTTCTTTTATGATTGAGGATGCTCTTGCATTTGGAGCATAGATTTTCGTTATCGAGAGTTCATCTCAGCCAATTTTTCTTTTAATAAATATGAAGTCTCCTTCCTTATCATTTTTGATTTACTTTTGGTTCAAAGTTGATTTTATTTAATATTGGAATGACTCCCCTATCTTCTTTCTTGGGACCATTTGTTTGGAAATTTTTTTCCAGCCTTTTACTTTGAGGTAGTATTTGCCTTTGCCACTGAGTTGTGAAGTTTTCTGTGTGCAGCAAAATCCTGGGTCCTGTTTACGTATCTAGTCTGTTAGTCTATGTCTTCCTATTGTGGAATAGAGTCCATTGATGTTAAGAGATATTGGGAATAGTAATTGTTGTTTTCTGTTTTTGTTTTGTTGTTGTTGTTGTTGTTTTTGTTAGAGGTGGAATTGTTTGTGTGGCTATCTTCTTTTTGGTTTGTTGAAAGATTAATTTCTTCCTTTTTCTAGGGTGTAGTTTTCCTCCATGTGTTGGAGTTCTTTATTTATTATCCTTTGTACAACTTGTTTGTGGAAAGGTACTATGTAAATTTGGTTTTGTTATGGAATATCTTGGTATCTCCATCTAAGGTAATTGAGGGTTTTGCTGGATATAGCATTCTGGGCTGGCATTTGTGTTCTCTTAAGGTCTGTATGACATCTGCCCAGGATCTTCTGGCTTTCCTAGTCTCCACTGAGAAGTAATTCTGATAGGTCTGCCTTTATGTGTTACTAGACCTTTCTTTTCCTTACTGCTCTTACTATTCTTTGTTTTGTGCATTTAGTGTTTTGACTATTATAGTAATGAGGGAATTTCTTCTCTAGTCCAATCTATTTTGAGTTCTGTAGGCTTCTTGTATGTTCTAGAGCATCATTTTAAGTTAGGGAAGTTTTCTTTTATAATTTTGTTGATTATATTTGCTGGTCCTTTAAGTTGAGAATCTTCTTTCTCTTCTATACCTACTATCCTTAGGTTTGGTGTTCTGATTGTGTCCTGGATTTTCTGGATGTTTTGGATTAGGAGCTTTTCAGATTTCGGATGTTCTTTGACTATTGTGTTAATGTTTTCCATGACATTTTCTGCTCCTTAGATTCTTTCTTCAATCTCATATGTTCTGTTTCTGATGCTTGCATCTATGACTCCTGATCTTTTCCCTAGGGTTTGTATCTCCATTGTTGTCTCTCTGTGATTTCTTCATTGTTTCTATTTCCTCTTTTAGAGTCTGGATTGCTTTGTTCAATTCCTTCACTTGTTTTGTTGTGTTTTCCTGTTACTCTTCAAGGGATTTTTTGCATTTTCCCTTTATAGGCTTCTACTTGTTTATATATGTTCTCTTGTATCTCTTTAATTGAATTATATATGTCCTTCTTAAAGTCCTGTATCATCATCATTTAACTTAATCTCTTGCTTTTCCAGTGTCTTGATTTATCCTGGACTTGCAGTGGTGGGAGAACTGGCTTCTAATGATGCCAAGTAGTCTTGGCTTCTGTTGCTTAGGTTGTTGTACTTGCCTCTTGCATCTGATTATCTCTGGTGTTATTTTGTGTTGCTGTCTCTGACTGGAGCTTATCTTTCCTGTGGGCTTATGAGCCCCTGAACTTAGGAATGAGAGCACTCCTGGGAGATCAGCTCTTTCTGGGAAGGAATTGGTTCTGTAGCGCTATGGGATAGCCTTAAGACTGGGTGCAGATGTATACCAGAAGCTAAAGTAAGTATTTTTGAAATTTTTATTTTAGACCTACACTCTAGGCAGAGGTCTTAAACTTTTTGTGTTTAGTAAAGTTTAGTATACATATGTCCACAGTAGATGCTTATTTATATATGTCTAAGTGTCAGAAATTTGGATTACTTAGTGTGATTTATGTTCGTGGTATAGTATATATAGTACATATAATGGAGTAATCGATTGGATCTAAATAATTCATTAATTACAGACTGGCAGACAGATCACATAATGCCATCAATTATCTTCTAAAGTCTTAAATTATCAGTTTTGATTATGCATAAGGATTGGTAACACAGTGTGTCACTCAACAAGCACATATAAACAGGGTTGCAATTCTTTTCTCCAAATACTTATGCTAGTTTTATATTAGATTTTCTAGAACTTTAAAGAAAGAAGAAATTCTATACATGTTTAAAATGAAAGAGATCAGAAAATAGTTAAAGAAACAAAAAAATAGATTTTATTGTGGAATTATTATAACAAGGAAGGTGAGGTCAGGTTTATGATGAAGAACCTGGGTCACTGTAGTGACAGTGACTAAAAACAAACACCAAAACAATGGAGGACTTTGAGCAACCTCACTTGATATGATCCCTGTTGAGGGCAATGCATGGCTATCTGCTAGCAACCAGGCAAGGATAAGGAACTGGACAACCTACTCGGAGTGGTTATGTACTAAGTTCCAAGGGTCCTTGTTAAGGCAATTCAACAGGGTTTTGGAGAACACCTGGAGATGTGAAATGTATTATAGAAGGCAAAAGGCCAAGATCTAATCAAAAGGAGTTTTCAGAGGAGTTCAACTAAAGTTTACTAAAGGAGGTCTTTTCATCATACATATATGTGTAACAACCACAAAATGGTGAGGCAGTATCATATCATAGAATACACATCCATTTTTAGTGAAATGTTTCCCACTTCCCCCCTCTCTCTGTTACCCCTGTTATGGTATAAATGCAGCCTTGGGAAAAATATAATTGTTGCCTTGATCAGACTTTTGTCTTGGCGTCCTTCTTTGTGTCTCTTGTCCCCCCATTCTCTTCCAGGTACCTTCAGCCCCATCACTGACAAATGGTGACTAACATGGGGCTGTTTGGAGGTCTCCTGGAGGAGAATAGACAGGCGTGTCTTCCTTCTTTGTCTGAGCCTTTGCTCCCCTGCTTCTGGCAACTTGGTTCAGAAGCTTGGTGTGTATTTCTACCCAGATGACGAAGATCTCAGTGGTGAGTGATGGGACAAGCATTCTATAGTCACCTTTGGTGTCAGGACTCAGGGACTCACTCAGGATGCGAAGAATAGAGTTAAGAAAAAAGATTTAAAGAAATTCTTAGATTTTTGTAGGAAATATTTGTCCATAGTTCCCCCAGGAGGGAACAACTGATACAAAAGATAGTGCAGAGTTAGTGATTGTTTTATGGGTCAGCTAACCCTGTTGCTGAAGTCTGCCCTCTGTAATGAGTAAAAATTGTGTGCTTTTTGGGTTCAAGGTTGCCTCTCCCTGTGTGGATGAGCAACCCCACATATGTGGATTAAAAACCTTATACCCTCATGCTATTGCAGCAGTCACTGTGTCAATCTGTGTTCTGTGGATGGTGCTCCTAATGTAAGGCCACTATGGGGTCTTACAATATTTTGGTGTATCAGCTGAGAACTGCACTCCCCCTAGACCACAAATGGCGAAGAGATTGGAGGTAAGCTCGAGCAAATCTGTGTTCTGTGTTCTCTGTTACTTTCTGCTTTATCTCTGTGTCATGTTGTCTTGTCTTTATTTCATGTTGTCTTGTGTTGTCTGCATCTGCTGTCTGAAGGGTTCGAGTCCCTTCAGAGGGGGTTTGAGTCCCCCACCCCCAGAGGGGTTAGAGTCCCTTCAGTGGTCGATATGGGTCCCGTGAAGGGCTTGCGGCTGTGACAGGTGGATGTGGTAGTTGTCACAGGCCACAGGCCCTAAAGGATGCTCTAGGAGGAGAAAAGAATTTAGAGGACACTCTGGAATCCCATTGGGAGGTGGGATCAAACAGTCTGCCTCATCCTGGAAGCAGCTAAGGTAAAGCTGCAGTTTGGGCTAGGTACTGAAGGTATCAGGCATCTGTGGAAATTGGTTATAGGATGCCTTGACTTGGTCTTGTTTATTTAGTTTGTTTTCTGTGGTATTGTCGAGTGTCTTTTTGGCTTTTGTTTCATTTTTGGGCTTGGACTGACAACTGTGTTTGAAATCACAGACTGACGAGTGTGTTTGAGATCATGGACTGATGACTGTGTTTGAGATCATGGACTGTTTGTTTTGTTTGTCAGAGTTTTACTTGGTCCTCTTGGTGCTTAATTCAGAAATAATTTGCTTGAGAGAAATTGTTTTCTGCCAGGAAGTTTTGTCATTCTCTCTTGAACCTCCTCCCAGGGAGAGATGCCCCTCCCTTTGCTTCCCCTGTCCAGTCTAGCTGCTGTAAACAGTGCATCACACATGTGTATGAAGGACTCCAGGTTAGCGAGTGACCCTGTCTGAAGCAGGCATTAACAAGAACCTGAAAATTTTGCCTTGGATCCTGAAGAAAGCATCTCCCTGTTGCTTAGACATTCACAGCTTCTAAAGAAGGGTCTAAGGGTGACAGTTGAGCAGGTCTGCTAGCAAGCAAGCTGCAGGCTGCGAGCAGACTGAGGCATAGCTCAGGACTAGCCGGCTCGAGAAGAGTTTCAAGGTTAAGGGCCCCCTGAATGGAGCTGATGCTTTGACAGCAAAAGATAGTGGAAAGTTAGTGATTATTTTAAAGACTATTATGAGACTTTTGGCCCTGAAAAAAATTCCAGTCGCTACCTTCAGTGACCAGACCTTCAGCACTTGCTCAAAGAAGGAGAGCATTCATTAAGAGAAGTTCTTTGAGGGAGCCTGCCTTATCTGCTGGCCCTATTCCAAGAGAGGAGTTGATCTCCAGCATTAAGTCACTTTTTCCATTAGTCATCATTGACATAGAGAGTGCCTCTGATCCTATCCCTGCAGCAGTCAATTCCTGCCCCTGTGGTCAAAATGCCCCAGGTTGGGGGAGCAGGGGAGCCCCTAAAGTAGCTTCAGAAAGAGTCTGCAGCAGACTGTGAGGAACTTTGTTTTGCCAGACAGAACAGGCTTTACTCTAGGATGATAACAGGAGGAAGTCTTGGCGTGGGCTCTTTGGCCTACTCCAACTGGAAGCTGTGGCCAAGGTCAGGGTCAATATTTTCTTTTCCATGGCCCTCTAACCCAGTGAGACAGCTTGGTGAGGGGCTACTACTGCAGTCCTAGAATTCAGAGGCACTGCAAGGGCTGTAGTTCTATTAAAGGTCAGTATTCCAGTGTTAGCAATCCCTCTATTGGATGTAAGAGGCAGGAAGCCCAACTCAATTGTTACCCCTGCCTCAGGAATGGCAGTAGAAAGAGTCCTTATAGCGAGTTATCTCTGACTATAGCTTGCTCTCTGATTGATTCCCGAGGCTTTGATTGGATCATACCCCCTGGGCAAGCTCCCCTTCAATACTCAGATGCTATTTTCTCCTGGTCTTTTGGCTCAAGGTCACCAGACATGTCTGACAGCCTGGAAGAAATTTCCCTCCTAAAGCAGTCAGTCATACAATTATTTTGTCAGTCATTTGACATCTAATACCCAGGTCCTAACCATCTCTTCAGCCTTTTGTTATTAGGCTGACACTGGTCCTTTGGAGACTGGGTCTCTTGAGAGGCAAAGCCACCAAGCTGACACTGAAGGGAAGTACTCCTTAAAGGAGAATCTAAGTCCAGAAAGACAGCCCGTAACAGACTCTGGGTGCCCCTCTGCCCCCATTTCTGTTTCACAGGCACAAAGCTTGCACTTGTTTTTGCACTGGCCTTTTTGTCCCAAAAAAGTTTCCTCATTTAGCTGTGTGACTGAATACAATTTGTCACCTGATCTGGTTGTTCCCCCAGCTCTCAACAGGCCACCCCTCAGCTTTCTTGCCTGGCCTCTTTCCTCTGTTCTCAAGAATTTTATCATCTAATACACTATGTTGTTTGACTTATAATAACCCCGTATTACTAATATGCATGTTCCAGATTCCCATTGTGAAGCTTCTAATTCTAAAACAAGGGGATGGTGCATCCCCCTAAATATTAAATTTACCTCCACGGGTTAAAACCAGGATTGGACATGTGGATATACTTGGGATCTTAGAATGTTTCAATCAGGTGCTGATACAGGGATTATATTTACCATAAAATTGTTAAAAGAGCCTGTACATTCCTACTTCCTGGCCTCTGGGCACTCATCCCAAGAAGGAGCCCATGGAGGCACTGACCATGGCGCAGGGCACACTTGACTTCATCTACAGCCTGCGCTCCACCGAAAGGAGCTGCTTGCTCAAAGAACTGCACTGCTTCAAGTCCATTGCCATTGCATAAGAAAAATTGGAAGCTCTGCCACCCACTCCCGGACAGCTGAGATATGTATTCTTCTACAATGTGATACCTTTTGTAGGGTTTGGATTTTTGGATAATGCAATTATGATTGTTGCAGGAACTCAAATTGAATTTTCTATTGGAATTATTTTGTGAATATCAACAATGGCAGTCAACATGTTATCTTTTTCTTCTATGTTACAGCATATTATGTAACTTTCAGTCATTGATTATGTACTATACTGAGTTGGGGTTTACTTATTTCTTACATAATATGCACAGGATACATATTTATGTCTTTTTTTCCTGATGATTATAATTCAATGCTGAGGTTTCTCCAAATTATTTAAGATGTTTAATATCAGTTAAAATTGTAATTTTCTGCCTGGTGGCATCCCTTCTGTGATATTTCATGGTAAACATTTACAATCATATAAATTCATTCAATTTTTAAACTTCCACATATATCCAAAATGGAGTAGAGTTTTAACTATATCTATTTTAATTTTGACCCACACTGTCTTTAAGAGTCAGAGGTTTGAGACCCCATATGAACAACAATGCCAACCAACCACAGCTTCCAGGACTAAGCCACTACCCAAAGACTATACATGGACTGACCCTGGACTCCAACCTCATAGGTAGCAATGAATAGCCTAGTAAGGGCCCAGTGGAAGGGGAAGCCCTGGGTCCTGCCAAGATGGAATCCCCAGTGAACGAGACTGTTGGGGGAGGGTGGTAATGGGGGGAGGATGGAGAGGGGAACACCCATACAGAAGGGGAGCGGGAGGGGTTAGGGGGATGTTGGCCTGGAAACTTGGAAGGGGAATAACAATCGAAATGTAAATAAGAAATACTCAAGTTAATAAAAAAGAGATTCAGAGGTTAATCAGAAAGAACAATAATTGTCTGGCACCTCTTTTACATAAACCATACATGCTAACAAGTGTACTTCATTCTGATTGCCTTTTTACCTTTAATTTCCCAACTTTGAACAATCACAGTGAATTCTGGTTTGTGAGAGAAAGGGGGTGCTTGGATACTTCCTGTGTCTTAGAATATGGTTAAAGAGAACATGCAAAAGGTCTTAGAAAAGAGAAAACGAGAAAGAGAAAAAGCTGAGAACTGGTATCAAAACTGGTTCTCCACCTCCCCTTGTTAGTCCATCTTGCTGCCCTCCATGTTGGGTACCCTAGTAGGCCTTCTTTTGCTTATATCTTTTGGGTTTTAGACATTTAATCATTTAATCAGCTTTATTAAACAACAGATATATTTTTTATTATTCAGGTATATTATCATAGGCTAGCTATAGAGGATGTCTTTGATGATGGCCAAGCTCACCTACACATCTCCTCCCAGCCCAGACAAGGACATTTTTTCCTTAAGCCAAATGAGGCCAACATTCTTTTCTGCCTGCTGTCCTGATGCCTTTGCTGAAACATTAACTAATTGTCACCCCTGCATGCTGAGCTGGACAGTCAATGATGGGTAAGAGAGTGATATATTCATGAAGAAAGGGCCAAAGACAGGAGGGCAGCCATTAGCTGCTGCTTTATCCCATGACGGACCCTGGCCACGAGATTCTCCTGGTCATGAGACAAATATCACTCCAACCAAGATAGATGCAGTTCCCGAGGGGCTCATTCCAGGACAGCATGGCCATTTGGCCACCTTTTCATTTGACTATAAGGAAGGGGGTGATATTGGAAGTGATGCCCTTGAAGCCCTCCATTACCGATGTTATTATTATGGTTAAAATTAAGTATGACTAGGTTCATGGAAAATCCCCAGCCAGCTGCAGAAGACTAATACAAATCTGGTGGTCAGGATAAATAATGATATGATAAAACTCTGACCCTGCTGAGAAATACATCTGACATCAAGATGCCCAATGTAACCTTTCTGAAAAACCAACATCCTGTTGACCAATAGATCTGACAAACCCGTGACCTTTCTAACATCCTATCAATAACAGCCAATTTCCTGACTACATGAATACTGTGTCTATGGCCTGTCCACTTCCCCCCTCTCTCTGTTACCCCTGTTATGGTATAAATGCAGCCTTGGGAAAAAATTAAATTGTTGCCTTGATCAGACTCTTGTCTTGGCGTCCTTCTTTGTGTCTCTTGTCCCCCCATTCTCTTCCAGGTACCCTCAGCCTCTTTGCTGATAACCCACCGTCCCACTCATGCCTCAATTCCTTAGCATTCCCCTATACTGGGTCATTGATCCTTAACTGGACCAAGAACATCCCCTCCCATTGATGTCAGATAAGGCCATCTTCTGCTACATATGCAGCTGGAGTCATAGGTCCCTCTATGACTCTATGGTTGGTGATTTAGTCCCTGGGGGCTCGGGGAGTGTGTTTGTATGTATTCTTGATATTGTTGTTCTTCTAATGGGGTTGCAAACCCCTTCAGCTCCTTCAGTCCTCTATTGGTCCTTTTGTTCAGTCTGATAATTGACTGCTAGCATTTGCATCTTTATTAATAAGACTCTGGCTGAGCCTCTCAGGAGACAGCTATATCAAGCTCCTGTCAGCAGTGTTCACTCTAGCTAAGAAAGTCATTTTGCAAAGGCAGAACAAATGATCTTAAAAAAAGTTCTGTGTCTCATGAAGTCTATTTTTTTATTATGCTTCAAATGGGAAGAACTTTATTTATGATTTTAAAGAGGAACAGCTTAGATCCCCTGCTCACTAGCATGTGATTAGGACAGTGTGTTCCACAGACATGTTCAGCATGGTATATTTGAAGTATAGCCACAAAGTAGCTTATTTGCAATGGTATAGACTCTCTAGAGAAAGAGAAATACAGTATGTTAATTTCTTTTATATAAACTCTCCTCTGCTGTAGTATTTCTGCAAATACTTAAATTAGTTTTAGCTTTCTTTTTCTAGAAAGATTGGAGAGTATGATTGGCTTATATTATTCCCAGATTGAATCTTAGATCGCTATCTAGTTTGTCTAGCCCAATGAATCACGGCTTGTTGTAACCTGATTAAAACAAAACAAAACAAAAACAAAAACAAAAACGAAAACTTTGTTCACTGCCTGTTTTCTGCTAGCAGTACTTCAAAATTTAGTACGTTAAAACAACCAAAATATATTATTACACAGATCCTGATATTTGAGATCTTTGAAATATTTGGTTGTGTGGTTTTGGCTCAATGTCTTTCAGGTGGATTCATTCAGCCTTTCAAGCCAGGTCTTTGGTTTCTTAAGACTTACTGAGGTTGAAGATATACCTTACAAGCTCATATAACTGTTGGCAAGAGAATTTCATTCCTTAACTATAAAGACTGCCAATAAACCAACATAAACATTCTAAGAGTAACAGCAAGCCAGATGGATGAGGCAGGGATGGGTGAAGGAAGGTAAAAAGAGAAACAGAGAGACACAGAGACAGTAGAGATAACCCAAGGGGGAGGGGAGAGAAAGAGAGAGAGAGAGAGAGAGAGAGAGAGAGAGAGAGAGAGAGAGAGAGAGAGAGAGAGAGCACTAGTCTAGTGGTTTTCATGTTCACTGAGAGTCATGCATAGGCTGGAAGATAATAGAACTTGTGGGTGATACAGGATTATGTGAGCTGGCCAATACTCTTCTCTTTATTATGAAGTGAGACAGTTTACTAATCAACATGGAATCATATCTGCTGCTGCCTTCACTGCTGTCCTTAAAACCCAAGTCAGTGTATCAAGCATTCCCTTGACCTTCCACAACTGTTGTTGTGACTTTCATCTAACTGATGTGTAACTCATTGTAAGTGACATGTCATCATTTATGCCATCTAATATTCATTGGAAGAATATCACTAAGACCAGCTCAATATTTAAGAGGAAAATTGAGCTCCACTTCTTGAGAGGAAGAATTATAAAATGTAGGTACATTATGTTAAGTCATCAAAAGAATATTCCCCAGAATTACATGAATTAAAGGGGTTACTTTTACCTATGAGGTATTTAAAAAGTACAGATTATGTACTATCTTTGAACCTATAGATGAAAATAATGAACATATTTCAATTTCTATTATAAAAATACTCATGAGTCTATGACATAAGAAATCATTTTTCTAATGTTAGTGAACGGAAAGCACACTTTGAAGTAGAGTTCTGAAAACTGGCTAAATATACAGTAATTATATAGCTTTCTAAACAGAACAGCATATTAGCTCAACTCAAACACACTGAGTAAAACGCTATGATTATGTAAAGATCTTTTCCTAATCTTAGGCTGCCATTTGTCCTCTTCACAGTGTCCTTTGCCTTATAGAAGCTTTTCGGTTTCAAGAGATCCCATTTATCAATTATATTGGTGTTCTGTTCAGTATATTTCCCTCATGTGACAATGTGTTCGAGACTATTTTCCACTATCTCTTCTATTAGATTTAGTGTATCTGGTTTTATATGAAGGTCCTTGATCCACTTGGATATGTGCTTTGTGCAGGGTGATAAATATGCATCAATTTGCATTCAGACTACCAGTTAGATCAACACCCTTAGTGGAAGATGCTTTCTTTTTCCACTATATGATTTTGGTTTCTTTGTCAAAGATCAAGTGTCCATAGGTGTGTGGGTTTATTCCTAGGTTTTTAAATCTATTCCAGTGATCAACCTTTCTCTCTCTTTACCCATACCATGTGGTTTTTTTTAAATCATTGTTGCTCTGTATTACAGCTTGAGGTCAGGGTTGATGATGCACCCACAAGTTTTTTATTGTTCAAAATTGTTTGGCTACCCTATGTGTTTTTTCTTTTCTATATGAAGTTGAGAATTATTCTTTTTATGTCTGTGAAGAATTGTGTTGGAAGTTTTATTTGAATTGCATTGAACCTGTAGATTGCTTTTATTAAGATGGTCATTTTTACTATGTTAATCCCACCAATACATGGGTATGAGAGATCTTTCCATTTTCTGAGGTCTTCAATTTCTTTCTTTATGCACTTAAAATTCTTCTCATACAGATCTTTCCCTTGCTTGGTTAGAGTTACACCACAACATTTTATATTATTTGTGGCTGTTTCCCTAATTTTTTTCAGCCTGTTTATCCTTTATGTAGAGGAAGGCTACTGATTTGTTTAAGTTTATTTCCAGCCACGTTGTTGAAGTTATTTATCAGGTGTAGGAATTGTCTGGTTGAATTTTGGGTGTTGGTGATGTATACTATCGTATCATCCACTATTGTATCATTCTTGACTTCTTTTTAATTTGTATTTACTTGATCTCATTTTGTTGTCTTACTGTTCTAACTAGAACTTCAAGTACTATATTGAATACATAGGGAGAGAGAGAGTGAACAGCCTTGCCTTGTTCCAGATTTTAGTGGGATTTCTTCAAGGTTCTCTCCATTTAGTTTGATGTTGGCTATTGGCTTAATATATATTGCTTTATTATGTCTATGTATGTGACGTGAATTCTTGAACTTCCCAAGACTTATAACATTAAAGGGCGTTGGATTTTGTCAAAGGCTTTTTCTTTTTTTTTTTTTTTTTTTAAAGTATTTATTTAATATATATCAGTACAGTGTAGCTTGTCATCAGATATACCAGAAGAAGACATCAGATACCATTACAGATGGCTATGAGCCACCATGTGGTTGCTGGGAATTGAACTCAGGACCTCTGGAAGAGCAGTCAGTGCTCTTAACCACTGAGCCATCTCTCCAGCCCGTCAAAGGCTTTTTCAACGTCTAATGATGGTCATGTGATTTTTTCCTTGGAGTTTGTTTATATAGTGGATTATGTTGAAGGATTTTTGTATATTGAAACATCCCACAACCCCTGGGATGAAGGATAAACCCTACTTGAGTGTGGTGAATGGTTTTTTGATGTGTTATTATATTTGGTTTGTGAGAATTTTATTGATATAAAGAACTCAAAAAGTTAGAGTTCAAAATTCAAATAATCTAATTTAAAAGTGGTGTACAGAGCTAAACAGAGACTTCTTAATCCTGAAGATCCAGCTATACTGTTCCAAAGCATATACCTAAAAGATGTTCCACCAAGCCTCAAGGACACATGCTGCACTAAGTTCATAGCAGTCTTATGCATGATATCCAGAAACTGGAAGCAACCCAGATGTCCCTCAACTGAAGAATAGATACAGTAAATGTGGTTCATATACGTAATGGAATACTATTCAGCTATTAAAAATAAGAGCATCATGCACTTTGCAGGCAAATGGATGGAACTAGAAAATATCATTCAAAGTGAGATAATCCAGACCCAAGAGGGCCTGCATGGTATGTAGTCACTGATAATTGGAGATATTAGTCAAAAGTAGAGAAACCCCGTAATACACCCCACAGACGCTAAGAAGTTAAACAGGAAGGAAGGTTTAAGTGAGGATGTTTCAGCTCACTTAAGTTCAACAAGTGGGAAATTAGAAGTGGGAACTTTAATGGGGAACAAAAGAATCATGGGAGGTAGAGGGAACTAAGTGGGAGATAAGAGAGGGAAGGGGGAAATGTGAGCAGGATCAGATATGGGGAGAGGCAGGAAAAAGTCCAGAGGGCCAGGGGAACTAATGAAAATATGCAGATGTTGGGGTGGGAGATGGTGGTGGTGTTATCCTTTAGAAAGTTCCAGAGATCTTGAATGTGAGAGACACCCAGGATTCAATGTAGGTGACTTGATCCAAAAGACCAACAGTTGGGAGATGGAACCTGAAGGGCCTACCAGCAGTAGTTAGACAGGACCCTCAGTGGGGGAAAGGGGACATCAAACCAACTTCATAATGTTTGACTCAGTATTGAAATGCAGGGACAAAAAGGGAGCAGTGACTGAAGAAAAGAAAGGATTGAAGGGTCTACCAACAGCTAACTGAGACAGACGCTGATACTTATAGCCAAGCATTGCACTGAGGTTTAGGACCTCGATGGGAGAGTTAGGGGAAGGATTGAAGGAAATGAAGGCAATGGCAATCAATAGGAAGACCAAAAATCTTAACTAACCTGGATCCCAGGGAGCTCCAAGAGACTAAGCCACAACTAAGCCACAGAACATATGTGGCTTATCCAAGATCCCAGGCATATATGTGGCTGAGGACTGACTGCCTTCTCTGGCTGCAGCAGGAGAGAATATGCCTATGTCAGTAAGGCTTCATGCTCTTGAGAAGGGAAAAGCCAGTGGGAGGCCCCTCTTAGAGGGGATGGGGAGAGAGGATGGAGTGAAGAACTCTGGTAGGCATATTTGGAATTAAAATAATAAAATAATTATAAAAACAAAAGAAAACAATACAAAAATAACCTTTTAGTATGGCTTGCAAGTATCTACAACTTAAATTATTTTCAGGTGCCATTTAGACTCTATAAGGTTAATATTCATTAAGTATTTTATGCACCGTATCTTAATTTGAGGCCTTTTTAAAACAGAACCTATTGTAAGATTTTAGTATAGAAATATATTAGCAGACATTATTTGATACCCTCAGAAAGAGTGGGAAAATAAGGCAGGGAAGGCAAGGAAGTCAGTGAAGGTGGTATTGGCAAGCACCACTAATTTTTACTACTAGTTTACTACTAGTATAGCCACCTGTAATGATGATTATTATTAATTATCAACTTAACAGAAACCTAGAAGATAAAGGTCAAGGTATGTCTGTTAGGGATCATACATATGTAAATGAGGTGAAAATACCTATCCTGTCATAGTTTGAATATGCTTAGCCCAGGAAAGGGGACTATTTGGAGGTGTGGCCTTGTTGGAATAGGTGTGTCAATGTGGGCATGGTGGCATGAGCTTTAAGACCCTCATCCTCACTGCCTGGAAGTGATTATTCTGCTAGCAGGCTTTAGATGAAGATGTAGAAATCTCAGCTCCTCTTGCACCATGCCTGCTTGCCTGCATGGATATTCCCATGTTCCCACCTTGATGATAAAGACTGAACCTCTGAACCTGTAAGAGAGCCCCAATTAAATGTTGTCTTTATAAGAATAGTTCTTGGTCATGATATCTATGCACAACAATGAAAACCCTAAGACATACCCTAAATGTGGATAGCAATGTTCTCAGAGCTGGGAACACAAAAGAGGAAATGAGAGTGGAAGGATAATTCAGTGGCTAAGTGTGTGTGTGTGTGTGTATTACTTTTATAGGGGAACTGAGTTTGGTTCCTAGCCCACATTGGGGTGCTCAAAACCACCTTTAATTACCTTTATTAACACTATGCACATGTGCCCAAACCACCATTCTCTCTCACACACACTTAAATGCAAACATATGAATAAATCTTTTCTTTAAATGAGGAAAAATGAGAGAGGAGAGAGAGAGAGAGAGAGAGAGAGAGAGAGAGAGAGAGAGAGAGAGAGAAAGAGGGGGGGAGGGAGGGTTACTGTAAAAATTAAAAAGGAATGTTTTCTATCAATTCCCATGAACCAGATCTGCTCGCTCTGGCTGCTACTGCGATGTGTTCACAATTCTCCCACTCCCAGCTGTTTCCCTTTTAGCCACCCTCTTTGCATGGTCCTCTAGGTGGTAGTGACCATGCCTGGCACACACACACACACACACACACACACACACACACACACACACACCCCTCATTCTGTAGGCCCTGCGTGTTTTCACTCCAGCAGGCAACAGAACGAGATCTGCATGCTCCAACTGCCAGACATTTCTTTCACACACTGTCGTCTTTAGCCCTGTAAAATCAAAGTTCTAGAAACATATAATTTAGTAATTAGATTTACATGTTAAATTGTCAATCCACAATTTATCCACACAATAAATTTGCTGCCAATTGATACAGATATTAGCTTCCCACCTAGACAAGATAAAATTGATCTAGTTCGCCTAAATCTGAGCCATCCTCCTCCATAGACTCCATCTTCATCCCCCTCTTCTCCTCTTCTTTCCTTGACTTTTTCCCCACCTACCCTTCCTTCTCATCCAATGATAGGCTTGGCCTTATCCTGGACCTACCTTACTGCATAATGACATCATCCTACAGAGAGAGAGAGAGAGAGAGAGAGAGAGAGAGAGAGAGAGAGAGAGAGAGAGAGAGAGAGAGAGAGAGAGAGAGAGAAAGAGAGAGACAGAGACACAGAGAGAGAGACAGAGACAGAGACAGAGACAGAGACAGAGAGACAGAGACAGAGAGACAGAGTTCGGTCCAGATTCATCTTTCTCTGCTTCTTGATTGTGGATACAATGTAACCGCTGCCTTGTTCTGATGCCTTGCCATCTGGCCCTGTAGGCTGTACACTTTCAGCTGTGAGTCAGAAATACATCTTTCCTTCCTTCATTTCTTTTTTTTTTTTTTTTTATTAACTTGAGTATTTCTTATATACATTTCAAGTGTTATTCCCTTTCCCGGTTTCCGGGCAAATCCCCCTCCCCCCTCCCCTTCCTTATGGGTGTTCCCCTCCCAACCCTCCCCCCAATGCCGCCCTCCCCCCATAGTCTAGTTCACTGGGGGTTCAGTCTTAGCAGGACCCAGGGCTTCCCCTTCCACTGGTGCTCTTACTAGGATATTCATTGCTACCTATGAGGTCAGAGTCCAGGGTCAGTCCATGTATAGTCTTTAGGTAGTGGCTTAGTCCCTGGAAGCTCTGGTTGCTTGACATTGTTGTACTTTTGGGGTCTCGAGCCCCTTCAAGCTCTTCCAGTTCTTTCTCTGATTCCTTCAACGGGGGACCTATTCTCAGCTCAGTGGTTTGCTGCTGGCATTCGCCTCTGTATTTGCTGTATTCTGGCTGTGTCTCTCAGGAGAGATCTACATCCGGCTCCTGTCGGTCTGCACTTCTTTGCTTCATCCATCTTGTCCAATTGGGTGGCTGTATATGTATGGGCCACCTGTGGGGCAGGCTCTGAATGGGTGTTCCTTCAGTCTCTGTTTTAATCTTTGCCTCTCCCTTCCCAGCCAAGGGTATTCTTTTTCCTCATTTAAAGAAGGAGTGAAGCATTCACATTTTGATCATCCGTCTTGAGTTTTGTTTGTTCTAGGGATCTAGGGTAATTCAAGCATTTGGGCTAATAGCAACTTATCAATGAGTGCATACCATGTATGTCTTTCTGTGATTGGGTTAGCTCACTCAGGATGATATTTTCCATTTCCAACCATTTGCCTACGAATTTCATAGACTCGTTGTTTTTGATAGCTGAGTAATATTCCATTGTGTAGATGTACCACATTTTCTGTATCCATTCCTCTGTTGAAGGGCATCTCGGTTCTTTCAATTTTCTGGCTATTATAAATAAGGCTGCGATGAACATAGTGGAGCACGTGTCTCTTTTATATGTTGAGGCATCTTTTGGGTATATGCCCAAGAGAGGTATAGCTGGATCCTCAGGCAGTTCAATGTCCAATTTTCTGAGGAACCTCCAGACTGATTTCCAGAATGGTTTTACCAGTCTGCAATCCCACCAACAATGGAGGAGTGTTCCTCTTTCTCCACATCCTCGCCAGCATCTGCTGTCACCTGAGTTTTTGATCTTAGCCATTCTCACTGGTGTGAGGTGAAATCTCAGGGTTGTTTTGATTTGCATTTCCCTTATGACTAAAGATGTTGAACATTTCTTTAGGTGTGTCTCAGCCATTCGGCATTCCTCAGCTGTGAATTCTTTGTTTAGCTCTGAACCCCATTTTTTAATAGGGTTATTTGTTTCCCTGCGGTCTAACTTCTTGAGTTCTTTGTATATTTTGGATATAAGGCCTCTATCTGTTGTAGGATTGGTAAAGATCTTTTCCCAATCTGTTGGTTGCCGTTTTGTCCTAACCACAGTGTCCTTTGCCTTACAGAAGCTTTGCAGTTTTATGAGATCCCATTTGTCGATTCTTGATCTTAGAGCATAAGCCATTGGTGTTTTGTTCAGGAAATTTTTTCCAGTGCCCATGTGTTCCAGATGCTTCCCTAGTTTTTCTTCTATTAGTTTGAGTGTGTCTGGTTTGATGTGGAGGTCCTTGATCCACTTGGACTTAAGCTTTGTACAGGGTGATAAGCATGGATCGATCTGCATTCTTCTACATGTTGCCCTCCAGTTGAACCAGCACCATTTGCTGAAAATGCTATCTTTTTTCCATTGGATGGTTTTGGCTCCTTTGTCAAAAATCAAGTGACCATAGGTGTGTGGGTTCATTTCTGGGTCTTCAATTCTATTCCATTGGTCTATCTGTCTGTCTCTGTACCAATACCATGCAGTTTTTATCACTATTGCTCTGTAATACTGCTTGAGTTCAGGGATAGTGATTCCCCCTGAAGTCCTTTTATTGTTGAGGATAGCTTTAGCTATCCTGGGTTTTTTGTTATTCCAGATGAATTTGCAAATTGTTCTGTCTAACTCTTTGAAGAATTGGATTGGAATTTTGATGGGGATTGCATTGAATCTGTAGATTGCTTTTGGTAAAATGGCCATTTTTACTATATTAATCCTGCCAATCCATGAGCATGGGAGATCTTTCCATCTTCTGAGGTCTTCTTCAATTTCTTTCCTCAGTGTCTTGAAGTTCTTATTGTACAGATCTTTTACTTGCTTGGTTAAAGTCACACCGAGGTACTTTATATTATTTGGGTCTATTATGAAGGGTGTCGTTTCCCTAATTTCTTTCTCGGCTTGTTTCTCTTTTGTATAGAGGAAGGCAACTGATTTATTTGAGTTAATTTTATACCCAGCCACTTTGCTGAAGTTGTTTATCAGCTTTAGTAGTTCTCTGGTGGAACTTTTGGGATCACTTAAATATACTATCATGTCATCTGCAAATAGTGATATTTTGACTTCTTCTTTTCCGATCTGTATCCCCTTGATCTCCTTTTGTTGTCTGATTGCTCTGGCTAGAACTTCAAGAACTATATTGAATACGTAGGGAGAGAGTGGGCAGCCTTGTCTAGTCCCTGATTTTAGTGGGATTGCTTCGAGTTTCTCTCCATTTAGTTTAATGTTAGCAACTGGTTTGCTGTATATGGCTTTTACTATGTTTAGGTATGGGCCTTGAATTCCTATTCTTTCCAGGACTTTTATCATGAAGGGGTGTTGAATTTTGTCAAATGCTTTCTCAGCATCTAATGAAATGATCATGTGGTTTTGTTCTTTCAGTTTGTTTATATGATGGATCACGTTGATGGTTTTCCGTATATTAAACCATCCCTGCATGCCTGGGATGAAGCCTACTTGATCATGGTGGATGATTGTTTTGATGTGCTCTTGAATTCGGTTTGCCAGAATTTTATTGAGTATTTTTGCGTCGATATTCATAAGGGAAATTGGTCTGAAGTTCTCTTTCTTTGTTGTGTCTTTGTGTGGTTTAGGTATAAGAGTAATTGTGGCTTCGTAGAAGGAATTCGGTAGGGCTCCATCTGTTTCAATTTTGTGGAATATTTTGGATAATATTGGTATGAGGTCTTCTATGAAGGTTTGATAGAATTCTGCACTAAACCCGTCTGGACCTGGGCTCTTTTTGGTTGGGAGACCTTTAATGACTGCTTCTATTTCCTTAGGAGTTATGGGGTTGTTTAACTGGTTTATCTGTTCCTGATTTAACTTCGATACCTGGTATCTGTCTAGGAAATTGTCCATTTCCTGAAGATTTTCAAATTTTGTTGAATATAGGTTTTTATAGTAAGATCTGATGATTTTTTGAATTTCCTCTGAATCTGTAGTTATGTCTCCCTTTTCATTTCTAATTTTGTTAATTTGGACGCACTCTCTGTGTCCTCTCGTTAGTCTTGCTAAGGGTTTATCTATCTTGTTGATTTTCTCAAAGAACCAACTTTTGGTTCTGTTGATTCTTTCTATGGTCCTTTTTGTTTCTACTTGGTTGATTTCAGCTCTGAGTTTGATTATTTCCTGCCTTCTACTCCTCCTGGGTGTATTTGCTTCTTTTTGTTCTAGAGCTTTTAGGTGTGCTGTCAAGCTGCTGACATATGCTCTTTCCTGTTTCTTTCTGCAGGCACTCAGCGCTATGAGTTTTCCTCTTAGCACAGCTTTCATTGTGTCCCATAAGTTTGGGTATGTTGTATCTTCATTTTCATTAAATTCTAAAAAGTTTTTAATTTCTTTCTTTATTTCTTCCTTGACCAGGTTATCATTGAGTAGAGCATTGTTCAATTTCCACGTATATGTGGGCATTCTTCTCTTATTGTTATTGAAGACCAGTTTTAGGCCATGGTGGTCCGATAGCATGCATGGGATTATCTCTATCTTTCTGTACCTGTTGAGGCCCGTTTTTTGACCAATTATATGGTCAATTTTGGAGAAAGTACCATGAGGAGCTGAGAAGAAGGTATATCCTTTTGCTTTAGGATAGAATGTTCTATAAATATCCGTTAAGTCCATTTGGCTCATGACTTCTCTTAGTCTGTCGACATCACTGTTTAATTTCTGTTTCCATGATCTGTCCATTGATGAGAGTGGGGTGTTGAAGTCTCCCACTATTATTGTGTGAGGTGCAATGTGTGTTTTGAGCTTTAGTAAGGTTTCTTTTACGTATGTAGGTGCCCTTGTATTTGGGGCATAGATATTTAGGATTGAGAGTTCATCTTGGTGGATTTTTCCTTTGATGAATATGAAGTGTCCTTCCTTATCTTTTTTGATGACTTTTAGTTGGAAATTGATTTTATTTGATATTAGAATGGCTACTCCAGCTTGCTTCTTCTGACCATTTGCTTGGAAAGTTGTTTTCCAGCCTTTCACTCTGAGGTAGTGTCTGTCTTTGTCTCTGAGGTGTGTTTCCTGTAGGCAGCAGAATGCAGGGTCCTCATTGCGTATCCAGTTTGTTAATCTATGTCTTTTTATTGGGGAGTTGAGGCCATTGATATTGAGAGATATTAAGGAATAGTGATTATTGCTTCCCTTTATATTCATATTTGGATGTGAGGTTATGTTTGTGTGCTTTCATTCTCTTTGTTTTGTTGCCAAGACGATTAGTTTCTTGCTTCTTCTAGGGTATAGCTTGCCTCCTTATGTTGGGCTTTACCATTTATTATCCTTTGTAGTGCTGGATTTGTAGAAAGATATTGTGTAAATTTGGTTTTGTCATGGAATATCTTGGTTTCTCCATCAATGTTAATTGAGAGTTTTGCTGGATACAGTAACCTGGGCTGGCATTTGTGTTCTCTTAGGGTCTGTATGACATCAGTCCAGGATCTTCTGGCCTTCATAGTTTCTGGCGAGAAGTCTGGTGTGATTCTGATAGGTCTGCCTTTATATGTTACTTGACCTTTTTCCCTTACTGCTTTTAATATTCTTTCTTTATTTTGTGCGTTTGGTGTTTTGACAATTATGTGACGGGAGGTGTTTCTTTTCTGGTCCAATCTATTTGGAGTTCTGTAGGCTTCTTGTATGTCTATGGGTATCTCTTTTTTTAGGTTAGGGAAGTTTTCTTCTATGATTTTGTTGAAGATATTTACTGGTCCTTTGAGCTGGGAGTCTTCACTCTCTTCTATACCTATTATCCTTAGGTTTGATCTTCTCATTGAGTCCTGGATTTCCTGTATGTTTTGGACCAGTAGCTTTTTCCGCTTTACATTATCTTTGACAGTTGAGTCAATGATTTCTATGGAATCTTCTGCTCCTGAGATTCTCTCTTCCATCTCTTGAATTCTGTTGGTGAGGCTTGTATCTACAGCTCCTTGTCTCTTCTTTTGGTTTTCTATATCCAGGGTTGTTTCCATGTGTTCTTTCTTGATTGCTTCTATTTCCATTTTTAATTCCTTCAACTGTTTGATTGTGTTTTCCTGGAATTCTTTCAGGGATTTTTGCGATTCCTCTCTGTAGGCTTTTACTTGTTTATTAATGTTTTCCTGTGCTTCCCTAAGTGTGTTCATGTCTTTCTTGAAGTCCTCCAGCATCATGATCAAATATGATTTTGTAACTAGATCTTGCTTTTCTGGTGTGTTTGGATATTCCATGTTTGTTTTGGTGGGAGAATTGGGCTCCGATGATGGCATGTAGTCTTGGTTTCTGTTGCTTGGGTTCCTGCGCTTGCCTCTCGCCATCAGATTATCTCTAGTGTTACTTTGTTCTGCTATTTCTGACAGTGGCTAGACTGTCCTATAAGCCTGTGTGACAGAAGTGCTATAGACCTGTTTTCCTCTCTTTCAGTCAGTTATGGGGACAGAGTGTTCTGCTTTCTGGCGTGTAGTTTTTCCTCTCTACAGGTCTTCAGCTGTTCCTGTGGGCCTGTGTCTTGAGTTCACCAGGCAGCTTTCTTGCAGCAGAAAATTTGGTCTTACTTGTGGTCCCGAGGCTCAGGTTCGCTCGTGGGGTGCTGCCCACGGGCTCTCTGCAGCGGCAGCAACCAGGAAGACCTGTGCCGCCCCTTCCGGGAACTTCAGTGCACCAGGGTTCCAGATGGTCTTTGGCTTTTTCCTCTGGCGTCCGAGATGTGTGTGCAGGGAGCAGTCACTTCTGGTTTCCCAGGCTTGTCTACCTCTCTGAAGGTTTAGCTCTCCCTCCCACGGGATTTGGGTGCAGAGAACTGTTTATCCGGTCTGTTTCTTTCAGGTTCCGGCGGTGTCTCAGGCACAGGGGTCCTGCCGCTCCTGGGCCCTTCCCCACGGGAGCCCAGAGGCCTTATACAGTTTCCTCTTGGGCCAGGGATGTGGGCAGGGGTGAGCAGAGTTGGTGGTCTCTTCCGCTCTGCAGCCTCAGGAGTGCCCACCTGACCAGGCGGTTGGGTCTCTCTCTCACAGGGTCTGGGAGCAGAGAGCTGCTGCGGCCCTTCATTTCTTATTTTAAGATGTTTCTTTGTAGCAATAAATATCTAGTTGAGATAACTGTTAAGGCTGCATTGGTCACGATTCAGCATTAAACCTGCCATAAATTTACTGCCCAGGGTCATGAGAGATGAGGCATTGGTCCACAATGTCTATCCATCTCTTATAGATGCCACTACTTGGCATTCATAGTGCTTGTAACTGGAAAGATACAGGCCAGACCACTGATGAACATTAAGGATCAAGGCCATGCTAAAAGTCACTAAGAGTACCTTCAACATCTTTTGACATTTTTTTCATCCGTGGGATGTGTGTACTACTACAACAAATAAACTGATAAAAGATATAAAACACTAAGAATAATAAATGTTGGGGTGATGAATTTGTATGCTAGTTTAAAAATTTATGAACATTTGTATATAAAGATACATTAGGGCACTTGAGCAAAATATCAGTCCTATAAAACCTATAGTAGTAGTTCCAAGATTTCAGTAAAACTTAATACTCATGAAAGTAAAAAGCAGGATCATTGAGCCATATTTGGCACAGAAATTTGAACACACATATTTGGACCTATGTGGGATAAATGTCCAAACTTCAAAATAAGAGTTTGAAATTGCAAAAATGACTTAATCTTTCTGATTTTAGATGTTAAATGATAACACTTCATAGTATGCTATACCATTGCCCTCAGAAATTTGTAAAGTCTATGCAGGGAGTAACAGAGTGGTTAGTGTGCCTAGTGTCTAGGGAACCCCATTATGCACTAAAGTAATATTGACCTTGATTCTGCTTCCCTAACAACCAAGCTTCAAGCTAAGTATAAAATCTAGCAGTTTGTAGAATTCTATTGGCAAATGTTTCTGGTGACCAGTAAAGTAGTTCTTAGTTTCCTCCCTATTGTCCCGTTACTATAATGTGCAGGGTAAGCTAGGGCTTTTAGATCCAGGTCCTGACTTGGTAGTAGACGTGTGATCTCAATTCACCATCTTTTGACAACTGACACTCTTCTATGGTATAATCTATACTCTTGCACAACAACACTATTATAGTTATTGTATCTACTACAATACTAATATTATATGTGAGTTTTTTTGTTGAATCACTGGAATAAACAGTATCATCTGCAATTTATATCAGGTACACTGTGTTTATGTAACTTCTTTGTTCTTTTTCTACTTTAAAAATATTCATACTAATATATAGGTACATATAGGCATGCAGTACAATAAATAAAATATTTTATAAGGGATTTGAAGGAGAGTGGAAGGAAGTATATGGGAGGGTTTAGAATAGTGGTTCTCAACCCTCCTAATTCTGTGTGCCTTTAATACAGCTACTTACATGGTTGTGATCCCTAACAATAAAATTATTTTTGTTAGTACTACATAACTATAAGTTTGCTACTGTTAGGAGTAATAATGTAAATATTTTCAGAGATAAGAGGGTGGCCAAAGGGGTCATGGCCCATGAGTTGAGAATTGCTGGTTTAGAGGTGGGAAAGGGAAAGGAGAAATGTTATTATGTTATTATCTCAAAAATATCTTTAAAATAATAATGCTACTTGTACAAGTTTGCACTCCTACCAGCAAAAAGGTTTCCCTTGCACCACATCACAGCCAGCATGTGCTATTTCTGCTATTTTCAATCGTAGTCATTCTGATGGCTGTAACATGGAACCTCAGAGTTATTTTGATTTGCATTTCCCTGCAGATTAAGGACCTTGAACATTATTTTAAGTACTTCTAGTCCAATTGAGATTCCTCTGTTGAGAATTCTCTGTTCAGTGCTTACCCCTTTTTAAATCTTTTTAAATTGGGTTATTAAGGTTGTTGCTGTCTAACTTCTTGAACTCTTTGTAGATTTTGGATATTAGTGTTGTCAGATGTAGAGTTGGTAAAGATCCTTTCCTGATCTGTGGGGTGCTGATTTGTCCTATTGACAGTATCCTTTGCCTTACATAATCTTTTCCATTTTATGAGGTCCCATTTATCAATTGTTGATCTTAGAGTCTGAGCAATTGGTGTTCTGTTGAGGAAATTGTCTCCTTGTACCAATGTATTCCAGAATACTTCCCACTTTCTCTCTTCTATGAGATTTAGTGTGTCCAATTTTATGTTGAGGCCCAATTTGATACCCATCCCATGGGTAAGCACCATCCCTAACATTATTAATGATACTCAGTAATGTGTGCAGACACGACGATGTTTTCTTCTGAGAGGCTCCACCCAGAAGCACACTAAATTAGATACAGACACCCACAGCGAAACAGTGGGTGGAGCTTCGGGACTCATGGAAAACTACAAGGAAGGATTGCAGGCTCCAAAGAGGATAGGAACTCCACAGGAAGAACAAAAGAGTCAACTAACCTGGACCCTTGGCCCTTTCAGAGTCTGAACCACCAAATAAAGAACATACACAGGCTGGATCTAGGTTTCCTGCACATATGTAACAGATGTGCAGCTAGGTCTTCATGTGGGTCCTGATTAAATACAGCAGGGGCTACCTCAATAGCTGTTGCCTGTATTTGTGATATGTTCTTGCTGGGCTGCCTTGTGTAGTCTCAGTGGGAAGAGGACGCACCTACTCTGGCAGAGAAATGAAGTACCAGGGTTGGGGGAATACCTTCTCATTTCGAGGAGAAGGGGAGGGGCGATGGGGGTGACTGTGGAAGTAGGTGACCAGGAGGGGGCAGTGAGTGGGATGTAAAGAATAAATAAGAACACACATGCTAAGCACTCACTGATAAGCGGATATTAGCCCAAGAGCTCAGAATATCCAAGATACAATTCACAAACCACATGAAGCTCCAAGAAGAAGGAAGACCAAAGAGTGTATGCTTCAGATCTTCTTAGAAGGGGGAACACAAATACTCACAGGAGGGAATATGGAGACAAATTGTGGAGCAGAGACTGAAGAAAAGGTCACCCAGAAACTGCCCCACCTGGGGGTTCATCCTATATACACACATTAAACCCAGACAATATTGTGGATGCCAAGAAGTGCGTGCTGATATAGCTGATATATCAGGAGCCTGATAAAGCTGTGTCCTGAGAGGATCTGCCAGAGCTTGATGAATACAGAGGCAGAGGCTCGCAGCCAACCATTGAACTGAGAATGGAGTCCCCAATTCAGGAATTAGAAAAAGGATTGAAGTAGCTGAAGGGGTTTGCAATCTCATACGAAGAACAATAATATCAATCAACCTGACTTCCCAGAGCTATTAGGGACTAACTATCATCCCAAGAGTACACAGGATGGACCCATGGCTGCATTTGCTTATGTAGCAGAGGGTGGCCTTGTTGGGCATCAATGGGAGGATAGGCACTCGGTTCTGTCATGGCTGGATGCCCCAGTGTAGGGGACTGTCAGGTCAGGGAGGTAGTAAGGAGCAGTGGGTGCATGGGTGAGTGAGAGAGCATCCTCATAGAAGCAGGGGGAGGGGGAAATGGGATAGCAGTTTTCTGGAGGGGAAACCAGGAAAGAGAAAACATTTAAAATGTAAGTAAAACTTAGAATAAAAGAAAAATAATAAATTAAAAAATCCTATGTGTTCTTCTTCATAAGTTTTTTTTTTTTTTCTGTAGCTTGGTGTTTCTCATTAATTTGGAAAATTCTTTATTGTTCTTTAAATGTTTCTTTTGCCTCTTTTCTCTTTTCCTCTTTTAGTGTTACAGTTGCAATTAGTCGACTATTTGCTGCCACCCTCATGTATCAGATCCTCTGTATTTCCCTTAGTTTTATGTATGTGTGTGTGTGTGTGTATGCGTGTGTGTGAGCATGTGAGTGTGCGTGTGGGAGTGTGTGTGTGTGTGTGCGCGCGCGCGTGTGTGTGTGTGTGTGTGTGTGTGTGTGTGTGTGTGTGCGTGCTCACTGTATGTGGTTTCTTGTGATCTATCTTGTGAGTTCCTGTCTGTCATGTTTGGAAGTGGCATCATGTTTCTGTAGTTTTTACTTCTATTTGAAATGATTTTTTATTTCCTTGTTGAAATTTATTATCTGATTGTGCACGTCACCTCCTCCTTTCTATACCAATCCTAAAAATATTAATTGTAGCTGATTTTAGATCCATGTCTGTAAACAATATCTTTTCACATCTGTGTCTGGAAGTTCATTTTTCTCTCTCTGCAGTGTTTTAAAGTCTTGATAGTATTAAAATTATATTATGTGTAGAAGGGTACCTATCAATTTTTGTGCTTGAAAAGATGTATCTTCTATCATTTAGTAGAAGGGCTGAACCAGTCTCTGTAAGATTGAATCTGACTTGTAATCTTTTATTGCTATGAATATTTTCGGTACCTTTCAGGTTATAGTTTGCTAGCATTGCCACGCATTTAGGATAAGAATTTAATTACTGATGACTTGAGATGATTTTTGCCCTATTCTTAGTTTTAAGTGATTTTTTTTCTTTTGTGTGTCTCAAGAAGACTTGTGTACTCTTATCTCTTTCCAGGAGAAATCCATGTTTATTAATGATGCAATACTTAAGAGTGAGGTGGGTGAGAGAGTCTTTATTAGTTGTTGTTATTGGGTCTCAGTTTTACCTGGTTTTGTTCCTACCCAGACTCTCTATTCTGACTTTGTTTTGTCCCCAATTTCTAGGAGCTTCCTGGAGTTTCATTTATGTTTATTTAAGGAAATTTGTTTCAAGTATCCCCATGTTCTTAATTCCTTTAATCCTAATTAAGCCAAGTAAAATTTAACAACCATATGATGGTGTATTTCAGAGCAAAGAAGGCATTTTACTTTCCATAGATTTAAGAGATGAAAATGTAACCACGTTATTAAAATTGTCTTAGTTGATAGATTTTTGTTAGAAAATTTGAATGTTGTTACTGAGGAGAAAATTAAACTGCTCCAGCTTCTAATTTTCTCAGTCCATTTGTATTAGGACAAGTGGCAAAAAGTACCTTGATGGGCAGAAGGCAAGGTATAACCTGAAAGGTACCGCAAGAGATCACCACATGCAACAGATCTAATGCAAGAGGTTTATTGTGGGAGGGGAAGAGCAAAAGACCATCTCAGAGTATTGGCATGAAAGAGACTCAGAAAAAAACAGACAGACAGACAGATATACAGAGACACCAAGAGACTGAAAGAATAAAAACAGAAAGACATTTTGTTGAGAGGAACCTTTCAAAGGGAGCATGTATAGCATAGGAAAATACAAAATTCATACTGAGAGTGGATATGTACTGGGCTGCTGAAAATGACATCATTTTCTGGTGCTGAGCTGATGAAAGACAGGCTGTTGGATCACCTGATTTACAACCTTTCTCCCTTTTGTGTATTATGAAAGATGAGGAAATAGAAAGGGGTGATGGTAAGGCAGGAATGAGGGTACTACATTGTTTAGACAGCAGATGGCATATTTAGGGACCCCAAAAGGCTGTGCTGCTGGCTAAGTCCTAAGAGAGGGACCTGACTGTTTCACTCACTGTCAGGTTCTTCGGGGTATCTGGGGCAAAAATATGTATAAACCTAGTGAAAACTGTTTGTAAGGTTGGACCTCCTAGAGCTAGCCATTTTGTAGCTGTCTGGGATGCAGGTCTTTTTGAGTAAAAGACCTGGACCTGACAGGATGCTGAAACAAACATATGTACGTTAGAGGCAGAAGATAAAGTTGAAAAGTTTCTGGGAAATTTTTTTCTTAGGTGTATATTTAAAACTTTAAGCCTATAGTCCTGGTACTTGAGGGAGGAGAGTCCTGTGATTTAGGATTATTTTTTGAGTTAAAAGCATGAACACTCTTTAAGGTAAGATCTGAAAGGACAAAAATCTCCCATGGAGCAGAGGAGCAAAAGCTTACTTAATCTTGTTTTTTAGCTCCAATATAAGAGCTTCTTCAGTCTTTCCAGAAGATTGGGTGTGTATACATTAGACAGACATTTTAGCACAATGAGAAGCACATTCAGGTCTATCCTTATAAGACAATCAAATGATATTTAAAATCTTAAGCTTGTGTCTACGATTGATAGTAGTAGCAGCAGTGCTTTACCAGAGCTAGAGTAAAAATTTGTTAAAACTTTATTATTAATATTAAAACTCTGAACTTTCAAGTCTTAGTACCATATGAGAGAAAGAAATCTGAAACATTTTTGTTTTTATATACCTTAAATCACTTTCTTGTCACCACTTAAACTTTCATTCCTCTGACCTTTATAACTTGCATTTACCCACTTCAGTTTATGAGTTGCATTTACATACCTTAAAACATCTTCTTAGAACCTAAAATATTTCCTTAATCATCACAACGTAAGGATTCATAGCCTCAGAACTTACAGAAACATTATACCTTTTTCTATCCAATTATATACCAGGAGATATGGGAGGTTGATTACTGGGAATGGTCATTGTAAAGAATGATTTTTAAGACAAAGAATTAGTAAAAAGTTACATTAAAATCTGTTTCGTGAGTTGATTTCTTTTCTGATTCTTGTAACAAGGTAAATTGTGTCTAGAACTATTGATATCTTTAGGAAAGTGAGGGCTGTGATAGTTTACACATGATGTTTACACATGAAGAGAACTGACAAGGTATGTGAAGCCTTAGTTGCTGCTGTTGAACTGACAAATCTATCAATATCCTCATCATTAACAGGATCAGAGACATGAGAGGGATGAATTTTACCTAAATAAGCAGTAAGTGCAGACCAAGTAGCTCCTGATCTATTAAAATGACTGAGACTCACTAGCAACCTAGAGAGTTAGCCTAAGTTCCTCAGTGATCCTTGGGGACAGAGGTCCCAGAGCAGTATCAGTCTTCAACTGCCAGGCTCAGAAGATCTGACAGACTTTCCTGTAGAAGAGGAACTTGAGGAGATTGGGCTACTTTGTCTAGACAAAACAGGACAATCAATTCCCCAGTGTCCTGCTTGTCCACTGTTTTGACAGCATTCTGGTGAAGGGCAGTTTGGCTTTTTTCCCCTCAATGGCCAGGTTTGCCACATTTAAAGCAAGCTCTATATAGAGATTCTTCTCTGCTCATCCATCCTCTTTGGAGGAGATAGGATATTACCAGTAGCTGGCTTGTCTTTCTATCATTAAAAAGCTTTGTTGTTTGAAGACAAGGTCTTTTGGTGTAGCCACTGCTGCCCTGGAACTTACTCTGTAGACCAGGGTGGCCTTGAATTCAGCAATCTGTCTGCCTCTGCCTTCCTAATGGTAGGATTAAAGGTATGCACTACACTGTCTGGCTGTGAAAGCTTTTTATTAATCATTTTTAAATGCAATATTCTGAAGATCTCTGAAGCATTTGAGGACCATTATCTATTAAGGATATATACACAGAAAAGCTCTGCTTGTTTCTAGTTATAGTTTTGAACAAATGAAAGAAATTAGTCATTTATAAGCTGACTTGCCATTAACTTGTACTTCTTAATTATCCTTAACAGTTTATAATAATTTATGAGCTTTTATAAGATGTGGACTTTATGTTCCATCCCTCTTAGGTTTAGCTTAAAAAATAACAATTCTTTTAATTGAAGCTCTTCTAGTATCAACATAAAACTTTTAATCATGGATATAGTTCATACAGAAAGTGGTAACATTGCTGATATTTTTATAGTGTACTATTATAAGACAGACAAATATTAATGTCAACTTGAATAGACCAGCAAAAGGAGATAGAAAGAGAACTCCTTAGGATTAAGCAGTTTTCCAATTGTTACTTTATACCATGTGGTCACAATAAGGTGGTGTTCCACACATGGTATGCATTCTTTAACCTTAGTACATATGCCAGGTGTGTGGCTGCTTACATTATGGTGAGGTCACCAACTAAGATATAGGAGAGACACATGGTTACTATATAATAATATCTGTTTTTCTAGTAGATATCTGTCTCTATCATCTATCTATCTATCTATCTATCTATCTATCTATCTATCTATCTATCTATCTATCTATCTATCTATGATTGCCTATTGAGAGTGGAAGTCAACTTGCACGCACATATACATGCACAGAGTTGAATCTCAGTTATATAACCACACATTTTTGAGAACATAGAAATTTAGTTGGCCAAATTTTGGCCATTGATTTATACTGAAGCCAAGCTATTGTAATAAAATCTGAGTCAACGGAAGAGAGAAGGGGAGTTGTAAAGCAGAATACTATGCAGGTATGTTCCTACATGTTCCAATAGGATTTTGAAAACTGAAGCTGTGAGACTGCAATCTAGAGCCAGAGATAAAGAGGGGAAGGCAGGAGAGAAAGGAGATGTCACATGGGACAGCAGGCTTCGAGAACCACAGCCAGGTGGAGACTAGAGGAAAGCAAGAGCTGAGGAATCAACCTCCTTAATTAAATTCACAAACAAATGACCTGTACATACTTAGATCAGTAGCTTTGTTTAAAGTGTGAGAGAGAAGATTTGTGCTGAGCTCACCCTGCTAAGTCCAGTTCTAACTCCTATTTTTCAACAAACTTATAGATCAATCAACCATAAAGTAAAGACAGTATATTTATACAGTGTCTGGAAGGGAGACAAGAAAGAAACTTGGAGCTTGGAGAGAAGAAAAAGAGAAAGGGAATATTTTTACATTCCCCCATTAGTAGGTGTTATTTGGATTGATTATCTGAGAGGTACTAAGGCCAGATTTGACTGAAAATGAGTTGTTGGGGATTCTCTATAATACATCCCAGGGGTGAGGGCAGGAGGTCAGAAATATGTTTGAGGACACAATTCCCACGAATAAGGTTGTTATCCAAGGCTTGAAAGTCTGAGGCCTCTCAAGGACCCAGGGAGTAATGAATAAAGAAGGCACAAGTTGAAGAGTAGATTGTCACTTCAAGTTTGAAGGCCAGGACTAAAAGCTAGGTGTTTTGAACAATGCCAGAAGGGGAGAACCTTACTTGAAAATGAACACTCACCCAAGGGAAAAAATCAGATGTGAGTACAACTGCCAGAGACTCAGGGGGTCCTTTACACTATCTGCAGGTTATGGATGGAAGGCCAAGCAATCAGGAGACCAGAAGATGGATCTGTTGTAGTTGGAGTGGGTAGGTAGGGTAACCGTTTGGTTAGGATTACTGGTTTGCAGGCACAAAAGTACAAGTAGAGCCTTCTAAGTCATCAGCACCAGTTTTATTTAGACAAAAGGCACCATTGAGGGTGGACACCACCTGCTAAAAGACCACCATGTACCAGAGATTTATTGGGAGAATGGGTAGAGCAAAAGTCCATTGTGGAGTAGGGACAAGACAGAGAGATACATGCATGCATACATACAGACAGACAGACAGTCAATCAGGGAGACCAGGAGACAGAGGGAGGGAGATAGAGCTCTGATGTCCAGAGGGGAATTGTGTGTGTGTGTGTGTGTGAGAGTGAGAGAGAGAGAGAGAGAGAGAGAGAGAGAGAGAGAGAGAGAGAGAGAGAGAGAGAGAGTGTACACAACTCGTGTGGGACTGTGAAACACCTGGCGGTGGTAGGTGATGATGTAAGCTGCTGGTACTGAGTCGCTGAAAGGCAGACTGGCAGTGCATTTGATTTATAACAGTTTACCTATGAAATAATTATTTCCTGCCCACTATTGTTTATTCCCCTTTCACAACTACATTATGTACATTATTAATATTAGCTGGATCAGCACTTACTGGTTTTTCTTATGAGAATACTGAAATAGAGGATTTATTATGTTACCCACTATTATAACTGTATGACTTAAAGGAGAAAAATGTCACGTGTGAGCTGTCCTCATGCACCTTTGATTCATGAAGGCTTGGAGAATGCAGAGCTAAATCTGGTCAGCTTATACCCACTGAGTTTATGCCTGTGGTCAGTCACCTCCTCATGAATGCTGAGGCTTAGTCACTGCATTACTTATCTAAACATGACTTGTGACTTTAAATTTCCAGTTCATTCTCAGCCAAGATTACGTTAAGGAGGCAAATTTATTATGATTCTTCCTCAGTAACTATCTATCCTACAGTAACAAAATACCACAGAGCCTGCCATTTCAAAAAGCATTGCTCACTAAACATGTTCACATATAAAGAGATTAATTTAAAACTTATTTAAAGGCCTTACCTGTCCCATTATAATATGAACAGTATTATTTTATGGTTTCAGAAATAAATGTGCTTTTTCCAAATTCTTTGTAAGTTTTGTTACAGTTTTTATTTTGTTATAATCATGTATTCTATACTAAGTTTTTCTCCCATTTTTTCTCTCCCTTCCAAATAGATTTTTAATAACCTAATTAGGAGATGTGTCTGATTGTGTAGATAGAAATTTTGACAATCAAAAATTTTTTTTTTTTTTGGGAGCTGGGGACCGAACCCAGGGCCTTGCGCTTCCTAGGCAAGCGCTCTACCACTGAGCTAAATCCCCAACCCCTCAAAATTTCTTTTTTAACACTCAAAATTTCTTATGTATTCAAATATACCTGAAAAGTCTTACTCCCATTCTTATTCTCTGTCTTCTGCCTACTCCCTTTTGTTTTCTGCAAACAGGCTGAGATCAGGAAGCAGACATTCTATTAAATCACCTGCTTTTTATCCTTATAAGAAACATATAGTGAGTTATTCTGAACCTGAACTACTTCTATCATGACAATAATTAGACATTACCAAGAAGGTGTGCTGTAGGATAGAAATGAACATATTTCCTTAACCTGGAAAGACTTACAACTTCAGAAGAAACAAACATGAGTTCTAGAATGAGAAATACATTCAAATTCCACTTGCCTACTAGAATTGATATCTCTGACTAAGTTATTCATGACTTAAGTTTTATCATTTCTAGAATGAAGGCACATAAATGTTCACCTCACTAAATTGTCTGCTCTGTTCGACACGCTTCTCAAAGTAAGGCAGTATGCTGATGATGCTCAGATGTCCCTATCGTGATGTAATGACAATTGTATCATTATTAAAGTCTTAGGATATTTAAAATTATGAAATTTTAATTTTGTTCCTTGCTTAAGTTAGGTACATATAGTTTATCTGTCCACTTCAAATCCAAAGAGCTCCAACCAACAGAAGCCCATTTTGGAGGTGGAAAAATTCTACCATGACTGTCCATGATCGGGTTTTATGGGAATTTGTTGGGATATAACTTTACTATTAACTTCCAGATGTGTGTTCTTCAGTAAAATTTTCAGCCTTGAATGACTGTTCTGCTAGACTCAACTTCCATATTACCATTTTGCTATTCTCTGTAAAACTTAATTCTTCTAATCAAGAAAGCAAAGTCATCGAAAGGCAAGATGTTTCTGAATTTGGGTATTTTTTTGAGATGTCCTTCCCTATTCTCTTCCCCCCAATTTGTCTATAATGATAATTTCTCTAAACTTTACACCCTAGTTTTCACTAATTGGGAGTTAAGAATGTTGATGACCTTTAGGTTTGCATGTGTGAGATCACATGAAATTGGCTAATCTGCATTTAACAAATTCTCTGGTTTGCCCATCTCTGCTTTACAATTTCATCAATACTTGCCATTTTTCATTCTTTTTTTCATTTATGTGATGATATAAAGTGTGATATATTAAGTCATGAGGTGATACCTCACTGTGGTCTTAATCTGATGACTGCTGCTGTGTACTTTTATTATTATTACTTTTATTTTTTACAGACCAGTAGTTACCTCCCCTGCTACAGGTAATCCCCCCACAGTTCCTCATCTCATTCTTCTTCCTCCTGGTCTCCAAAAGGATGTTCCCTCCATCAGGCCTCCCTAATCCCTGGGACCTCAAGTCTCTGGAGGGTTAGGAGTGTCTTTTCTCATTGATTACAGACCAGGCAGTCCTCTGCTGTATATGTGTCAGAGGCCTTGGACCAAGGTATGACATCAGCAACCTGGTTGGTGGCTAAGAGTTTAAGAGATTTCAGGGGTTCAAGTTAGTTGAGACTGCTGGTTTTCCTATGGGTTTACTCTACTCGTCAGCTTCTTCCAGCCCTTCCGTAATTCAACTTCAGGGATTCCTGATTTCAATCCATTGGTTAGGTATAAGTATCTGCTTCTGTCTCAGTCAGCTTCTTGTTGGACTTCTCATAGGACAGCCATGGTAGGCTCCAATCTGTAAGTACATTATAAGACCAGTAACAATTTCGGGCCTTGGAGCCTCCCTTTGAAATGGATCCCAAATTCAGCTGGTCACTGCACCTCCTTTCCCTCAGTCTTTGCTCTATTTTTCTCCCTGCAGTTCTTTTAGACATGAACAATTGTGAGTCAGCATTTTGATTGTGGGATAGCAACTTCATCCCTTCACTTGATGCCCTGTCTTTCTCCTGAAGGTGGACTCTATGAGTTTCCTTTCCCCACTGTTGGCCATTTCATCTAAGGTCCTTCCCTTTGAGTCCTGAGAGTCCCTCACCATCCAGTTCTCTGGTATTTTCTGGAAGGTCCCCTGCCTCCCACCACCCAAGGTTGCATATTTCTGTTCATTCTGAAGGCCTCAGGCCTTCTGTCCTTTTCCCCCAATACCTGATCATGTTCCCCTTTTCTCCTCCCCCTTACCTCTCCCACTCAGGTCCCTCCTTCCTTCTGCCTTTTGTGATTGCTTTCTTCTCACTCATTAGTGGGATTGAAGTGTCCTCACTTGGGCCCTTCTGCTTGTTAATCTTCTTGAGTTTTGTAGATTATACCCTAGGTATTTTGTACTTCTTGGCTCATATCTACTTATTATTGAGTAGATACAATTCATGTCCCTTTGGGACTGAGTTTCCTGACTCAGGATGATATTTTCTAGTTTGCCTGAAAATCTCATGATGTCCTCTTTCTTAATAGCTGAAGAGTATTCTACTGTTTAAATGAATCACCTTTTCTGTGTCCATTCTTCCACTGTGAAGCATCTGGTTAGTATTCTACTGTGAACATTTTTACACTTCTTTCATATTTGTACTTTTCTTTTGAGTTTTGAAATATGTCTGCTCAAATCTTTTGCTTATTTATAAACTGGATTATTTTCTTGTTATTGACATACTTTAATATACTATATGATTTTTTCTTAACCTATTATGGGATGCATAGCTGTTGATGCAGTCTCCCATTTTGGGAGTTGACTCTTTACTCTCTTGATAGCTTCATTCCTCATAAGGACTGATTTTTATAGTTTGATGCACCCAAATAATTGTTCTTTTTGCTGCTGTTGCTTGTACTTGAAGAACTTACAAAAATTATTGTCTCCCTTGATGTCTTAGAGCTTTCCCCTTGTTTTTGTATAGGTGTTTTGTAATTTCAGATACTGCATTTGTCTTTTATGCACTTTGTTCTTATTGTTGTCAATGTGTTACTCTGCAAGTGTATTATTTATTCTCTTCCTGTTCTCGTTCTTGTTCTTCTTCATTTTGTTCTCCTCCTCTTCCTCCTCCTTCTCCTCTTTCTTTTTGTGTTTCTTCTACTGCTGCTAGAAAAATAACCCAGGGCTCTGTTACACTGAGTTACAGCCCCTGTCCTTCACTATGACTTGATGAAGGGCCTCTTGCTGCCTTTATTTTTCAAGATGTTTTCTGTACCTTTGCTAAAAATATGATGACTATAAGTACAAGAATTTCATTTGGAGGCTTGTATTGTGTGAATTTCTTTGGATTAGTTTGTTTTTATTTCAGCTTAAGGTTTTTTAAATCACTACAATATAGGGTAAAATTTGAAACCAATGACTTAAAGCTTAGCTCTTTTTGCTCAAGATCCTGTTTTGCATTTCTGAACGTTTATGACTTCATGTGTATCTTAGTATTTCTACCAGTTTGATTAAACACTATGACCATAAAAAGCTTTTACACATAATTGTTTATTTAAGTCTACAGTTTTAAGTCACTCTGTTGCTGTGAGAAAGAAATCAAACAGGGTAGGAACCCGAAGCAAGAGCTTATTCAGAAGCCAAGAAGGAATGGTGCTTACTGGATTGTTCTTCATAGATTTATGAATTTGCTCTTTTATAGCACTGAAGACCAGCACCTCCTGCAGGCAACCACCCAGAGTGATCTGAGCCTTCCCACATATCAATCATCAATTAAGAAAATTCACCATAGGCTGTTCCACATATCAACTTGGTAGGGAATTTTCTCAGTTGAGGTTCTCTCTTTCCAAATGACTTCAGCTTGTGCCACTTGAGATAAAAACTAGTCAGCACAACGGACCCTTTGAAAACTTAACAAACACAGCACTCTTCAATCTGTAGCCTTTCCTATCTTCCCCAAGATCTCATATTAATATCAATATTACAATATAAAACACAAATAACTTTAAAGATCTACAGTCTTTAAAAATTCTGTTTCTTTAATATATCCAAAAAGTCTTTCAACATTCAAAGTCTCCTCAAAATATCTAAAACATCTCTACAATATCTAGTCTTTGTAAAATTGCAAACTCTCTGTAAAATCCCGAAATCATTGTAAAATTCCCAACTCTCTGTAAAACATCAAAATTCATTTAACTGTAAGCACTTTTTTGAGTGGTTGTCCAGGATTATCCAAGAGACTCCCACAAAATTGCAGACTATAAATATCATCCTTGGTGGACTATCAGAGGTGGAATATGCATATGTCCATATTAATGTAACTACAAGTAGTGAAGAGGTTATGTAATTGAAAAAGAGTAAGGAGGAGTATATGGGAGGGTTGGTATTAGGAATGGGTAAAGGAAATGATATAATTATAGAACAGTATAAGAATAAAGGTACTTTAAGGAAGATAAAAACTTTTACTCCAAGAAGGAAGACTAGATCACAAGCTTAAAAGAAAGTTCAACAGTGCAAAACATTCAGTTTTACATATCAGACCTTTTCTTGATCCTTAAGTTCTAAAGGTCTAGACACCTAGCATGATTTCTCATCATTGCTGTTGGCAACAAGCAAAAGAAACTTAGTCTAAGTACTATCATTTTGTTTTCAAACTTCATTTAATTACAGGGAGAAGCTAAAAGATTTTTTCACATTCTATAGACTGTTGCTTTGTGCTACTAATGATGTCCTTTACCTTATAAAAGTATGAAAAGTATCAGTTTATTGACTGTTGATATTAGTACTTGTGCTATCTGTGTGCTGTATAAGAAGTTGTATTCTGGACCATGGCATTCAAGGCCATTCCCCACTTTGTCTTCTGTCAGATTGAGCATATCAGGTTTTATTTTGAGGTCTTTGATCAACCTAAATGAAGTAATTGCAAACAAAAAAGACAGACATGGTGTGTACTCACTTATAAATGGATACTTACTTTAAAGTAAATAACAACCATACTATAATCCACAAACCAAGAGAAGCTAAATAACAAGAAGGGCTCAAGGGGGAATCCATGAATCTCCCTGTGAAGGCAAAAGAGAATAGACCTCATAAGTACACAGGGTGGGGTGAGCAGGTGTAAGAACAGGTAGGGCGAGGATGGTGGAGTTGCACTGGAAGAGACAACCAGAATCCAATGGGGGATGGTGATCTATAAGATGAGCTAGAAACCTAGTACAACTTCCATGGAATCTTGCAAAAACCTGTGAGGGTAACCCTAGCTCAGACTCCTGGTAATGAGGAATAAAGGACCTAAACTAGCAATTCCCAGTACCCAGGTAAGACCTCAGGTGGGGGGGGTTGGGACTCCAACATGGCCACACAATCTTTGATCTACAATTTGTTGTGTCTACAAGATGTGCTGAAGTAAAGACAGCCAAGATATTATGGGAAGGAAAGCCAATGACTGGTTCAACTTGAGATTTATATCCATGAGAGGGAGCTCACTCTTGACATGCCCAAAAACTAGAGGCTAGATATCCCAGAGACTTAGGAAAGAAAATGATACCTAATGATATTCTGTTGTACTCATATATCAGTGCCTAACTGAATTGTTATCAGAACTGCTTTATCTAGCAACTGATAAAAACAGATAAAGAGAACCACAGCCAAACATTAAGTGGAACTTGGTAGAGGGGGAAAAGGAATGTAAGTGTTAAGGAAAACACAGGAAAACCCAAAAGAATCAATGTATCTGTGCTTATAGGGACTCAGAGACGTAATTGATAACCATGGAACCTCCATAAGACTGACCCAGACCCTCTGCATATATGTTATAGTTGTATAGCTTGGTCTTCTGTGGGACTCCTTACAGTGGGATCAGGGGCTTTCTCTGAGTTGTTGCCTGCTTGACCTAGGGACGTTTTCTTCCTACTTGCTTTTCTTATTCAATTTCAATATGAGGGGAAGTGCCTAGTGTTACCATATCTTTATATGCCATGGTTGATTGATATCCATGGGAGGTATGCCCCTTTTCTGCAGTGATAAGGAGGAAGATTGATGGGGTGGGGCAGAGGGGAGTCTGGAGAAGGGGTTGGAAGGAGAGGAATGATGAGAACTTGCAGTCAGGATGGAAAGAAATAAGAAAGGAAGGAAGGAAGGAAGGAGGGAAGGAAGGAAGGAAGGAAAATGTGTGTATATATACATACACATATGCAAAAAATTTGCAGCAGAATAAAACCTTTGTAAAAGACTATGGATCAAAAGTCAGAATTATAAAACACATTCCCAGGGGATACATCCACAATACAAAATCTATTGCTAAGGACCATAGATGATAGCTAAAGAGTAGGTAAAGAAAATTGTAAAAGTAAGAAGAACAAAATGTTTTCTGTGAGATGTGTCTTCTGGAGATGTCAGAAAAGATACACCCATGATATATCAGAGATATGTTAACTTAGAAACGGGGAATAATTACAGCAAATTAAGAAATGCTGAGAGTGGAGAAGTCATCCTCCCTATCCCATGGGAGGGGACATATACCAGGAGTCCAATTCTATACAATCATGCCTGAAAACCTATACATACAAGTATAAATGCAAATAAAATGATATGGACTATATAGTTTATATTTATATGTCTAACACACATCACACATCTCTCTCTCTCTCTCTCTCTCTCACACACACACACACACACATACACACACACACACACACACACACACACACACACACACATAGCAACAATAAAAAAACAGACCATGAATTTGAAAAATGATAAGGTCAGGGCTACATGAAAAAGTTTGAAAGGAGGAAAAAGATAGCAAAAATTATGCAATTATTTAAAAAAATAAAGAAAATAAGATACACATTTACTCTACTAATGAGGTAAAATATTCATGCCTGTGTTTGTTTCTCCAGGAAGGCTAGGTATGCTCTGAATCTGCATTCAATATATGTCATTGTTTCTCTTATGGCTACAATTCATAGATCTTGTGATCTAGATGTAGAAATCAGAGTGATACCATTATTAGTGATCCATAGCAAAATCTACTTCTTGTTCCTGTGATATTTTTATATTGTGGCCTAAAAGTTTTGCCTTTGGAATGGTATACAGGAGCTGACATTTCTGCAACAAACATTCTATTGAACTAACCACTTTGGCCACCTAATACCCTGAGTCACAGACTAAAAAGCATTAACTGTGTTAGGAGGGTGGTTTATCCCATCCACCTGTGGAAACTAGAAATCTATTCTACAATAGAGGTAAAGGAGGCTATGCATCTAGGAGGTAAAGTAGGCCATTTTTTTTGACCATATTCTATTATTAAGCTCAATGATAAGGTATAACATCCCAATTCAGGCAAGATGAAAAATGACCCAAAACCTTCAGAAACGAATATGTAGGTTACTGATACAGGTAAAGAACCAAGACTTTTCAAAGTGCTTGCTGAGAGTAGAGAAATGATTGATAGAACATAATTATAACATCATTCGTGGCCCCGCGACTAGTTGTAGAAGTATGACTATTTCTGTGTTATATCCTATTTTAACAATAGAAATACATATATTTATGATGTGGAATATATTATGTATTTATATTTTGTTTCCTTACACACCCCTTTGCCTTGAAATAAACCATTGATTGAGCTAAGTGAGTTGTAACCACATGTATATTATAATTTAGATTATAAAATATTAAAAGGCTAAATATTTCTCGAGGAAAATTTCAGCTCTTCTGGGGGAGTAATCAGAAGGCCTTTTAATGGTCATAGCATACTATCTAATATTTAGATTTTGTTATTTTCTCAATTTGGAAAATAAGCACACAAAACATAGGACATTGTCATGTTGATTATAAGTGAATCTGTGATAGCTAATTGTCAGTTATCAATTTGAGTTGATATGGATTACACTAAGAAGAATGACTTCAGTGCATCTATAACAACATTTTGAAAAAGAAATAATGAGGCAGCATGAGAAATGAGAAAAGAAACAGAAGCTCCTCCTGATAGGTGTCCTACAGAGAAATGTGATGGAGGCTCCTTTGACGTCTCAATGTGGCCTGGAGATGACTGGCACTTCAGGAGTTATCCAGGCCCTCTAGTTCCAAACTGGAACTACTGAGGCATTAAATTTATCGACTTTATAGTTCTTAGTCTTACCAAAAGACTTAAAATGCAAATAATACTCTAGTGTTCAATAACTGAGTAATTGGTAAATAAAATGTGGTTTATTCATGTAATTGAATCCAATTGAATTCCACATATATATTACACTAACAATCACTAAAACAATTTATTATTGGCAATATTGTATTATGGGTAAGCCTAGATAGAATTATGTTATGATTAAAAAAAGCAGACATAAATGAGCATTCATATATGATATGACTTATTTTGCATAAAATATTCAGAATATACAAGTCTATAGAAACTTAAAGTAAATTAATTATTTCTAGGAGGTACAAGATTACAAGAGAAGACAATAAGTAATATTGCTTAACTTATACCAAGCCAAATCTTGAGTCTTTAATTATCTGAAGCAGATCTAATAATCACATCACATGGTGGAGGTGGTAGGACTCCACTTGGTTAGTCTGTGAAAGACAGGAATGCATGATCATTTATTTATTCTTTTTACCTCAAAGCATATGAAAAAAGTGAAGTTAATATGCTTTTCTAGGCTTAGATGTTTTTAAATATTCCAAATGTGCAGAATATTTATGACTCTTCTGGGATGATGCTACTCTAATTGAAAACATTCTGTATCCCTTTATTTTATTGGCAAAACTTGATTTCTGGGGAGATGTCTGGTTAATACTGCCCAGTTCTTGAAGATTTATATTTTATCATGGATGCACACTTACAATGAGATGATATAGGACTGAAAAGCAACAGATAGTCGAAATGCATCTAAGCAGGTAGTTCCATTATAGATGGTCCCATTATAACATACATTTTAAAAATGAAAACTTAAAAATGTGATACATGCCATTCTCAGTGTATGCACTGATTGTAGTGAGGTAATGATGCACAAGGATTTCAAAAAAGGAAGCAGCTATAGCATATCAAGTGGATGGGGAGAACAAGGGATTGCATTGTAGGGCAGGGTAATGAAATTCTTTGTAATATATAAATGATTTGGACTTATCTAAATATTAGTGATGTGCAAAACATCATATCCTAAAACCCACTAAACTGAAAGATTTAAAGAGAGTGAATTGTATGATATATGATATATATTTCAGCAATAGTAACAATATCAATAATCACAATAATAAATATCCACTTTATATTCCAAACTTATTTCTGACTTAGCTTGAAACCTTTAGGCTATGTCACATTGCAGATTCTAATTGGTGTGAACAGTTCTCATCTAACTTACTCTATGAGCACAGGGAATTAATAATGTTCTTTTAGGAGCCAGCAAGGCCTGATCTCTAACACAGAAGAGTGCCAGGACTCTGCATGCTGCATATTGTGGTTGGGGTTTTATGGCTGTTGAAACTAACGAATTCTGTATCCCCCTATCTTATTGACCGCAGCATCTCTTAAGTTTTATGCAAAAAAGTTAATGCAGTGATTCACTTTTCAAAGCTATCCTTTCTAGAAGACATCATCTCACAGTTGACTTCTAGTCTGATAAATGACAGGAAAGTCTGTTCTAAGAAATGAAAGGAAAGCTGTTCACAAATACTATGGCTGCCTTACCAAGACCCAAACAATGCCAACAGTATTAGCCATCTTAACATGCAAGAAGAGAATCTCACAGGGCCTCAGTCCTAGACAAAGAACTGCAAGCAACTAAAGACTTCCAAGAGAGGGAAATGAAACTTTCCCAGGCCTGAGACTCCTTGTTCGTTTTACAATACCAACTGGGTCAGCACTGAAATTATACATGTACAAGTAATAATAAATAGGCAAGGTAGGTTTTATTTCTTTGCATACATTATACACATGTATTTATATATACATACACACTTATGTACCTTACATATTATATGTAACAGTAGTAATGAAATATAAGGAGGCAATGAACTTGAGAGGGAATAAGATGTGAAATTTTGAAATAAGTAAAGGGAGAGAGAATACACAAGAGAAATTTGAGGGTGGAAGGGGGACAAATATATATTTCACAAAACTTTTAAAGTTAATACAATATAATGTCACTTCAAATCGTGATATGCTAATGCATCTGATTTCTGTTTAAGCTTCATACCCAAAACAATTGCAGTGAGAGTACAATGTCTTGAGTTCTTTTCCTAGTGTTACTTTAGATAACAGAAGTTTTAAAAGCAAGGCCTTCTTTCATGGTAGCAGTAGAGTGCTAGGGAAAGACAACCGAATGTTATACCAGCTCCTCATTCTGGTTTATGTTTTCTTCCTCCAGGTCCTCTATGTGAATCAATCATTACTTCATCCTCCAGTCATTGAACAACTGTTCCTCCATACCTTCCACAATATGACAAAAATCCCTCTGAGACATGAACTAAAATGTCAGAGTGGGGCTTCCCACTTCAAATATTAAAAATTTCTTGAGACACCATGGGAGAGAGACCCGACCGCCTGGTCAGGTGGGCACTCCTGAGGCTGCAGAGCGGAAGAGACCACCAACACTGCCCACCCCTGCCCACATCCCGGGCCCAAGAGGAAACTGTATAAGGCCTCTGGGTTCCCGTGGGGGAGGGCCCAGGAGCAGCAGGACCGCTGCCTGAGACACCTCCAGAACCTGAAGGAAACAGACCGGATAAACAGTTCTCTGCACCCAAATCCCGTGGGAGGGAGAGCTAAACCCTCAGAGAGGCAGACACGCCTGGGAAACCAGAAGAGACTGCATTCTGCATTGACATCTCGGACGCCAGAGGAAAAGACCAAACGCCATCTGGAACCCTGGTGCACTGAAGCTCCGGGAAACGGCGGCACAGATCTTCCTGGTTGCTGCTGCCGTGGAGAGCTCTTGGGCAGCACCCCGCGAGCAAACTTGAGCCTCGGGACCATAGGTAAGACCAACTTTTCTGCTGCAAGTGACCTGTCTGGTGAACTCAAGACACAGGCCCACAGGAACAGCTGAAGACCTGTAGAGAGGGAAAACTACACGCCCGAAAGCAGAACACTCTGTCGCCATAACAGGCTGAAAGAAAACAGGAAAAGAGGTCTACAGCACTCCTGACACACAGGCTTATAGGACAGTCTAGCCACTGTCAGAAATAGCAGAACAAAGTAACACTAGAGATAATCTGATGGCGAGAGCCAAGCGCAGGAACCCAAGCAACAGAAACCAAGACTACATGGCACCATCGGAGCCCAATTCTCCCACCAAAACAAACATGGAGTATCCAAACACACCAGAAAAGCAAGATCTAGTTTCAAAATCATATTTGATCATGATGCTGGAGGACTTCAAGAAAGACGTGAAGAACTCCCTTAGAGAACAAGTAGAAGCCTACAGAGAGGAATCACAAAAATGCCTGAAAGAATTCCAGGAAAACATAATTAAACAAGTAGAAGCCCATAGAGAGGAGTCACAAAAATCCCTGAAAGAATTCCAGGAAATCATAAATAAACAAGTAGAAGCTCATAGAGAGGAGACACAAAAATCCCTGAAAGAATTCCAGGAAAACACAATCAAACAGTTGAAGGAATTAAAAATGGAAATAGAAGCAATCAAGAAAGAACACATGGAAACAACCCTGGATTTAGAAAACCAAAAGAAGAGACAAGGAGCTGTAGATACAAGCTTCACCAACAGAATACAGGAGATGGAAGAGAGAATCTCAGGAGCAGAAGATTCCATAGAAATCATTGACTCAACTGTCAAAGATAATGTAAAGCTGAAAAAGCTACTGGTCCAAAACATACAGGAAATCCAGGACTCAATGAGAAGATCAAACCTAAGGATAATAGGTATAGAAGAGAGTGAAGACTCCCAGCTCAAAGGACCAGTAAATATCTTCAACAAAATCATAGAGGAAAACTTCCCTAACCTAAAAAAAGAGATACCCATAGACATACAAGAAGCCTACAGAACTCCAAATAGATTGGACCAGAAAAGAAACACCTCCCGTCACATAATAGTCAAAACACCAAACGCACAAAATAAAGAAAGAATATTAAAAGCAGTAAGGGAAAAAGGTCAAGTAACATATAAAGTCAGACCTATCAGAATCACACCAGACTTTTCGCCAGAAACTATGAAGGCCAGAAGATCCTGGACAGATGTCATACAGACCCAAAGAGAACACAAATGCCAGCCCAGGTTACCGTAACATGCAAAACTCTCAATTAACATAGATGGAGAAACCAAGATATTCCATGGCAAAAACAAATTTACACAATATCTTTCTACAAATCCAGCACTACAAAGGATAATAAATGGTAAAGCCCAACATAAGGAGGCAAGCTATACCCTAGAAGAAGCAAGAAACTAATCGTCTTGGCAACAAGACAAAGAGAAGAAAAGCACACAAACAAAACCTCACATCCAAATATGAATACGACAGGAAGCAATAATCACTATTCCTTAATATCTCTCAACATCAATGGCCTCAACTCCCCAATAAAGAGACATAGATTAACAACCTGGATACGCAACGAGGACCCTGCATTCTGCTGCCTACAGGAAACACACCTCAGAGACAAAGACAGACACTACCTCAGAGTGAAAGGCTGGAAAACAACTTTCTAAGCAAATGGTCGGAAGAAGCAAGCTGGAGTAGGCATTCTAATATCAAATAAAATCAATTTCCAACTAAAAGTCATCAAAAAAGATAAGGAAGGACACTTCATATTCATCAAAGGAAAAATCCACCAAGATGAACTCTCAATCCTAAATATCTATGCCCCAAATACAAGGGCATCTACATACGTAAAAGAAACCTTACTAAAGCTCAAACACACATTGCACCTCATACAATAATAGTGGGAGATTTCAACACCCCACTCTCATCAATGGACAGATCATGGAAACAGAAATTAAACAGAGACGTAGACAGACTAAGAGAAGTCATGAGCCAAATGGACTTAACGGATATTTATAGAACATTCTATCCTAAAGCAAAAGGATATACCTTCTTCTCAGTTCCTCATGGTACTTTCTCCAAAATTGACCATGCAATTGGTCAAAAAAGGGGCCTCAACAGGTACAGAAAGATAGAAATAATCCCATGCGTGCTATCGGACCACCACGGCCTAAAACTGGTCTTCAATAACAATAAGGGAAGAATGCCCACATATACGTGGAAATTGAACAATGCTCTACTCAATGATAACCTGGTCAAGGAAGAAATAAAGAAAGAAATTAAAGACTTTTTACAATTTAATGAAAATGAAGGTACAACATACCCAAACTTATGGGACACAATGAAAGCTGTGCTAAGAGGAAAATTCATAGTGCTGAGTGCCTGCAGAAAGAAACAGGAAAGAGCATATGTCAGCAGCTTGACAGCACACCTAAAAGCTCTAGAACAAAAAGAAGCAAATACACCCAGGAGGAGTAGAAGGCAGGAAATAATCAAACTCAGAGCTGAAATCAACCAAGTAGAAACAAAAAGGGCCATAGAAACAATCAACAGAACCAAAAGTTGGTTCTTTGAGAAAATCAACAAGATAGATAAACCCGTAGCCAGACTAACGAGAGGACACAGAGAGTGCGTCCAAATTAACAAAATCAGAAATGAAAAGGGAGACATAACTACAGATTCAGAGGAAATTCAAAAAATCATCAGATCTTACTAGAAAAACCTATATTCAACAAAACTTGAAAATCTTCAGGAAATGGACAATTTCCTAGACAGATACCAGGTACCGAAGTTAAATCAGGAACAGATAAACCATTTAAACAACCCCATAACTCCTAAGGAAATAGAAGCAGTCATTAAAGGTCTCCCAACCAAAAAGAGCCCAGGTCCAGACGGGTTTAGTGCAGAATTCTATCAGACCTTCATAGAAGACCTCATACCAATATTATCCAAACTATTCCACAAAATTGAAAAAGATGGAGCACTACCGAATTCCTTCTATGAAGCCACAATTACTCTTATACCTAAACCACACAAAGACCCAACAAAGAAAGAGAACTTCAGACCCATTTCCATTATGAATATCGACGCAAAAATACTCAATAAAATTCTGGCAAACCGAATCCAAGAGAACATCAAAACAATCATCCACCATGATCAAGTAGGCTTCATCCCAGGCATGCAGGGATGGTTTAACATATGGAAAAGCATTAACGTGATCCATTATATAAACAAACTGAAAGAACAAAACCACATGATCATTTCATTAGATGCTGAGAAAGCATTTAACAAAATTCAACACCCCTTCATGATAAAAGTCCTGGAAAGAATAGGTATTCAAGGCCCATACCTAAACATAGTAAAAGCCATGTACAGCAAACCAGTTGCTAATATTAAACTAAATGGAGAGAAACTTGAAGCAATCCCACTAAAATCAGGGACTAGACAAGGCTGCCCACTCTCTCCCTGCTTATTCAATATAGTTCTTGAAGTTCTAGCCAGAGCAATCAGACAACAAAAGGAGGTCAAGTGGCTACAGATCGGAAAAGAAGAAGTCAAAATATCACTATTTGCAGATGATATGATAGTATATTTAAGTGATCCCAAAAGTTCCACCAGAGAACTACTAAAGCTGATAAACAACTTCAGCAAAGTGACTGGGTATAAAATTAACTCAAATAAATCAGTAGCCTTCCTCTACACAAAAGAGAAACAAGCCGAGAAAGAAATTAGGGAAACGACACCCTTCATAATAGACCCAAATAATATAAAGTACCTCGGTGTGACCTTAACCAAGTAGGTAAAAGATCTGTACAATAAGAACTTCAAGACAGTGAAGAAAGAAATTGAAGAAGACCTTAGAAGATGGAAAGATCTCCCATGCTCATGGATTGGCAGGATCAATATAGTAAAAATGGCCATTTTTCCAAAAGCGATCTACAGATTCAATGCAATCTCCATCAAAATACCAATCCAATCCTTCAAAGAGTTAGACAGAACAATTTGCAAATTCATCTGGAATAACAAAAAACCCAGGATAGCTAAAACTATCCTCAACAATAAAAGGACTAGGGGGAATCACTATCCCTGAACTCAAGCAGTATTACAGAGCAATAGTGATAAAAACTGCATGGTATTGGTACAGAGACAGACAGATAGACCAATGGAATAGAATTGAAGACCCAGAAATGAACCCACACACCTATGGTCACTTGATTTTTGACGAAGGAGCCAAAACCATCCAATGGAAAAAAGATAGCATTTTCAGCAAATGGTGCTGGTTCAACTGGAGGTCAACATGTAGAAGAATGCAGATTGATTCATGCTTATCACCCTGTACAAAGCTTAAGTCCAAGTGGATCAAGGACCTCCACATCAAACCAGACACACTCAAACTAATAGAAGAAAAACTAGGGAAGCATCTGGAACACATGGGCACTGGAAAAAATTTCCTGAACAAGACACCAATGGCTTATGCTCTAAGATCAAGAATCGACAAATGGGATCTCATAAAACTGCAAAGCTTCTGTAAGGCAAAGGACACTGTGGTTAGGACAAAACGGCAACCAACAGATTGGGAAAAGATCTTTACCAATCCTACAACAGATAGAGGCCTTATATCCAAAATATACAAAGAACTCAAGAAGTTAGACCGCAGGGAGACAAATAACCCTATTAAAAATGGGGTTCAGAGCTAAACAAAGAATTCACAGCTGAGGAATGCCGAATGGCTGAGAAACACCTAAAGAAATGTTCAACATCTTTAGTCATAAGGGAAATGCAAATCAAAACAACCCTGAGATTTCACCTCACACCAGTGAGAATGGCTATAATCAAATACTCAGGTGACAGCAAATGCTGGCGAGGATGTGGAGAAAGAGGAACACTCCTCCATTGTTGGTGGGATTGCAGACTGGTACAACCATTCTGGAAGTCAGTCTGGAGGTTCCTCAGAAAATCGGACATTGAACTACCTGAGGATCCAGCTATACCTCTCTTGGGCATATACCCAAAAGATGCCCCAACATACAAAAAAGACATATGCTCCACTCTGTTCATAGCAGCCTTATTTATAATATCCAGAAGCTGGAAAGAGCCCAGATGCCCTTCAACAGAGGAATGGATACAGAAAATGTGGTACATCTACACAATTGAATATTACTCAGCTATCAAAAACAACGACTTTATGAAATTCATAGGCAAATGGTTGGAACTGGAAAATATCATTCTGAGTGAGCTAACCCAATCACAGAAAGACATACATGGTATGCATTCATTGATAAGTGGCTATTAGCCCAAATGCTTGAATTACCCTAGATGCCTAGAACAAATGAAACTCAAGACAGATGATCAAAATGTGAATGTTTCACGCCTTCTTTAAAAGGGGAACAAGAATACCCTTGGCAGGGAAGAGAGAGGCAAAGATTAAAACAGAGACTGAAGTAACACCCATTCAGAGCCTGCCCCACATGTGGCCCATATATATACAGCCACCCAATTAGACAAGATGGATGAAGCAAAGAAGTGCAGACTGACAGGAGCCGGATGTAGATCGCTCCTGAGAGACACAGCCAGAATACAGCAAATACACAGGCGAATGCCAGCAGCAAATACTGAACTGAGAATAGAACCCCCGTTGAAGGAATCAGAGAAAGAACTGGAAGAGTTTGAAGGGGCTCAAGACCCCATATGTACAACAATGTCAAGCAACCAGAGCTTCCAGGGACTAAGCCACTACCTAAAGACTATACATGGACTGACCCTGGACTCTGACCTCATAGGTAGCAATGAACATCTTAGTAAGAGCACCAGTGGAAGGGGAAGCCCTGTGTCCTGGTAAGACTGAACCCCCAGTGAACTAGACTGTTGGGGGGAGGGCGGCAATGGGGGGAGGGTTGGGTGGGGAATACCCATAAGGAAGGGGAGGGGGGAGGGGGAGGGGATTTTTGCCCGGAAACCGGGAAAGGGAATAACACTCGAAATGTATATAAGAAACACTCAAGTTAATAAAAAAAAATTCTTACAAGTATACACAATGGTTTGATTAATTTATTTCAAATTTCAAATCAAGCTGAGAATCAATATTAATCCTCAAAACATCTGAGTGAGCATTGTGACTTTTGTTCACTGAGCTCCCTCTAAATAGCAGCTAGTCTCTACTGTGCAGGGAGTTAACAACATTTAAACTGTACTTATTAACCTGGTCTTATACTGGGGTTTAGTGGATTGCCCTGGTGCTCTTTGTATTTTGATGTTAAGTCTGCTTCCTATCTAGACATGCAGCTTATAAATATTATAAGTGAGTTGTATGTTCTTTGCACAGGCTTACTGGGGTTGGAGATTTACCAATACAAATCTGGTATTAAATATTAAGGCATCTGGTGTTTTGCATTTGTGATGATTTAGTTATGCAAGAGAGAGGTCAAAACAGCAGAATAGTAATTGAGAGTCAGTGTCAACTACCAGGATGGTCAGTAGGTGGAATGCGAGTAGTAGCTCCAGGCTTTCTCAGGAAGGACAGGTTTGGGCCACTTAGAAAGCCAGCCATGGGAAACAGGGTGAGATGTCCATTTTCTGCTTCAGGCAAGGAGGAACATGTGGGATGGAAGTTGAGCCAATGGAGACATGATTTCAGAGCTAAGTCATGAGGGACCATGGTATGGGCTGGGTAAGCAGACTATGCAAGGGGGAAAGCATGCATCCTAAAGGTACAGGCAATATGGGGTAGCATTTGTTTCCTTTGTATCCTCCAGCTTTTCTTTCTTTAGTGTGTCTCTTGAAGTCTTAGGTGGATAGTAAGTATCTTCAACATTTTACTTCTAAATATTGTACAGTCCAAAATTAGGTGCTTTTATTTTGAGGTGAAATTTGTTCTGTAATTAAAACTTTCCTCAAATAGTTATTTCTTTAGATTCCTGTAAATTTATTTCCCCAAATATTTGGGTCACTTCAATTAAGTGTTTATCTTTCCCAACATTAAACACAGGAGACTTCCTTTGGCATCAGTCCAATTTACTAAAGTCTTGAGTTCTACTTGTCAGGATAGCTGTTTTGGTTTGAAATTTTGTGTTTTCATTTTGTACAAGCATTTATAGAATCTGTAGAGAGCTAAATGAAAACTGAAACTGAAGAGTCGGAATAGGGCTGAATGCTGTCTGCATAGATCTTTCTGTAGTCTCTATATATCTGTATAGATCTCAAAGATCTATAGAGAGCCAACATAGATCTGCATGGAGTCAGCACCAAACTATATTGTAGGAATATAGTATGGATACATCTTTATGACTTCTGTATAGTTCTGTATAGAATCTTCTTAGATATGTGTAGAGTCTGCATAGATCTGTATAGAACTTGTTTATGGTCTACATGGTTATGTATACAGTCTGTGAACATTTATCTAGCTATGTAAAGTCATTATAGTTCTGTATAGATTCTACATCAACTATGTCAACTATGTGTAGGTCAGTTCAACTTCTTAATGCATTTTATTTCACTGACAGGATTTCGTTTAAACTTACATTAATATTGTTTATTTTGTTGGAAACCTATTTTATAATAGTTATTTTTAAACTAATAATTTAATAATTCTTGATATTACAAGTTATTTTAACAACGTCTTATTGCATCCAGTTTAGTCCTACAACTCCCTTTTCCCCCTTTCACTTATTCTGTACACCCTGTCCCCCAAATTACTTCTCTCTTGAAAACTTACTATTGTTACACTCACACAACATAAGTATGTGAATGTAACAATGTACATATATATCATGTGCATGGGCATATATGTCTCCATGTACACATGTATACTGAGTCCATTTAGTGTTGCTTTTATGTACATGAGTCAAAAGAGAACCAATTGGAATTGGACAACTAATGCCAGAGCTTGCCAGATTTTTCCCTTTCTCATAGTCATGGACTATCTGAAATTATTCAACTATCCATGGAACCATTTAGAATTTCTCCTGTCTGTCTTAGCAGGTCAACTGGCATGCTCATTATATTTTTGTCTTGTTCAGTAAGAGAGTTCACAAATGCATTTTTCATATTATGGCTAATGGGACAGTACCAACGGCAGATGTCCTTGAGTACTTTCAATCTTTCTTCCCCCTTTTCCATGATTTTCTCTGAACCTTACTTATAAGGAGTATGGTGTCAGTGTATCATTTGGGAGTGAATGACCCACAGCCATTTATTCTCTGCTCTTTGACCAGTTTTGTATATATGTGGTAGTATCCATGTGTTTTAAAAGGAGTACTCTTTTCTGTGGAAATATCTATCTATCTACCTGTTTGTTTGTTTGTCTGTGTATGTGTATCTTTACTTAGTATTTAACTATAATAAACAACACCAATAATGGTTATCACTGGATAGCCCCTCTAAAACAAAATAAAAACTCTACTCAAAGTGGCTTGAGGCAAAAAAGTAGATCTGTGGTTGCATATATAAATCATAAAATAGATGCATTTAGAAGCATAATCAATGTAACCGTCATTTACTTTCATTCCAAGATAAAGCTAATGTGTCAAGTGAAATGAGAGAGAGAGAGAGAGAGAGAGAGAGAGAGAGATACTATTTTAATGAGAATCCTGTAAACTGAATAGAAAAAAGGTGACTGCTATTATGTAAGCCTCTTACAATGAAGGCATAATATAAGAGAGTACTAGAAAATGAAAACACAATTTTAATACACTAATTAAAATTGCTACAGTTGCTGTTTCTGGGTTCTTTTTCTTCTGTCCTTCTCTAACATTTTCCACCCTTTCTACTTCCTAACACTAATTAAGAGAGGAAAAGAAGGATAGAGTGGAAAGGGGGTTAACATTATTGTTAGATTACTTCCTGCTGAATAGTAGCATAAAGTATCTTGGGAAAGATTGATCTTTGCAGTCAGGATATCTAATTTCTTCCTGTTGTTGTTTCTTCTTTGTACACAACTATTTAGGAAGCTGTGACTAGCAATAACCAACAACCATCCAACTACCTACCAGTCACCCACCCCACCTCTCAGAGCCCTAGCATTTACTCATCATCTGAAATTTTTCCAGAATTTCTAATGTCACACAATTACAGAAACTACCTGCTGCTGGCAAAATCATGCCCCTGCTACAGCGTGAGGCTAACCATAGCCATTGTGGACAATCTGAAGCTATCCCATAAACCACACCTGGGATTAACTTATAATACTTCTGTGTTTCTTAAAGAAATAAAAATTCCAAAATTGTCTCTACAGACTAATCTATAAATATATTAAGCGTAAAATCTCAACTGAGAAAATGTCCCCAAAAAGTTTGATGGGTGGACAAACCTGTACTGTATTTTCATGATTGATGATTGATACTGGAGTGCCCAGCACATTTGGCTTATTCAACCTCTAGACAAGTGATCCTGGATGGTAAAATAAAGTGGCCAAGCAAGCCAAGGACACTAACCAAACATGTAGCATTCACCCATGGCCTCCACACCAGTTCTTGTCTCTTGATTTCTGCCCTGCTTAAGTTTTTGTCCCTCAGTAATGGTCTATTATCTGAAAATGTAACATGAAATAAACATTTTTTTCCAAGACGCATTGGGTCATGATGTTTATTTGCAGCATAGAAACTGTAACTAAGGCAATATATAGTAGAAAAAAATTTACCTTTCAAGAATAACCCTTACGATCCTTCCAAATACCTTGCTAAATTATTGTAGAATGCATTTCAAGTGTGCACTCCTGAATGTTAGTGTTGACACAGAAAGTCTTTAAGAGGCTGTTTTTAAACCTTTAATGGACATAGAAGTCCTTAGAGCATCCTTATTTGCATCTAATGCAAATACTATTAGAACATCGATTAAGGTACAGAACTCTGGATTTCCAAAAAGGCTATCAATAAAATGTTCAAGAATCTTATTCCCACTAGAATAATCATATTTAAAAGCATCAATTTTAAAATGTGAAATTGATTTTGTCTAGCAAATCTACTAGAAAGACTGAAAACCCACCTTGCTTTCAGGGTGCTTTCACAAATGCTGTGTTTGAACTAAGCTCTTCTTGGTTTAGGACTTTGTGCAAGTGGGGTAAGGCTTTCAGAATTAATAACTTCCATTGAGCACAGAGAAAAACACATAATGGGAAAAAAGAACATTACTTGCTGGGAGACCTTAGGCAGGCATCTCTGTGCTAAAGCAGCTGCAAATCACCTGCTTTGCAAAGCTTTGGCAAGGGTTCAGCTCAACTGACCTCACCTGACAGGAGACTAATGACACTTAACTCCTAGACTGACTATACAGCTTGGAAAGTACTGTGAAGGTGTCATTTATGAAAGAAGCCTCAAACTATGCAAAGCTCTACATATAAGTACAATGAGATTATGTTTAGCAGACCACAAGGTTCCACTAACAACTGCTAAAACAACAGAAGAGTCACAAGTATAGTATAGTAAAGCAGAATTAGAATAATGATTATACATATCTCTTTTAAACAGTTACGTGTAGACAGCATAAGGCCCTTGTTACCACATATAAATACCAATTAAACCATCAAACCAGGAATATTAAACGTACATGATTGTTTCTTTAAAAAAAAGATATAGAACCTGTTTTCCACATAGAAGTTTAGGAATAGATATGGTTAAAAGCCTGGTGAACTCTGTAATATCTGTATGGCTAGGCACTCCTGGCTCCCACACTCCCTTACAAAATTGGCTAGAGATGGTTAATATGTCATTGAGTTTTGAGTTATATGTGTGACAGGGACAACAACAGATCCTCCCCCAAGTCCTTAAGATAATACATGTACTCCATCTATAGAGCCTCTCTTCATGGAAATGGTGACATGTATTTTGAAAAGGATTTAGAGGTAATTATGCTTTATTATTGTGCTGTTATACTAGGAATTTTTTTATCTCTCAAATTGTACTATACTTACATATGCCTAAGATAAATTGCCCAGTGTCTGACTTTAGAAGTTTAATCAATACTGGCTCCTGAATCCTGTTGAACTGGACTTCCTTCTTGCACCATGTGAATACTCTGTTACTCTATTGGTTCTGCTGTTTGCAGAGGCCACCCCCAACTCTGAAACACAAGTATCCAAGTCAGAAAACTACAGTTGTTTTGCGACAACTTGTATAAACATCAGAAGTTTGTAAAGGAAAGTAACAGTCAAGATTTAATTAATAATTCATTAAATGAGTCAGTGTAATTATTACAAAAGTAAACTGATGCATATGGACATTAATTGCTTTGACCAGTGATGTAGAAACTTGAAGTCAGGAAAAGAAAAACACAACAACAACAAAGATCTAGAAAGACCAAATAAAGAAAAAGAAAAGTGAGGATTATATTGAAGGTCTTATAAATGCCAGATACAATTCTATACCTTTTTCATGTAAATGAATTAATTTTCCTCTCACAGCAAAGCTTCAGTATATTTCACACTGGGTGAAACTTTCCTAATTCTGTAGCCCACATAACAAACACTGGGACAGCCTATATGTTGCTGTTGAAAGAGCTTACTGTACTACTTTATTTCATTATGGCTTGATGATTAGTATTAATTGCCAATTTGGCAAATCTTAAATCACCTAGGAAACAGGTTTCTGGGCAAGAGAGTGGGGAATTATCTTAACAGTGTTAATTGATGTGGGAAGACCCATCTTAATCATGGAAAGCACTGGTTTCTGAGTAGCAATCCTGGACTGTATAAAATACAAAAGCATGAGCTGAGTGCTGGCTTGCATTCATTTCTGTTTCCTGACTATGGATGTGACATGAACAACTGCTTTATGTTTCTGCTGCCTTTACTTTCTCATTATGATGGACTGTGCTCTTGAACCATGTGAAACATGAACCTTTTCTCCCTCAATATGCTTTGGCCATGAATGAAATTAAGGCACCGGGTTTATCCACAGTGAACTGAATAGTAGTTCATAGCTATAACCCCAATACTTGGGAGACTGAGCTAAGAAGACTGATGTGAGTCTGAAAAGATCAGCCTAAGCTACAGACTGGGTTTTAAGACAATCTGGGCCTTATATATGCAGTCTCAAACAAACAAACAAACAAACAAACAAACATGAATTCAGGTTTTCACTATCATTGTCAACAGGCCTGAGAAAGCACGATGAAAATCTACCCAAGGTATTTGACACAGAAGAGTCCCAAAGACAAGCCTACAACAAATCACATGTTCTGCATCCAGAGATAACACTAGTTCTGGTTTTCAGGTGCAGCTTTCAGCCTCCTTTGACTTCCATGTGGGCAGTTCCATTACATCTTTTTTCTTCAGGTTTTGAGTTTCTTGTCCTGTTGATTACTGCAGTGCATATTCAATGTTTTTTCATTACAAAGGAATAATTATCTACTGTCTATGATTACACATGATCTTTGCTTTCTATACATGAGAGAAAGCAAGACTTAGAATGGAATTCTCTGTCTTCTACAAGTCAAGTTCAATGCCCTCCATAGCCTACCAATATATTTATGAAATCATGATATCAGAAATAAGCCAAAATGAAGAGGGATATTTGAAACTTGGTGGATTAATTATTAATTCCTAACTATCAAATATGAAGCAAGTATGTTTAAGCTGAGAAGCTTTTAGTCCTATAGACTGTCATCATTTTGTCATAGAAAACTTGTTGTACATGTTAAGAATCTTTGTATTTACAAACTAAGAAACAGTATTTTGTTCTCAGAAACTCTTTTGAAGAAACATCACATGTACAACACATTTGCTTCATTTTTCCTTGGCTGCATATATCATTAGGTTTGTTAGTTAACAAACTTTAAACTTAGGGCATCAATAATCATGAATTGGATTGATTGTTGCCTCCTAAAAAAGCTATAATGACAGTGCTGAGCTTATTAGAGGCACAATACAGCTCTAAGAACAGCATCAAAATAGCACAGATCTGGAATTTTCTCAGATTTAATATTAAAATGAAGAATGTAAATTTAACCACTTAGTATGACAGTTGATGTGATAAATAAAGTCAAATTTGGACTTGGACTTGAACTTTGCAAACCAAATGAAAACCACTTAGATGAGTCACACTGAAGACAATCTCTGTACAAATTAAATGCTTCTATTAGTTTCTTTTTATGAGTAACTTTTATGAAGTCTTTTTTAATCAAGAAAGGTAGAGGTTGATTTTTGGTGAGTGAATCAGAGCTCTTTTCCACCTACAGAAATTCTGAAAACTGCAAACAACATCTGAGTGATCTAATTGCTATCACAAAAGTTTGTAGATTTGTGTTTTGAATCTGACTCAAATTCATAAACTCAAGATGGTTATATGGCTCATTTGCTCCTTGATGTTTTTTTTTTACATTGACAGAGTAAATGTATTTGATAATCAATATTTGAGTATTTGCATTCGTATATTACCATGACATTTGCCTATAACAGTCAATGAGTCTAGCCCAAATTATATGATTTAAGGTAACAATCATGTCCTTGCTCATGACTGATTCTTGGATCAGCTACTGAGGCTGGGTTGAGTTGGCTCTACATGGGTCAAAAGACTGTTCTGGGATCACTGATGCATCTGAGCCATAGTTGGTACAGAAAAGACTACTGTTTACTCACTTTCTTTTTTTATTTTTCTTTTTCTCTTCTTCCATGCAATACATTCTGACCACAGCTTCCCCTCCTCTGGTCTCCAACGATCTCCCTCCTACCTCCTGTTACCTACAGATCCATCACTCCCACCTTTCCCCAGAAAAGATCAGGCTTCACAGGGACATCAAACAAATATGGCACAAGGCATAAAATACCAGGTATAAACCCTCATATCAAACCTGGGCAAGCAAACTCAGTAGGAAGAAAAGAGTCCCAAGATCAAGCAAAAGAGTCATAGACTGCTGCTGTTAGGAGTCCCCTCAAAAAATGAAGCAAACAAACATAAGGGATATGTAGAGGACCCACACATACCCATGCAGGCTCCACAATTGCCATATTCTCTGTGGGACCCCATGATCCTGTTTAGTTGATTCTGAGAACCATGTTCTCCCACTATTTCTCCTCTCTGGCTTCTGGGGTGTTTTATGAGTTCTGAGAGATGGGACTCAATTAAGATATATAACCAAGGTCCTCTCTCTGCCTAATATTTGACTGTGGGTCCCTGCATCAACTCCCATCAGGTAGCAGAGGATGCCTCTCTGATGATTACCAGGCACCAATCTATGAGTATAATAGAACATCTCTAGGAACCATTCATTCATTTTTTTTTGCCACTCATGTTTGATTCTACCCTAGGTCTCTGGGCTATCCAGCCTTAGGTTTCTGATCATCCAGGGAGTATTGGCACGGATGGCATAGACCTTCAATTATACCATTGGCTGGCTACACCCAAGTCATGTGCCAGTACCTATTGCAGATAGGAAAGACTGCAAGTCAAAGGTTTTATGTCTGGTTTGGGGTCCCAGTGCTACCACTGGAATCCTTGTGCTAGCTTCCTTAATATCAATCTGGCAAAATCTCTTCTACCATTCAGAGTTAGAGAAGGTAAATTCTAAGTTATCACTTTTCTCTAGGTTCTGTTTGCATCATGATTGATCATGGACTAAACATGGATTAATAGAAATTGATTATAGGGCAGGCATATACAGAAGTAGCTATGGAAAATATAAATTCTCTAGGATTTCATAAAATGAAGGAAAAGCTACAATTACTAACACAAAATGCATGAAACTTTTATCTTTTTGAAAATACATATTGGACCAGATCATGTGACCAAATATGACCCATGGGAAAAATATTTCCTGACATCTCCTTTTATAAATATTATTGAACACAACTGTGACTTTTTATTAATGAGTTTTACATGGCTGATTTATAAATAATAAATATTAGATGATATAATAAAAACTAGAATGGCAATGATGATAGTTCTATGCAATCTGTCAAACTGTGTTGCTTTCTCTATGAAAAGAATGTACCTGGAAAAAGTATACCTTAGACTAGCTATGTAAGACTTGGAAGAAGAGGGAGGATGCTAATCCTTTGCATGTCTGTATGTGAGTACATGTTTAAATGTTATAGAGTCGCATAGAAAAACAAATTTGAAAAACAGTACACTGTACCTCAACTCATCTGGCACGTTGAGGAGTTTCCTATGTTTTCAGGCTCACAATGTGAGTAATGAAATCTAGTGTATAACAATATAATAATAATAATAATAATAATGATGATCAATTATAATAATATTGCTTTACACAATTAGAATTTGGAGACCTGACACAATAAGCAATAACTATTTGTTTCAGTTAATTGCTACTGTCATAAAATACCCAACAAAAGCAGTTTAAGAAAGGAAGAGTTTATTTTGACTAATAGTTCCAAGAGATGCAGTCTATTATGAAGAGAATGTGTGGTATTTGGTGCAGTCAGTGGTCAGCCAAATTGCATCAAGATTCATGAAGTAGAGCATAAAGAATTCTTGGGCTTAGCCCGGCCAGTTTAATGGTACAACCCACATTTAGGCTGTTTCCTCCCACATCTAGCTTAATATATTGTCCAATGATAACTGAAAATAAAATATCCCCCTTAGGATATAATCTTTCATAAGCATAGCATTAGCAAGAGAGAGAGAGAACCAGAGGAGTAGACTGTATGCTTTCCTGCAGCTGTTAATAATATATGGACAAAGATAATAAATAATTGATAGTTGTCACTCTATAGCTCCTTATTTACTCATGGAGTTTGAGATGGCCCCTTATCTTAACAGCAGCTAATCACATTATATCACATGCACTTTACATCACCAGCATTAATATGTTTCTCAGGGATACTCAGTGTACTAGCTTTTCAGAGATATTACAAACTGCTGATCTGTGCCACTCAAGAATAGTGCAATTGTTATTGGCAGCCAGAAATATTACTTTCAGACATAATAGAATAAGTAATACAGAAAATAGCCTATAACATCTATGATAAGTCTTCATATGAGAAAGGTTGCTTTTATCTGAGCAAGTGTCCTATACAAGTCTCTTATACAAGACTAACATACAAGTCTCCTAAATGAGAACTGGGGCAAGGTAGGGAAGTGGCTGATTTAGTGAGTCTGAGTAACTACACTCTGTAACTTTATACATATCAGAGACAGGGCAGGTATGGGTATGACATAGAAAGACAATTGGAGTACGTACATTTTATTGTCTTTCTCTTGGATATCTATACATATACCTCCGAGGTACTACAGCAAACTGTAAGTGATTCCTTTCTATGACAACACAGCCACATTAACTTAGAATGATTTCTAAATCCTAAATACAGAAATAATTAAAGCACCAAACACAGAAGGACCATATCCAGATAGACGAAAGCAAAGGAAGTGCTTTAATTGGCAGCTAAAGTTACTAAGGTATTAATTAGCTCATTTTATTTGAAAAGTGTTTAAGGAAGTGCTACTGAGGAAATAAATCCTTTAATCCAGTGATGCATATCCCCAGCACCTGTGAAAAACATTAACGTTTCTTCCTCTTTGTCATCAGAATTCTTGTTTAGAACAGAATGGCAAGATGCCTGGTGGCCTAAAAGACACAAGTTGAAAGCCGTTGGGGATTCTGACAATATTTCATTTTCTTGGTTGGTAGCATGACAGCTTCTGGAGCCATGTCTTCATTCCTACCTTCTCTCCTTCTTGCTTGTCTCTAAGTACAAGTCAGAGGCTTTCCATTATAGACCTTGACCTCTGAGAGTCATACCCAATGCTAATACTTATTTATGTTCTTTTATCTGATATAAACATTTTTCCAAAATATCGTATTTTGTTTTATTATTTCACCATAATCACATTTCTGACTATAGCATCAGTCTCAATATTAAATGTGTAAAAATTCCCTTAAAAATCACCTAGAGTTGGAACAACACAATGAAGGACATACTAGATATTTTGTGCCAAGACACACTATCTACCATATATTTTTAAACATTTCCATAAAATTATTCTAGCTATTGGTGAAGTATGCTCTGTCATATAAACCCACTATATGAGGCAGGGGTATAATGAAGTGAACTAATTAGCCTCGAGACTCACAGACAGGTGATTCTTGAGTACCAGAATCTGGGCAATTAACAAAATTATGAAATCATTAACGTTTTTATTGATGAATATATGGCTGTAATAGGAGCTGTTTTAATGGGTCTTAAGTAAGAAAGATTCTATTTTGAGATATAATTATAACCAATATATTATTTTGTAATAATTTGTTTTAAGAAGCTCACAACAAGAATTTAACACATTCGTTTGTCAATCATATTCATGAAAAAAATCCCTTTGTGATTAACTCTTTTGCAATGGTGTATACTGAACATTTTCAGTTCTTTAATATAGACCCTTAAAACAACATATTTTTAAATATGAATTTAAAGTGGACAAGAAATCCAGCTGAATTGCTGAATTTCCTCTTTAAAGCTGATTACATCTGTTTGTTTATAGATTATCACTGACTATGAGAGAATGCATGTCAAAATATTTCAGAAGCTGTCATATAAAAATCCACATAAATATGAATAATTAGGAAGATATTTTAATGGGATAGAATAAGAATTAGAAAACTAGAGTTCTTCTGACTGTATTCTTGAATTACTTTATGACAATAAAGGAATTCAATATCTATTCTTGTTTTTTGGTCTTTTTTGTTACCTAGCTCTGTCTGTGTTAGTGCCTCTTCTGTTTGCCTGTTTTCCCTTTCTATCTTTTCTCTGTTTATCTACAAATTTATTAGTCAATATTTGATAGGTCCATATTATTTAGCTATATGCCTTTTCTATTTAGGGAATTCCTACTTTCTGTGATTGCAAGATGAGAGAATTTTTGTCAAGCTCAATTGTGAGCTTTACAGATATGAGACAGACCAGGGAAGTCCATACCTCTCTGGAAACTGAAAAAGTGTTCAGCTAGTTAAAATTGATTAAAATCACTATTAGTTTTACTAATGGGTTATTCAAGTTAGTGTTGGAAGTACTAGTCCTGATTCTCTTTTTCCTGTGCTTGCAAAGACATTGAGGAGGAAAACATTTGACTCCTAAATTAGAAGACATTGTACTCTTGTTGCCCAGTACAAAGGTACTATCAATATAACCTTAAGCCAGACTACCCTTATGCCAACACCATCCATACTGAACAACTTTATGAATGCCTTAGGAGAACTACACAAAAGGCTACAGATAATTATTCTAGATCCTGAAGGTATAGTTTTATCTGGGACTGTGGGATACTTAAAAAATTAGATCATGCTTTTTACTATCATAAGTAAAAAGACCTAGTGATAAAGTAGATATAAATTTGAACAGAGCATTCTCAAAAGAAGAAAATATGTATCTTTAAATATGTACAATATAACAGCTAGCCTGGCAAGATATGTGCCTTGATGTAATAGTGGGATGGATGTTCAGTGAGTAACTAAATACTAACTGGATTTAGGAATGATATCACAAGATTGAAATTAGATCTGTCACTATTAGTGAAACCAAGAATATATGGCTAGTTAGTCATAGGCCCTAGGGAAAACCCTACTATTATTGTCCTACTAAACAGACATAACACTGAACTAACTGCTATTGAATTATTATTATATTCATCAATTAACACATGTCTCAACCATGATCAGAGAAGTTTCTTCTTGTAACAGATTACATTTAGCATAAAGAGTCACAACAAACCAAGGTACACAGTATAGGAGACTAGAATAGTTATTCACAAATAGGATATCTATATCTTTCTCCGTCTTTCTTGTTGTAAACATTGTGACAGAAAAGTTATATAGACAAGAAAAAGTAGAAAACTGTAATAAAACAATGTTTTCTTGACATGGCAGGCAAGTTACATATATGAACACACAGCTATTGTGACGGCATCCGTTATAATTGTGCAAGCTCAGGAAAGATAAAGTGTAAGCAGTCAGTAGAGAGAATGGGAATGAATACCTAGAGCTGAGGCTCTACTGACAACTAATAGAAGTTAGGAGCAGAGTGCTTTAAGTGTATGACTCCCCATAATAGTCAAGATGAAGAAAATACCTGGCAACAAATGCTGGCAAAGATGTAGAGAAAGAAGACCCTCCATTTACTGTTGATGTTTTTGAAAAGTAGTATATTCAATATAAAAGTTAATGTGGTGAAGTCTCAAAAAAGCTAAATATAGATATACAATACAATTCAGCTATACCACGCCTTCTCATTATATCCAAAGGACTATATATTATATATTCTACTATGGAAACCTTTAATTAGACATTCATTATTCTTTATTTACACGGGTTAGGAAATGGAAACAGCTCAAATGCCTGGATGACTGGATAATAAAATATCGTATACTTCTAAAATGGAATTATCTTCAGATGTAAGGAAAAGTGAAATCACAATATCTGTAGGTTAATGAAGGGGACTAGAAAATATTATGGTGAAGGAGGTAACCTAGACCTCAAACTGCATATTCTCTCTTCTTTATGAACTACATTTCTGCTTCTTTAGATTTGAAAATACTACATAGAAGTGTGGAAGTAAAAGTAAATCATTGGAGTAAACAGGAAAGGAGCTCTAGAGATGAGAAAAGTAAGGTATATGTGATAATAGTGGTGAAACAAGTAAGTGTGTGTGTGTGTGTGTGTGTGTGTGTGTGTGTGTGTGTGTGTGTGTGTGTGGTCTATTTGTTATATATATGGAGAGGACTATTGATCCAACAGTATGACTGCTCTACCAGGGGACTACATCCAGAGACCTGGGTATGTGTGGTCCAGTTGGAATGTAGAAATGCCACAGACCTTTAGTCCCTCTGGGTTGAGTACACACCTTTAAGGTAAAATTAGTTAGTAGAAGTAAGTAGTTAAATTTGAAAGTGATGTTTAATTGAGGGGCAGACAAAGTAAAGAATCGAAGAAATATTTGACTGAATGAGTCATAGATAGGACGTGCCCAACTCTCACAAGAACAGTTCAGAAAGGAAGCTATTTTAAAGCAGCACGAGGAGAGAGAAACAGTTGGAAGTTGAGTCAGTTGTGAGTCAGTTCAATTGATTGGAGTTGAATCAATACAACTAGTGCATTTGGTGCACTGCAATTGAGTTCAATTGAATTAATTCATGACTTCCTTTCAATTTGTGCAATTCATGCAATGCAAGTCAGAAGAAACAGTTGAAGACAGAGAATCAGAGGGACGCAAAAAATTAGAACCAACTGCCAGAGTTACTTTGAGGCCAAATAGAGCATTTCAATGAGGAGCAGAGAGAAGCCACTTTCAATCTGTTACCTTGCAGAGAAGTTTGAGCCGAACATCTGACTTGAACCAGCTAGCTAGAGTTCAGAGAGAATTAGAAAGGCTGAGATTTTTTGGCAGTAAGCCCCTTAGACATCACTTATATCTGGTGAATAGAAATTACCTATGTGTGAGCATATGTGTACTTGTGCTCTCATGCATGATCAAACAAGTTTTCTGTGTGTGTGTGTGTGTGTGTGTGTGTGCGTGCATGTGTGTACGCATGTGTGCAGAGGATGTTACATTGCACATGATAACAATGTTGCCTTTAGTAGCCACAGATACCTCACAAATATTCCAGTGCCTGGCGAATAAGATCTTCCTTTAGTTTTTGGTCATAGGCCCAGGGGATTCTCCAAACGTTTTTGGCTATTGCCATAGTCCTTGGTTATTTACCATAACTTGTAGAACAAATTGTATCATTGAACATACGACATGTGGAACACACAATTTGGAGGAACAGAGGAATTGAGATGGAACTGACACACATGTGTAGTATGGAAGAAAAGCCCTCATCATACCAGGACAGGCTTTTGCAAGATTAAGGGAGATTAACAATCAAATCCTTCCCATCTATAAAGCCTGTGAGCCATTATGCTAAAGAACCATTTCCACTTTGAAAAAAGAAGGACCTATTCCTCTTATGGAAGGAATACCACTAAGCAACAGAGTAATGATTAGTCCTAAATACAAAGCATGATTTTAGGGAGTCACTATAGGACTGCCCTGAACAAGTAACTGTGATCTATCTAAACTCCCCTTCTTCGGATACATAAGCAGCTACTTGCTGCCTAGACTGGTGAAACTGACTGGGATGTCTACTTATTCTGTTCTTTTGATGTTGAAATAACAGGCATAGAGAATTTTTCTCTCAAGTGATATTTTCTTCTTGAGTTTTTGTGGTGTGATCTGAGCTGGTAACATTGAGTCTAGAGAGCTGCTTAGGTTCACAAATGAACAGATATTCACCTGGGGTAGCTGACTGAAAGTTGAAGATCTCCCAGGCTATGGAATATCTTTAATGTACTGTCCATGAAGCAGATGGAAAGTTCTGATGTCCAATTCACATCTTCTGATCCTGAGCAGCTAAACTTAAACTCCCAAGCTCCAAGGCTAGACTTACATGAAGAGGTTATAATTGCTTCATTTCTTAACGTTTGTACTCAGGTTCTGTTTTTACGTGATGCGCTCCTAAACTACAGCAGTAGTTTCTGGGTTGTAAATCTTACCTTCCATTAGCAACCAATGCCTGTTGTTCATCCAATTTGTGGAATCTTGTTTGTAGTAAATATGTATTTCAGAGTGATCTCATCTGTACCTAAAGTCAACTTCCATGAGCAATGGGTGCTCTAGTTCACACTCTTACCACTTATTCCCTCTCCAACAGGCAACTATTTCAGTCATTATAGCAGTAGCAAATATGTTATACAAGCCTTCTAGTAGCTAACTGTTTGATGATGAACAGCTCAATTGGTTAAGAGCGTCAGAGATTTGAGGAAAGGAACTAGGAATGGGGAGAGAGGTAAAAATTGAATTAGATTGATACAAAATTAATTGCAAATATTGTATTGCTGAAATTTGATATTGAATATTACAATGAATTCCTAACAAACTGGTTATTCTGTTATGTTTAAGGCATTATTTTCCCTTTATTATTTTGCTAACATCTTATGACATGGAAATCATGCTAAACAAAAGTCAAATTTAGTGGTTCAAATAGATTTACCAGGTAGACAAGATCTTTGAGGATTAAGTATGTAATGACTGGCCATTTGAAGCTGACAATGACCAATTGTGACCAATCATCAGAGCTCATACTCTTACTAGTTTAGGAGAAGCTACCAAAGCATCACTATTCAGTATTTCTCTTGTATTTAAAACAAATTAAAGTATTTTGAAAAAAAGGAACTACGAACTAGAAACTTAAGGGTTCTTTGGAAAGGCAGTTGTGTTGGATGGGTGTTTTGCTGGGGCCAGGAAGAAGGAATATTTCACTGAAGCAGACACAGATAAAAGGCTGGGCAAGGTTTGGTGAGGCTTTCTGGTAGCTGTGCTACTCCTGTTTCCATTGATCTTAGCTTCACTGAGAGAGACACAGCTAAGCATTTCTCCTGGTATCTCTGCTGGTTTGAAACACCCCTTCTGACTGGCACTCCCCTAGCTGTATCTGCTAGGTCATGCCACTACTGTTCATCAGATTTGCTATCTCAACTATTCCAAATTGGACTGATATCTATGAAGTGTTTGTGAGGGGACTGAGCTGGTGCTGCTGACTTGTGAACTGAACTGCTGATTTCTAGACAATACAGATCAGATTTGCTCTACAGAACGGATCCACTTCCCCCTATCCTTCTTTTCCACTAGCTCTGGTAGGTGGTGGGCTACGAAGGAGTTGAAAATGGAAAGATCCATCATTAAAAGCAAACTTTGAAAAAAATTAAACTTGTATAACTATGAATATATTTTCTTAGTGTTCCTGTCAATTAAAAAAAACCCTTCATTCTAAACTGTTAAATCTTATTGTACACAAGGAAATCAAAAATGTTTCTGGATCAAATTGTGATATGAATTGAAAAGTGGATAGTGTATGACAATCATAGCAGTTGGACTGTGGTGTACTAAAGCACATCTGAAAACCAAACTGCTTAATGGCCTGATCCTAGAATAACTACTGCACATTTCAGAGTCCCCATGAAATCATTATATCTGACATGTGTGCTCTGCAAATATACGCACAAACACAGGGCCTAATTTTTGCCTGCAACAATGTCTGACTTCAGATTAACCAACCACTGTTTCACCTGTTGAATGAATTTGGTTCTGAAATGTTTCCACGTCTACCATACTCACTAGAGCTCTTCCAAGCCAAGTACCACCTCTTCCAGCATCTCAAAACTCTCTTTTTGCCTTTTACATGGAATACTCTAGAGACAGCAGGATGTTAAGTTCTTTCCAAGAGGAAAACAAAAACAAAAACAAAACCACTTAACCCAAAAGCTTGGAATTTTCAAAATATGAATAAAGAAATTTATTTTGTTTAATTTTTAAAAATGTACTGATTTTAATGGTTCATACTGTGATGAATAAAGATATGATTGATTCTATTAATAACTATATAAAATTCATTGTCTAAACCATAATTTCTTTTTATCAATTTTTAAAAAGCTCTGTGGAACTATGAAAATGGACCTGCAAACTCTTTTTCTAGAGAAATTTCTTTTTCTTTTTTTCCGGAGCTGGGGACCGAACCCAGGGCCTTGCGCTTCCTAGGTAAGCGCTCTACCACTGAGCTAAATCCCCAGCCCATTCTAGAGAAATTTCAGAGAGCAATCAAGACTTCAGTACAAACTACCTTAGGCCTCCCTCAGTCTATAGTTGTGATATTGTTCCTCCTGCTTATTCACCACTACTTGATATTAAGCAAGAGAAACATAAGCTACTGGAGACCAGCATTTGTTTCACTTCTTGACTATCCACAATTTTTATGCTAGTATACACAAAAAAGCTAATGTGCTGCCAAAGTCACCAGAGCCAGTGGCTTCTGCTGTCTTCCTCTCACAACATAAAGAATAAAAGTGACAGTTTATTTTAAAATGAATTTATACCATGATGTTGGGAACTTAAATAAAAGAAAAAAGGCAGAACTGCCATAGTAGAATGTGTCCTAGAATTAGGGTACCAAAGAGCTTCTAGCCCAGAAAACTTCTAGGATTAATGGAAGAAACTGAGGTGAGTCATGAGGAGGTAGGGTCCTCTGTCTATTAAACCATATGCTACCCAGTGCCTTTCACTTCCAGTCATATCTGCACATATAACTTCTAGAAATACTTTTCCCATAAAAGGAAAAGAAACTTTAAAAGGCAGAATGGAGTCAGAGAACCTTTTAGTATTTTTGAGCTATCTAGGGCAAAATTGAAGCTAGGCCTTACCTTCTTCAGATTCCCAGTACACACCTACTCAAACAGCAACAGCAATTGGAAAATAAGTGTTCAAACATGAACTTGGGAACATTTCAGATTAAATCAGTTTGGCATACTGACAACTGCCAAAAGTCGTTTGACCACATTCCAGAAAGAGAAAGAGATTTCTCAGAGTTTCCCCACTCCACCTTCAATGACTCAGTCCAACAGCTCTGCCATCACCAATGGTCAATGCAATGTTTTCACCATCATATTTTTCCTATGCATATGCTCCATAACCCCTATAAAACTTGCCATTATGACCTTGCCTGTCCTGTATCCATCACCCCTTAGAGGCAGATATTTTACCCTCCCCTCCCAATAAATATCTTACATAAGGTCTGATTATGGTGAACTTTTTGTGGTATTTCTTTACCACAAATCATTGAGCTACTCATTCTCTGCAAAACCCCTTTGCAGTTATAATAGGATTGCAAGAACCTAAGAACATAGACCTGTGAAATCATAAGGAAAACTACTCAAATGCACACGTAAATCTAGATTTAGTGTTAAGAATATATCTATGTGCACACACAAATTTAAAGCCTGTTTGCACTCATAATCATTTTATACCAATTATACATTTTGAAAAATATTTGACTGTTTCAGTACCTTTGGAAGAGGGTCAAAAGGAAGTATGATCAATCATATAAGTAAATATATCTAAGAAGCAGATGATACCATGGTAATGACTCTTACTATGGATGATCTTCCCTAGTCATATTAACCTATGAAGTGTAGGGAAGGCAGTAATGGGGGAGAAGAGGGTGTTAGTGAAGCCATTGTTATCAAATTTAAAATTTGTACTGTAAAGGTGATAACCTCACTATACTGGCATGCTACCACTGCTTTTCACTTGTTTTTCTCTATTGCAGCATGCATATTTATTTTAATGTATTTCTTGTAGCATGTGTATTTATTTTAATGCTAATGTTGTTTTGATAGAGAGACCCTGAAGCTATCAGCCTTTCAAGCACTGCAGCCTGGAGTTTTTCATTCACTATTTTATTCCATCATCTTGAAAGGAAAATTTTCTAAACATTTTTATTAGAGTCTACCTTTTCTTCATACTCTATGTTGGAAGGTTATGAGATTTTAAAGGCTTGTACTGATTCAGCTAAAGTAGTTACTATTCTGAAATGATGCTTTGATTTACAAAGGTTTCCTGTGGTATCTGAAGGTTTGAAATTTATCAGCTACCTGATCACTTACAAAGAAGAAAAGCACTGTAGAAGCTCAGGTCAATAGGAAATTATTAAAAGAGGGATTAGTTAATGTGTGCTTTCACTAACCTAGAAACTTTTCAGAGAAGTATGTGTTAGGCTGATATACTTCTGTTCAAAATAATGCCCATTGTTTTAATATGACATGGCTTTCAAATCATTACTATTTTAGTCTGTTCTGGGAATTATATATTTACTCTCTTGCCCTTCACTCAACTTTCCCTTTTTACTTGCAAACTTTACATTACACCTGAGATTTATTTCAGTAAGTAAAGAAATTTAAACACTTTAAATAATGTTAGAGACCACTGAAGAAGTTATTATTCCAGCCAAGATACTTTGAGTCAGGTCTCTTGGAAATGAGTATGTAGGATATGAATTTTAAAGAAACTGTCTATGTCCATGACTATTCAGAACAGCATTCTCCACCTGAGGTTTATGATCTTTTGGGGTTCAAATGACCCTATCACAGGGATCACATAAGATCATCAGGAAACACAGGTATTTACATTGCAATTCAAACAGTAGCAAAATTACAGTTATCAAGTAGCAGTGAAAATAATGCTATGGTTAAGGGTCATTACAAAAGAAGAAATATGTTAAAGGCTCGCAGCAGAATCACTAGTTTAGAAGATTTGATAATTTTTATATTCATTTTGAAATGTATATAATATCAAAGAAGAATACTTTCTTTAAAAAACATATTACTGATTCTTTAAGCATTTCACATAATATACTAAAATCTAACTCATCTCCTTATCCCCCATATCTGTCCTCCACCCTTGCAACCCCTATCACAAAAGAAAAATATCTCAGCATGGAAATTGTTATGGTGCGGAATGGTGTGCCCGGAATTATATACCTTTGTTCAAACAGCTTTACCTGAAAATGTTCATTGCAATGAGTCATAGGTCTGCTTTAAGCCCTCTGGCCTCAGCTATACTATCAATACTCTATCTTCACTAGGACTTCTCTTGGCTGCTCTGTAGTTTCTCTATGTCATGGAGATCCTGCAGCTTTGGTTCTAAAGAAAAGGACCTTTCATGTGCTCTAGTAGATCAAAGATAGGGTCAGTGTTGGGGTAGGCCAACTCAGAGCCTTGGATCTGGGCCTGGGTGGTAGATAATTTGGTCAGCCTGCCAACTTTCCCTCATCAATTCTTACAAGCTCTGTATATTAAATGACTAGACTTGTGTGTGTTCAAATCTTGGCATTATGTCTTCTAAAGTCAGTTCAAACTCATTGTGCTTCAAATTTTCTGTCTTAAGAAAAAAAGATGATGCTTATCCCAGGCATGATACATTAGTAATCTTGTAGTTTTGGATGTTAGCATAGCCTTTAACTGTTGGATCATCTCTCCAGCCAAAGAAATTTTAATTTCTTGTTTGTAAAATGTAGTCTATGAGCTCTTGATTGTTTTTTCTTCAGTATATATAGCAACATAAACTCTTTAAAATACATTTATATTATATTTTGCTAACTGATGACTTTTATAACACCATGTCACTATAAGTTGTGGTCCTCCACTGTAAAGATCAAAGGCACACAAAAATTTAAGCTTATAAAATTATCTCATGTACCCAGTAGGAGGACTGTTAGAGGCAGAAGAGAAAAAGGAATTGAAAGAGTACTTTACTCCAAAAATAATTATGTAATTCATAATTATGAAATAAATTTTAATTTCCTACTTTCCACAAATATGCATGTGGTATGGAGATCATTAATACAATAAAAGTTCTTAATCAGTAATTCTACAATAACGAAGATAACAATTATTCCCAGCACTCACCTTTCCAGAGCTATATAGTTCTATTTCCTGAAGAAACAGCACTGTGTACTTTAAAAAAAACATTGGATTTTTTTATTTACATTTCAAATGTTATTCCCTTTCCCAATTTCCTGGACACAAGCCTGCTATCACATTCCCCTCCCCTTCTTCTATAAGGGTTTTCCCCTTCCCATCCACTTCCTCTTTCTGCCCCCCTGAAATTCCCTACACTGGGGGGGTCCAACCTTGGCAGAACCAAGGGCTTCTCTTTCCCTTGGTGCTCAGCAAGGCCATCCTCTGCAATGTATGCAGTTGGAGCCATGTGTCAATCCATGTATAGTCTTTGGGTAGTGGTTTAGTCCCTGAGAGCTCTGGTTGTTTGACATTGTTGTTCTTATGGGGTTGCAAGGCCCTTCAGGTCTTTCAATTCTTTCTCTAATTCCTCTAATTGGGGACCCTGTTCTCAGTTCAATGGTTTGCTGCTAGCATTCACCTCTGTATAAGATAAATAGCTTTAAATATGATTTAAAAAGCTATAAATTGTATTGTTTTATGTTTACACCTATTTATACCTTACTGTATATATATCATGTATCTCTATCTCTATCTACTTCTCTATAGATAATTCATACTTATATCTGTAAGTTGATGTCATTATGTAGATGAAGGTAGACAAGATAAAACAAGGCCTGTCATTGGACAAGAAGGAAGGGAGGCAGGAACAGAGATTTTAGAAGGGAGGGAGAGGAGGAGAGGGAGAGCCAGAGTGAAGAGAAAGGAGCTGAGAGAACATGGCAGCAGATGTTAAAATTCTTCTCTGAGTATAGATACAGGTGTCTAGATGGGCAAATTATATCTTATCAATTGGATCAGAGGCTATTGTGTCATGTGTTCTTGCCCATGTCATTGGGCAACTTAATTGAGTCCACAATAAGAGAGCCATGAGATAGGTAGTTTCTGTATGAAACTGGCATGTTAGCGACCTGCCTTGGGAACTAGAAAGGTAGAGAGATGGCTGTTGGGCTCAGAGAGTAGCCCTCAGCAGTGTGAGATGGAATGGAACTAGAGTGAGGGCAGAGTGCCATGCTGGAACAGCTTGAAGATCACTGGGGTCAGAGGGAGCCTGGGAGAGAAAGTGAAGTGTGGTATGTGCAGGAACTAGTCTTGTGCCTTTTTTTTAAAACCACAACAGGTATCTTACCTCATCTCAACTCATCTCATCCATCTATCTATCTATCTATCTATCTATCTATCTATCTATCTATCTATCTATATTTCACTTGGTATTATAATGCTTCCCCCAAGAGCCATAGACCGCCTATCAAAAACCCCGATACGTGCGATGGTAAATATACATTTGAGTTGTTTGTCAGAGGCATCTAAGAAAGAAACACTCAAAACAATATAGGCCATGTTCATTACCCTGAATTTGAAGTTAAGTTCCTATTGCCAAAGATACCACATACTTCAGAGAAAGGTGTTTGAGGAAAAGATTTGAATCTGACCCAGTAGCATTCCTGTGGACTATCTATCACAGAGCTAGAAGTACTAAACAAGTTACCAATGAATAAAAGTAATAAATAGTCCTATCTAGTTGTGATGCCTGAGAACTACAGTAATGGCCAGCACAGCAAGCAGTAAACCATTTCTGGGATATGAAATTTTCTCCATGAAGTTTCCAGCAAGTTGGAAATGGAGCTTCAGAATTCATATTCTATGAGTCATCTATGCTGGAATAGGCTTTTCAGAGAAGAATCACCCACCCTTCTTCAAAGATCCCTAACTTCCTCATTATTTTCACAAGCTATATTTATAGAGGATCATGTCTTTAGTTTGTAGATAGTATCCTTTCTGAAATAAAATATTTTTATTCACCAAGGGACAGATAGAAACAAATATGTAACAATTCTAAAATGCAAATATTTATTCCTCTTATAGTTACTTTAAAAATTATATACACATAATTTTTCAATGTTTGAGATTATAATAAAATTACATCATGTTCATTTTTCTTTTCTCCATTCAAATCCACCCTATACTTCTTGCTCTCTTTAAAATTTATGGCCTCTTTTTTGTTAATAATCATTAAATGAATGTATGCATATATATATATATATATATAGTTCTAAGTTATTTTGTAGAATTACACTTGTATGCATGTTTTCAGGTAACTATAATGTCAGTCCATCTAGTTTATGGTACTATCACCTATTATGTTCTGAAATATAGATATGTTAAGTAATAAGAAAAGAAGCTGATACCTATGCCTATAAATCACAGCAATTTTTACAAATTTGTCTAGAGGGAGAACAAATTCTGACAGTATCATAAATACCTTAAAGGATTTTCCATTAATTTTTGTAATACATGAAAGAAACTTTTATCATTCTATTTAGTGTTAAAAGAAGTTGAGATGTAGAAAAAGGCAGCCTTTGAAATATTATACTTAGGAAATATTGAAGCCAAAAAAATAACATGATAGTTTTTCTTATTTTAACTTTGTATTTACTTGTCATATGTTATTTTTGTTTGTGACTTAATTACAATAAATATGTTAAATTAAATTATATATTACTAAAACTTACAAGTTCTATAAATTAAAAAATGAATGTAATATATATATATTTTTAAGCTATCAAGCATGTCATATAAGTACAGGTTAAATAATGATGAAGCAATTTAAAAAAGAGAAGGCAAGTGAAGAGGTACTTACCTATGAGGGGAGGCAGGCTCCAGTCAGAGACAACCATGGTAATTAACACCCAAGATAACCAGATGGTGAAAGGCAAGCACAAGAACATAAGCAACAGAAGCGAATGTAACTTGACCCCATCAAAACCCACTTCTCCCACCACAACAATCCCTGAATATCCTAACACACTTATAAAGGCAAGATTCTGATCTAAAATACAACATCATAAAGATGATTGAGATTTTAAAGAAATCTTCCATAACTTAAAGAAAGAGATGGCCATAAATGATCAAAAATAATCTCATGACAACATAGCTTTTAAATAAGTTTATAAAGGAAAATTTATAATATAACTTACACATCATTTAACTTAACACCTTGTTTAGAAAATGAAAGCTTATAATGGACCAAGTGCACTCAGAGGAACCAGAGATGATTGAACGTAGAGAGCTGGATCTGCCTATAGTGCAAGCATGTACTAGAAAATTTTTTTCAACTCAACACAAGCTAGAGTCATTTTGGAAGAGTAAAGCTAAACCAAGAAAACATCTTCATCAGATTGGCCTGTAAGAAAATCAGTGAGTATCTGCTTGAATAATGATTGTTATATGAGAGAGCCCAATCCATTGTGGGGAATGCCACCTCTGGCAGGTGGTTCTCGGTTGCATAAGAAAGTAGGCTGAACTAGCTATGAATGGATGGCAGGACAGTAAATAATATTTCTCCACCTCTACTTCTGTTTCTGCCTCAAATTTCTGCCCAAATTTCCTTGATAATGAACTCTAATTTGTAAGCTGAAATTAGCTCTCTAAGTTGTTTATCACAAACAGAAGGCAGACTAGAACAAGTTACTTTTACAGTAAGAAATCAAACCAGAGTCCAATCAAAAATGACCTGGACAGAGAAAGCAATGTCTACTAGAACAAAGGGTTCAGGATAAGTATAGCGATCATAGGGGTCCCTGACTTCCGGAGCCTATATTCCAGAGTATGCTCCCTGGGACAGTATCTCTAATGTTTGTTTTAAAAGACTTATTTCTTGGTCCGTGAATATATAATTAAATATTTCCAACCCATTAGGAACAATAATTCTTCACTTTTCACAGGTGATCTGGAACAGAATCTTAGTAATCAGATATTCATTTAGTTTGAACATTATCACAATGGATGAAAGGGTCATATAGAGACAATCACAGGAGATTTCAGAACACAAAAAAGGCCAATGAGTATTCTTTAAGTTGTGAAGCATATTTTGAAGACCATAGATACTGGCTCAGTGTGGAAGTCTAGTACAGCATGAAATGTGTTAGAAAGTGTCTATAATGAGCCTGGTAAAAATTAGGAATAGTTAAATGTGGTAAAAAATTTGGTGACCAAATGTGAATTTGCTAATTTATAAAAAAACATAATTCCAGCTTTGTTCATTTTCACTCATGTTATGGTTTCCTAGGTCTTTTTTAAAGCTTGGTTGGTGATTATGTTTTTCATTATTGTGAAGGTGATTATTGGAAACTGCAAAATTGACCATGCATATTAATATTTACTATATTTGGTTCTATATCCTAGCAAGGGACCTGAAATACTCTACCTTCAAAACCCTTCCACAAAAAGCCTCTCACATACTCTCATGCAGCAGGTCTGATAGGAGAACAAAAATATTTTGGTTGAATCTCCTGTATCTCAGAAACCTCTTCCATTAAATATTCAATGTGCAAGCCCCACTAAGAGATCTAAAACAGCTCAAAATTGTATCTCTCTATCTTCAGACACTTTCACACAATTCTGCTCCCCACAGAGCCCACTATCCTACATAGAGACTCCAACCCAGTGGGCTAAAGACATATATCAAAATACAAAACCACAACCTAACAGATTAGGTTTCATTTCAAAAACATAAGCAGTATAAAAACGAAAGACATTGACAAAAATAAGACAATATACCTCCATATCACCAATCTCATAAGGATCATCCACAAAAGAAACTTAGTTCATAGTTGAGGTACAAAATTTAAAATAACCATTATAGATGTGTTCAAAAAGTTCGAAGAATTCAAACCTGGAATAAACAAATAACAATGTCCTCAGTGACATGAAGGAAGACAAAAGATAAGACAAAGCAAACCATCGAACAAAAAACCAATATCCAAGAAAACATAAGCAGTTGAAAGCAATAAGAAAGATAACTCAGGCCATAAATATAGATTTCAGTAAGAAGGTAGAAATGCTGAAAAACTCAAACTGAAATGAAGTTGGAAGTGAAATTAGTCAAATAAAAAAATAAAAATATCTTTGTAGAAATGCTCTACCTAAGAATATGTGAGGTAAAGGAAAGAATAGCAGCAAAATCATAGAAAATATTTTTCAGTAAAATTGTCAAAGAAATAATTTCAAATGCAGGTGAAGTGAAACTTATCCAGGCACAAGTGGCCTACCAAAAACCAAATAGTGCCAGAAATTAACCGATATATGAGATATGGTGAACCACTAGAAACAAGATAAAGAGAAAATGTTGAAAGAAAAGGAAAGCCTAAATCTCATGTAAAAGCAGGGCCGTATCAGCTGTTTATTCTGTGAAAACCTGAAAAGCCAGAAGGCTTGGAAAGAAACATTCCAAGTTTTCAATGTTCATACCTGCTACTCAGATTATTATATCCAGAAAAATCTATTTTTCAGAGTTGAAGGATATATAAAAATATTTATGTCAAAATAAAATAATTTGTTGTCATTAAGCCAAGTCTACAGAAGCTACAGGAGGCAAGACTTCAGATGGAAGAAAAGAACAAACACAATGAGAAAACCACAGGAGTAAATAAATATTACCAGCAGAGTTAATCTACAATTGTATAAAAAATGTCAAATATTCAACAGAAAAACAGAAAGAAAAGAAAGAAAAAAGGAAGGAGGGAAGGAAGAAAAATAAGAAAGAAGGAGAGACGGAGAAAAGGGGAGAGAGAGAAAGTGTGTGTGTATGTGACAGAGAGAGAAACAGAGAAACACACAGAAAGAGAGAGAGAGAGAGAGAGAGAGAGAGAGAGAGAGAGAGAGAGAGAATGAAGAGGATAGAGCCAGCACAATGTTTGATCAAGGCGGGCAAACTTTGACTGCTCCAATCTCCACAAGATGAAAGGAGACAACTGGAAGCTCTTTTCTAACATTCACACTCATGTGTGTATATGAGTGAACATGCCTGCACACGAACACACACACACACACACACACACACACACACACACACACACATACATGCACAGATATAGACACACAAGACTTTTGAAAATATGGTTTTATGAAGATAGAGATTAGCAAATAGGATCCATCTTTTTGCTACTGCTATGAAACACACCTCAAAATAAAAAATTGATAACAAATTTCGGTAAAAAGATACATAAAGATATTTCAAAGAAATGGAAGTAGAAGTTAGGAAGATATAAATACTTAAATATCTGACAAAATTAAGGGTAGAAAAAGACTAGTCAGAAGTGATAAAGATCACTTCTATTAATGGAACAATTCATCAAGTGTCTATTATAATTCTAAACATATACATGTAAAATACAGGTGTACCCAGTTTCATAAAATGAAAATTAATAGATGTAAATCTACAGATTAACCTCAACACAGTAATGATGGGCAACTTCAAACCCATTTTAATGAATAGACAGATGACTTGGATGAAAATAATTAACAAATAAATTGGAATTAAATAACACCATAAATCAAATGGGCCTAACAGACACCTGCAGAACATTGTATTCAAACACTAAGGAATGCACAATTTTATAAAGAGTCTGTGAAAATAGGTAATATATTATGAGCTAACAAATATAGGAAAAACATAATTACCTTCTGTGTTCTTCAAGGAAGACATTGGAAGAAGGAAAACTTTCCATGCTCATTGACTAGAAAAATTAATATTGTGAAATGTTAACATTTTAACAAACATAATTCAAATATTAAATATGATAACAAATAAAACTCCAGGATTGCTCTTTATAGGCACAGTAAAATGATATTTATATTTATATAGAGGCACAAAATACCATGAGTAGGCAAAGAAATTCTAAACAAAAAGAAGAGAGTTAGAAGTATCATACTACTTGAATTTAGCTTATAAAACAGAGCAACAGTAATTACAAACAATTACCATGATAGCAAGATGAATATAGATCAGTATAACTGAATAGAGAATTTCAATATAAGTCACTCTGATTTTTGACAATGATCCTGAAAGTACACACTAGAAAAAAACGAAGGAAATTTCTTCAAAAATTATTGCTTGGAAAACTATCATCATGTACAGTGAGATTAGATTCTTGATGATAGGTTGTGTTAATGACAAAATCCTCAGGTGTGTGAATAAACTCTAGGCCAGAGAGCTGACTTGACTAATAACACCCGTGGACTTCAGGATGCTGGAAGCTTCGGATAAGGGGATCAATATACTGATGCCCACCAGTGTCTACTAATACTTAGAAAACGCACAGCAACTGATTAGCAGATTGAATCTTCAATTCCCAAAATTCTAACTTTTCTACCCAAAACTCTCTAAGCCTCCTGTGCCTCAAGTGCAGTCTGTACTCGTGCAGAGATACTAAAGTCCTTATGTTGTTATAATTCAAGTAAGATTCTGATTGTGTAAGGGGTTGGTCTCTACTTTTTTTTTAAATTTCTACCTTGTGATCAATCTTGATTTAAAATTTGGTAATGAAATCTAGGAAGGGTTTTGAGTTTCTCTGTCTCTGTGTGTCTTTGTGTCTGTTCTGTGTCTGTGTCTGTCTCTCTGTTTCCGTGTGTCTCTGTCTTTCTCTGTGTCTCTGTCTCTTTGTCTCTCTGCATGTCTTTGTCTCTCTGTCTGTCTCTGTCTCTCTGTATGTCTTTGTCTCTCTGTCTCTCTCTGTCTGTCTGTCTCTCTCTCTCTCTCTTGATTTTTTTCCCTATATTTCCTTGCCTATCTGGCTCCCTTTACCAATATTTAGCTCATCTAGTGCCTAAATGCTCCTACAGGATTACTAAGGCTGTCAGATGCTATTTGAAAACCCCTGGCTTTCTTCTTCTTCTGTCCCTATAAACTGTTCTAGTTTTTAGTGGCATGCCATGCAAAGTCTTTTCTGGTCTTCCCTCATCTATGTAATACATGTATGTATATATCATCTATCAAACAACTAGTTATCTGTTTAATCTATTATTTATCTATCTGTCTGTCTGCCTGTCTGTTTGTATATCTATCTATCATCTATATTTGTTCTGACCTCCAATGAAGTGGCCTCTTACTATTCAACCACAATCCATTTAACACACTTACCTAGGTAGGGCCTGAGATCAATCGACTGGCACCATAGACAGACATCTTACTCCTGACCCTGCATTTACCTTCCTACTTGTCTTTGTCTGCCAAGTCCATTGGAATTGTTACCCTTTCCAGCCCTTGCTTACTTACTTCTGGATACCTTCTGGTTGTACATGACAATGTTTTAACAAAAAACTAACCTCACAGTTACTTTCCTAAAATGTGTTTCTATTTCTACTTATTTCTGGTTTGTTTTAAAACAAGTATATTTCTCAACTGAGGTATGAATAAAACATAAATGAGATAATATTTTTTCTTTCAAAGATTTATACAAATAGGTTCATAGGAGGGGTTGACAAATGATTTGAAGTTCCTCACCATCAACTGTATTTTCTATCTTCATTCCTGTCCTTTGTTTTCTTATTCTATATCTGCATTTTATATTTTGCCAGCTTAGATTCTAAACCAAATTTTATAAATTCACTCATGCTAATTTGGGTTATGTGTCCCTTCCTTCAAAGAAGAACAGTTGTTTCTGACAAATTATTACATGAAGATACATTGACTCTGGAGGTGTAGTGTGTCCTTGCTACTGTAGACTTAAGTCTTTTTGTTTCAAAATATTCTCTGAACTCTTATTCTTGCTCAGGCTGGCCCCCAACACTGATGGTTGGAAAAAAGAATAAAAGAGCCCAATTATTTCTTCATCCTGGGACTGGGAAATATTCCCAATTACTTTGATTTCCACGGTACTTTCTCTCTGCCTCATTTTTACTTCCTCAACTCTCAGAGAACACACTATGATTCCAGTTACTCAATTAGCTTCTTATGGACTCAACTTTCCATGGAGACCATGAAATCTTTCTTTCTGCTTCTTTAATTCACTATTTGGGGCCTACCTACCTAGGTCAGAGGTACCATCTTCTCCTATATTCACATTAACTTTCTTAAACTAAAGGATTATTTATAGAATAAATGGTGGAATAATTTAATTTAACTTGCAAAATGGTGTAATAATTGGTGATAGGCTCACTTTGCCATGGTGCTGAGTTTTGACATGGGACATTTACAGGCTTCTAAGGAGGAGATAAAAATTTTCCCAGACCTTTGCCTCCAACACTGGCAACTAACCGAGAGCTAACACTGAGATTCACAAAGCCCAACAAACTCAAAGGAAAAATTGCAACTGCTTCCAGTGAGGAGCTGCTGTGCAAGCTTTGCTGAGTCTTAATACCTGCTCTTTTGGCCAGTCCTGATGTCCTCTAACTGAGGTAAAATTGTTTTCCACATCCTCAATACTCCTTTGTTCCTCCACCTCTGTCTGCTTTTTTTCTACCCAATCTAAGAAGATGTGTGCTTTTAAGCTTCCCTTCCAAAGCAGGTTTATTAAAACATAAATCAAACAAAAAATAATGTTCAACATCTTGGTTTAAAAAATGTATCTTGTGTATGTTTAGGTATAAGGCATATAAAGACTATATGCAATCATGTGTTTGCTTTTTATATGATGCTTATAATACCAAACTGACTGATCTGTAAATGTTCATAGAAACAAAAGCTGCTAACTTGGCTCAACTTCTTTGTTCATAGTAAAATTAAAGGTAAACACATGATAAAATAATTTAATCAATTTGAGCACATAATAAAAACATAGATGATGAATAGAATTGGATATTTCTTTGAAGCAAGTAATAATGATTCTTTAAATCAATATTTTTAAATACACCTTTAAGGACAAGACATGTATAATCCTACAACTATGAACAAACAGCTTATCCGTATAATAGAATGCCTTTATACATACTGAATAAAGATTTTCCAGTGTGATTTCCTCTGGGTCAAACCTACCAGGAATTCTTTATCAAGTCTCTATTAATGAACTCAGCAAACTCTTTGGTTTCCAAGAGTGAACTTTGAAATTGAACATCAGTTTATCATTGGAAAATTATAAAGATGGATAGACATCACATAGCCTTCATCTTTTCCTGGGAGAAAATTCTCACAATAGTGAGTAAATTAATTTGTTAATTTTATTATGTCCTGTGGTATGTAGATTTTTTTTAAAAAATTATAAGAATAAAAAGATATTACTTGTTTTAGTGACAGAAGAGTTATGTGTAAAGACTAAAATGGACAAATGTTTAAAAAACTATAGATCTTTTGAAACTTATAAAGTTCTGAGAAGGTTATTTAAGAAAATTAAAGGATGAGGTGTTTTGATAATATAAATGATATTAAAGTTCTAAAATCAATTATTATAAGAACTTGATGGAGTGTATTTCCAGTCAAAGTTTATCTAGAAATAACTCTCTATAGAAAGTTATAGAGTATCTAAAAGTCCTGAACTGGTAGAACTGATGTTCTTCATGTTTAATATTTGTACTCAGAAGCTATTCTAATATAATCAGTGGGATTGAAAGGGATAATATTTTTCCATTTTGTCTCCAAGGTCAATGAGGTCCAAGGGGATGGTGAACCATATCTACAAATGTTCTCAAACTCTGGAAATTGATCTGGTCTCTTTTTTTCAGGGAAGCCATAGAGATCACACTTGATAAATTATAATTAGTGTTCACTTGTTGAGAAGACAGTCAACACAGCAGAAAGATTTCCTCAACAGGGAAGCAACAGTCAGCCCAAGCAAGGCCTTTTACTTTTACTCATATGGTTGGAGAACTGGTAAATAAAGACCCAAGGAACCCGATTCTCCACAAACCTAAGTGACTTTGGAGAAGTGGATCTTCACTTTGACTTCATAGTAAAAGAGCAAAAGTTAATTTTGTCTCCCTACGTTGTCCTAAACACCCTGGAGGAAAGTAAAAATGAACAGTATGTTTCTTTAGCAGTTCAAGGAACAAACATTCTCAAACACTATAGTTAGCAATGTAAACTGTCGTTTGGATATCGATTTTCACTAATGATTTGATTTCTGGCATATTCTTTGCTTAGACATAGGAAAAGACCTGTTGTCTAATATCAGCAACTACAATATCTATCTACAGCTGAGTAAAGCTATGCTGATAAGCTATGCTTATCTTCTTAAATAATCAAATTTGATGGTTATATTTACCAAGTAGGGAGCACTATTTCTTTCTAGAAGGGTTCATTTCTTGTAGATAGAATGTATCTTTTTATATACTAATTACCTATGTTTCCAAATTAGAGGAAGATGCCACACTCACAGGTTTGGGAAAGTATTTAGGATATCTAAATGATGTCTCTGAGACATTGCTTTGCAATCACTTAAAGGTTCTATTAGGAGGCTATTTCTCTTTAAAATGTCAATTAAGATGCAGACTTTAACTGACTTCTCTTGTAAAGATTCCAAATGTTTATGCCTTACATGAGTCAGATGTAATAAAAATTGATAACAACTACGTTATCCTATGGGCCTCTGGTACCTGGTTCAGCCATGGACCACCTTACTAAACAAATCTTTGTTAGTCATGATATTAATTTTTTCTCATTAGATTTACTCCTTTATGTTCTCCACAAGGTTGTAATGGAGGAGACATAGTGGTTACTTCTGAATTTATGCTGGCCAATAAAATTTATGTCTAGAGGTTTTTTTTTTTTTGATAAAACTAATGACTTTACTTCTTGTAATCTACAGGGGTGAGAAAAATATTATTTTGCTAAGAAATATGACAAAGACTCACATGTCTTGAGATTTGGTGTTTTCCTCTGGAGTCAGAGGTTTTCTTGCCAGTTCCTTTCTTTTAATAATGGCAAAACTAACCCCCTTTCTCAATTATACTCTCAGTAGGAATTATAGTAGAACTAGTACTCTAACTTTTTTTATGTTAAAGATCCCTCACTGTCTTTATTAAAGTTTCTATTGCTGTGATTAAACACAATAATCAAAAACAAGTTGTGAGGAAAAGATTTATTTGGCTTACAGTTCCACTGCACTGTTCATCTGCAAAGGAACTGAGAACAGGAACTCGATTGAGACAGGAACCTTAAGGCAGGTGCTGATGCAGAGGCCATGGAGGACTCCTGCTCACTGGCTTACAAAGCAAACTTGTTCAGTCTGTTTCTTATGAAACCCGGGACCACCATCCCAGCAATGGCATCTTGCACAATGACCTGATCATTTCCAATCAAACCTTGGCTGCTATCTATTTTGTAACAATTTCTCTTTTCTCTTCTCTGGTTATTTTCAAATTCAAATCTTCTAAGAAGCATTGCTTCTCTAACATTATCCTGAAGACTGGATTAGGACTTCTTATGAGTTTCCATAGTTTCTGAAATTTTGGGCTAATGCGAAGTCTCCTTGAGAAAAAAGGTGCTGTGTCTTAGTCACAATTGTAGTGTACCACCTAGCACTGTACTCAGTCCACGAACTCTTCCTGACATAACTTCTGAATGAATGTACGAGTACAGTTTGATACAGGGGGAGGAATTAATACCTCCATAGTTTTATACTTCACTGCTCCTGCTCGAAGAAATGAACTTCTGAGTACTCATATTTGAAACATTTTATACTTCACAGAAACAAAACCAAAAATGAACAAACAAATGAGAAAACAAAACCCAATTATGGCAAATCCCTAAAACCAAACTCCTTTTGCCTTCACCTTGAGATCCTTCAGAGGAAGAAGGATCAGAGTGCATGGAACCTCATGCTGAAACTATGTCCATCAGCTCTGTGTCTGACAGATCAGTTAGAAGAGAGACCCACATGGCTATTTAGTGAATGACTTTTTGCCATTTAAAAGAAACCTTACTTTCCTGGAGAGAGGGAGAGGCAGAAAACAGGTTGCTATAGTACCAGGAAGAAGTAGCTACCTCCTCTGTGTGTTGACTTTCTGTTTGTGAGATATATAGGCAGCATTTCTAATGAATCCGCTGGAAGCGGCTGGAATATTATGATTTATAGTACTGCTCCTCTCTCTATCACAGCATTTTATTAGATGGATGGGAAGCTGGTAGTAATGAGGTTAGGAATGAGCAAACATTCATCAAGCCCTGCTACATCTTCTCAGGAAAGACAACACACTATCTCATATGTCATAGGCAGTGATCTAGGTCACAATGATATAAAATGTGTGATTAAAACCAAGCATTTGACACTAGGTAACTGGCATCTAGTTAAAAAATAGCTGTAGTGTTCCTGACTTTTAATTAAACCCAACTCATAAATATGTACTGTGGTAAATATACTGCAGATTGGGTTGTTTTTGTTCTACCATGTAACAATTACCTCCAGAACGGAGCTTTCTTTCATTTCACGGTGTTCTCAGCCTGGTAACAAATTGAAATATGAAAGTTAAGTCGCACTATCAGGCAGGTATGAGGCACATGTTGCATCTATTGAATTTATTTGCCTCTCCCACCTGTCCTTTGGGTCTTGCCTTCCTTCTTTAGTATTCTCAACAAAAGTTGTTGACTTTCAGTAAAACATTTAATAACTTCAAACAGTTTTGCACAGTGTCACTGGTTGTGTAGGTAGTGATTGGGATAGAAGGGATATTTCAAATACTGAAATGTGAACAGAAACAGTTTTTTCCTGGTATTCTTTGACAGGGGATTCAGTAATTTTTAGTTATATCAATATCTGGTGCCTGTACAGTAACAATTAATTATATCATCATCATCATCATCATCTTCATCTTCTTCTTCTTCTTCTTCTCCTCCTCCTCCTCCTCCTCCTCCTCCTCTTCCTCCTTTGTACTAATAGTAGTAGTAGCAGTAATAGTAGTAGTATAATGATAATGACAACAACAATAATAATAGATATTAATTAGGATATTGCTGAGAAACCACCTAGGTGAACAGTTTTTAAAACTGTTTTAAGTGTTTAGAAACTCTTAGAGTGAGGTCAACTCTGAACAGAATGCTGTTGGGAGATGAGAATTAACTTTAATGAATTTTTTATCTCTTTCAATTGTTTCATTATGAACCTCTATATCAAACAAACATTTTGGTCAAATTCATGTTCTTATTCCAGAAGTCTGGTGGAGCCTGATACTCTGTGATTGTGACAAGGTCCTAGGGGATAATGAGGATACTTTTATTTCTGAAACACACTTTGCATAAAAGTATGTTAAAATATAGGGTTCATTTCTTACCACTGGAAGGTTTAATGCTTTCTGTCTCTTTTCTCCCTTCTTTAGTGTAATTCCATGCAATTTATGTAGCACCCACCAGAAGAAAGCTTCTGTCTTTATAAGGAATAATGTCAGAATTTGGTTATCTTTAGAACAACTGTATTAAATAAAGGTCATAAAATTTAGTTTTCAGTTAATATTCCTCATGTCACATTCTAATTCAGTAACCATCCTAATCAAACAAATCTTTGTCAGAACAAATTTCCATCTTTCACCCTCCACATATTCCTGTTTTAGTCATTCTGTCTTTTCTTCATCTCCTTAAAGTTGATCACCTGTCAAGTCAATTATCCTAACTTGTCTTTGACAAATTTGGACTCTGAGCAAGAATGTTCTGTGAATAAATGGGAAACAACCCATTCAAACTAAAAGAGTTGTGCATATCCTCAGGGCTGGATCACAAAGTATTTCCTATCCAGTCATGTGGCAGAGAGCCAAAGTGGGGAAGGGAAGGATGTGTGGTGTCCATCTGAAACAGGAATGAAATTAATTTCCTCTTAATTGATTTAAGCTATTACTTTATTACCTTTAATTATGAAGTCCAGAGCTTTCTTATTTACCCAAATTTGTATGTGATTGCTAGAACTATGTGTCTACTCTTTTCAATCAGAATTTATCACTCAATGTATTGATATTGTTACTATTGTTGCATACTGCTTTGCTCATTGATGAACTTTAAGGTGATTTCTTTGCATAGGTCAAACTGTTGGAGAATTAGTTAATGTTCCTGTTGCTGTGCTAAAATACTGTGTTTAAAAGCAACTTGTGATATAAAAAAGAAACTTGGACCTGAAAGGATTTATTTCATTTTGTATAAGAAGCTGGAACTGAAACACAGACCATAGAGGAATGCTGCTTACTACTTGTTTAGCATTGAATGTAGTTATAGTTCTAGAGACAATAATAGGTGGTTCCTGAAGGATATCAATATTGTGTTTGATATCTTCTCTAGAGAAAGTCTTACTTACTCTATAGAAAAGGCAGGATTACCTCTTAGGCAAAGTCAAAGAGTAACATTGAAGTATCTGGAGAATGAGAGACAAATGAATAATCTGTGAATAGGAGATAATACTTATTAGACCCATAAGAATTTGGGGATTCGGTGCCTTCAACCTTCTCCTACATATAATTAGCTCAAGTCACAGAAACTAATTATTTTTCAATCAGTGTCTTTCCTTTAACTAATGACACTCTATGAGTCTTACAACTAGTTGCATGTGGAGAAGTCAAGTACCATGGACTAATGTTTCTGGTATTGAAAAGTACTATGGATGTTACCAAAGGAGAATGGTAAGTGCTAACACAAATAAAAATCCTTCATTCTACTATAATTCTGTGTCTGCAAGAAGTGCTAATACAATAGTAACACAAAGCTTATGGGATTGACAAGCAAATATCTAATTGGATTTAAGGCTCACTCCATGAGATGGAACCCATCTCCTTCAGTGATTGGGTATCAAAAAAAAATTGAAACCAGATAGCCAGGAACCTAGGGAAAAATACTAATGTTTTGCTAAAGAAGTGTAGCAATAAGATGACTTTTTATATCATTCTAATACACTTAAAGATCGGTGTCTTTCTGTGCCATCATCAGAGATGCTTCCTCCTGCAGTAAGTGGGAACAAATACAGAGACACACAGCCAGAAAAAGCTCAGAGTGGCAGAGACATTGGAGCGCTCATTCCTAAATGTGATGTCTTCATCACATCCCTCACCTCAGGGTTCAAGTATTGTTGTGGGCTGTTAGTGCCACTTCTAGGAATTTGGCATTTGTCACTGGGCTCAGACAAGAAAGTAGGCTCAGATAAGAATATCCTAAACAGTGACCATGGGGCTTTGTTTACTACTTTGCCGAATGACTAACTTATGTGACCTCTTTGCTTATTACTCTACTTAATTACTATCTTGTGTGACTCCAGGTTTACTACCTTGCTTGATTACTTTGAATTTGATCTAAGACCTGACCATGTATTTTGGATATACCTAGAATCATATAGAAGCAGGGTAGAGAGAAATAAAGCTGTTTCAACTTCAAAATGAGCTGGGGTCATGTTATAATTTTGTCTAATTGATTTTCTTTTTTTTTTTTTTTCAATTCTTACTCCCTTGTTTGAGACCCTGTAGACTGACTGAGCTACCTTGGTTAAAGGATCCTTATGAAAAGGAGGTAGAGATATTGTAAGAGCCAGAGGGTTAGAGGACATCATGGATACAACACCTTCTCAATGTAGAAGGACTGACACACCTATGAACTCTCAGAGACTGTGGCAACATGACATGGGCCTGCACAGATTCGCAACTGATGGGATCTCTGCACGGTGATAAGAAGATGGAAGATTTCATTCTTGACTTAGAAGCTATCTCCAATTTATAAGTGCTCCCAAATGAAAAATGAGTTTTCTCCAATGTATTCTCAATGGGGATACAAACCACTCAGTAGGTCAGGCCCCATGCCCAGCAGACAATGGTCAACACAAAGTGGATTTACTGGAATCATTGGAGATTCTACATCTCAAAATGTTTTGTCACAGCTTCTATATTATTTCCTTATAGGTCCAGTGGTTATACATTTTGACTTTTGATTTTGTGTTTTTACAGGATGCCTGAGTATTTGGATGCCAGTGTCTTGGTGTCTATAAGGAATATTTGTGGGTTTTTGACTTTTCTTTGTTTGTGTGTTTTGTCCTCTTGTGTTTTTGTTTTATTATTATGTTTGCTGCCTGCTTGTTTCTAAAGAAAGAAAAGGATATGAATTAGGATGAGTGGAAAAGAAGAAAGGACCTGCAAGATTTGAGTGAGGGGATACCAAAGTCAGATTATATTGTTTAAAATTTATTTTTAAAGAAAAACAGGAGTAAAACACTTAACTGTAAATCAGCTAAATGTATCATGAAGACTTGAATTTGATTTTCTAAAGCTCGAGGTCTAAGAATACAGAGGCGAATACTCTCAGCGCAAACATTTATAAACCTTTAGATTGTTTATGTAGAAGTAGTGGATTTTATTACCGAAGTTAGACTCCAAAGAATCAAATCACCCTATTAAAATTGGGATACAAAGCTAAACAAGAATTCTCAACTGAGAAATCTCAAATGGTCAAGAAGCATCTAATTAAATGTTCAACATCCTTAGACATTAGTGAAATGCAAATGAAAACAACTCTGAGATTCCACTTCACACCACTCAAAATGGCTAAGATCAAAAACTTGGGTTACAGCAGATTCTGGCAAGAATGTGGAGAATGAGGAACACTCCTCTATTGTTGGTGGGATTGCAAGCTGGTACAACCACTCTGAAAATTAGTCTGGCAGTTTCTCAGAAAATTGAACATAGTACTACCTGAGGACCCAGATGTACTACTCCTCAGCATAGACTTAAAAGATGCTCCAGCATGTAACAAGGACACATGCCCCACTCTTTTTATAGCAGCCTTATATATTATAGCCTGAAACTTGAAAGAACCTAGATGTCCTTCAACAGAGGAACGGATACAGAAAACCTTATACATATACAAAATGGAGTACTATTTAGCTATTAAAAACTATGACTTCATAAAACTCTTAAGCAAATGAATGAAACTAGAAAAGATCATCCTGAGTGAGGTAAGCCAATCACAAAAGAACACACATGGTATACACAACTGATAAGCATATATTAGCCCAAAAGCTTGGAATTCCCAAGATACAGTTCACAAACCACATGAAGCTCAAGGAGAAGAAAGACAAGTATGAATGCTTCAGTACTTGTTAGAAGGAGAGACAAAATATTCACAGGAGAAAATACAGATACAGTATTTGGAGTAGAGCCTGAAGGAAAGGCCATCCACAGACTGCCACACATGGGCATCCATCCCACATGAAGTCACCAAACCCAGTCACTATTGGGGATGCCAAGAGGTGCAAGCTAGCAGGAGCCTGATATAGCTGTCTTCTGAGAGGCTCTGCCAGATCCTGACAAATACAGAGGTGGATACTTGCAGCCCACTATTAGACTGAGAATAGGGTCCCCAATGGAGGAGTTAGAAAAAGGGTTGGGGAAACTGAGGGCATTTGCAACCCCATAGAAGGAACAACAATATCAACCAAGCAGACACCCCAGAGCTCGCAGGAACTAAACCACCAACCAAAGAGTACAGATGAAGTCACCCATGTTTCCAGCTGCATATCTTGCAGAGGATGGGTCTTGTTGACCATTAATAGGAGTAAAGGCCTTTGGCCCTGTGAAGGCTCTATGCCCCTGTGTATAGGAATGCCTGGCCAGGGAAGTGGGAGGGACTAAGTTGGTGGTTTGGGGAGCATCCTCATGGAGGCAGAGTGTATGATGATCAGATAAGAGGTTTCTGGAGGGGAAACCGGGAAAGGGAATAACTTTTGAAAAGTAAATGAAGAAAGTATACAATTAAAGAAAGAAATTGATATCTTAGTGTGTATGTCCTGCACTTAATGAATTTCATTATCTACATACTCAATAATATTCTTTTTTCGATATGAAATAATAAAGTTTAAATTAGGACATTGATTTATACTCATTTAAACAAATAGCACCTTGACAAGCACAGTATTTCAGATATTTATGTTAATCACTTGCCTTATTTTCCAGTTAGTTTTACATAGCAAAGACACCTTTACTTTTGGGTTTTAAGCAATATTTTATGTAAAGTTAAAGCCAGTTTTTGATTTTCCTCGTTATTTTTCTTGTACCATGATTTTGTTATTTGTTCCTTTTATTTATTTTCCTATTTATCCTCTTGATTAGTAAGAGTTGTAATTTTGTTTTATTTTTATATTCCCTATATTCTAATTTTTCTTTGTGTGTGTGTGTGTGTATGTCTGTGTGTGTGTATGTCTCTCTCTCTCTCTCTCTCTCTCTGTGTGTGTGTGTGTGTGTGCATGTGTATGTCTATGTACTACATCCGTTTTTGGTGTCTCCAGAGGTCATAAAGGCATAAGATCTCCTAGAACTGTAGCTCTGCATGGTTCTAAGCCACCATGTGGATGCTGGCAACTGAACCCAAGTCTTTTACATGAGCAGTAAGGACTCTTAATCACTGAGTCACCTCTTTGGCCACCACTCCTACAATTATCTAACATACACTACATCCCTAAATGTCCTGCAACCTCCATTCTCACAAACAAACAAAGTAACAAAACACTTAAAAAGAACTATACATATAGTCCTTATTCCTTAAAGGAAGATACTCCCTTTAAGAGAATATTAGTGCAAATAGAACCTGTTATTAGCTCATATTGTTTTATGAGGCACATTTCTGATTTATAACTAACAGGATGATTACAGTAAAGTTCAACTGGGACACAAAGAAACATACTGTGAAACTGAATGACATGAATATCATCTTGCTTCCTCAAACATCTTTTCTGTGGCTTTTTTATTCTTCTGTTCTATTTCCTTCTTACTCTCTGTGTGCCCCCTTTACCTCTGCAGGTTCTCTTCTTGTGTAAAAATTCTGCCCATGTGTACTTTCCACAGCTGGTCTTTAGTTCCCTTCTTGCATGACTAGCATCTTATGTAGCTATCCTGAATCCATAAGAATTAATTTAAACTCTTACCTCAATTTCATCCCTTGTAGTTTTTTTTTTTTTTTTTTTTGTGTGGTGCCAGACTCAATGATTGTATCTCCATCACTGCCCCTGTGCCCATTGCTCAGAAAACATCAGGGAAGAGGGGAGGAAAGATTATAAGAGCCAGACTAGCAGAAAGGCTTCTGTGAAAGTCTATCATAAAAATCTCTTCATAAACAAGATCTGAAAAATAGTAGTGTAAATAGATATGTTAACATGGAATGAAAAATGTCACAACACTGGACAGAAACTACAGGACTATAGACAAATGATGACTGCTTAGAAAGGGAGAGTTAGCATATCCCAGGCATGAGCCCTCCTCCCACATATATGAACATAATAATCTGGGAACAACAACCTATCAATCTGAGAGGTATGGAAGCATGGACAGAGTTGGAAGGAGGGGATTTGGAAGGGGCTCGAGCAGGAAAAGGAAAGTGATTTTCATTTTAATGAAAACGTATGAAGATATTTTATTTATTTAGTGTAGTATATATGTGCTCTGTGCATTTTGTCTGTGTGTGTGTGTGTGTGTGTGTGACACTGTTGGTACACTGGTGTCCTGGTAAATATGTGGATGCCAGAGGACAAATTCCATGAATTGATTTTCTTTCTACATTCTATCATGCTTGAATGGTCAGTGCTTGTATGCACTTAAACATCTCAGTGGTTCACATACTCAAATACATGTTTCTACATACATCCACATATATGTATATATGCATATATAATTCTTGGTGAAAATGTACATTGCTTGCAGATTGTCAAACATTAGCATAGCTTTCCCTCTTTGAATCCTCTTATTCTCTAACATGAATATATCAATGAGCTTATTTTTTATTATGTGTCTTCATCAATCTGCCAAATAGCATCTCTTCTCATTTAAAAGAAGAAATCTGGGGAGAATAATATAATAAAAGGGTTAAAAAATCCATGTTTTTACCAGTCAGAAAGAAAATAGAAATGGAGGCATTCCTTAACTTTGCATTTTTAGAAACATAACTGTTTCTTATGGTTTATATACATACTATATTTTATCTATCTCCTCCTCTTACATATGATCTTAGCTCAGTATTTAGACACGTATTCTTCTGTTGTCTGCTTTACAAATATGTATCAAAAGCTCCAGTCAGTTGGAACTGGATTTGTGACAACTATAAATTTCAGGTTCTTTCATTTGGATTTTTTTTTCTTCTCTTCAGGATTACACATCTTATGGTAAGAGAAATGTTAATCCCATCTAAGGACAGTGGTAGGCTAAGATTGCAGAGTGTGGTTTTGTGCACAACACGAAGCTTTTATGCAGCTTGCTCTCAGGTCCAGCAGTCTTTTTTTTTTTTTTTTTTTTTTTTTATTAACTTGAGTATTTCTTATATGCATTTCGAGTGTTATTCCCTTTCCCGGTTTCTGGGCAAACATCCCCCTCCCCCCTCCCCTTCCTTATGGGTGTTCCCCTCCCAACCCTCCCCCCATTGCCGCCCTCCCCCCATAGACTAGTTCACTGGGGGTTCAGTCTTAGCAGGACCCAGGGCTTCCCCTTCCACTGGTGCTCTTACTAGGAGATTCATTGCAACCTATGGGGTCAGAGTCCAGGGTCAGTCCATGTATAGTCTTTAGGTAGTGGCTTAGTCCCTGGAAGCTCTGGTTGCTTGGCATTGTTGTACTTTTGGGGTCTCGAGCCCCTTCAAGCTCTTCCAGTTCTTTCTCTGATTCCTTCAACAGGGGACCTATTCTCAGTTCAGTGGTTTGCTGCTGGCATTCGCCTCTGTATTTGCTGTATTCTGGCTGTGTCTCTCAGGAGCGATCTACATCCGGCTCCTGTCGGTCTGCACTTCTTTGCTTCATCCATCTTGTCTAATTGGGTGGCTGTATATGTATGGGCCACATGTGGGGCAGGCTCTGAATGGGTGTTCCTTCAGTCTCTGTTTTAATCTTTGCCTCTCTATACCCTGCCAAGGGTATTCTTGTTCCCCCTTTTTTTTTTTTATTAACTTGAGTATTTCTTATATACATTTCGAGTGTTATTCCCTTTCCCGGTTTCCGGGCAAACATCCCCCTCCCCCCTCCCCTTCCTTATGGGTGTTCCCCTCCCAACCCTCCCCCCATTGCCGCCCTCCCCCCATAGACTAGTTCACTGGGGGTTCAGTCTTAGCAGGACCCAGGGCTTCCCCTTCCACTGGTGTTCTTACTAGGATATTCATTGCTACCTATGGGGTCAGAGTCCAGGGTCAGTCCATGTATAGTCTTTAGGTAGTGGCTTAGTCCCTGGAAGCTCTGATTGCTTGGCATTGTTGTACTTTTGGGGTCTCGAGCCCCTTCAAGCTCTTCCAGTTCTTTCTCTGATTCCTTCAACGTGGGACCTATTCTCAGTTCAGTGGTTTGCTGCTGGCATTCACCTCTGTATTTGCTGTATTCTGGCTGTGTCTCTCAGGAGAGATCTACATCCGGCTCCTGTCGGTCTGCACTTCTTTGCTTCATCCATCTTGTCTAATTGGGTGGCTGTATATGTATGGGCCACATGTGGGGCAGGCTCTGAATGGGTATTCCTTCAGTCTCTGTTTTAATCTTTGCCTCTCCCTTCCCTGCCAAGGGTATTCTTTTTCCTCATTTAAAGAAGGAGTGAAGCATTCACATTTTGATCATCCGTTTTGAGTTTCGTTTGTTCTAGGGATTTCAAGCATTTGGGCTAATAGCCACTTATCAATGAGTGCATACCATGTATGTCTTTCTGTGATTGGGTTAGCTCACTCAGGATGATATTTTCCAGTTCCAACCATTTGCCTACGAATTTCATAAACTCGTTGTTTTTGATAGCTGAGTAATATTCCATTGTGTAGATTTACCACGTTTTCTGTATCCATTCCTCTGTTGAAGGGCATCTGGGTTCTTTCCAGTTTCTGGCTATTATAAATAAGGCTGCGATGAACATAGTGGAGCACGTGTCTCTTTTATATGTTGAGGCATCTTTTGGGTATATGCCCAAGAGAGGTATAGCTGGATCCTCAGGCAGTTCAATGTCCAATTTTCTGAGAAACCTCCAGACTGATTTCCAGAATGGTTTTACCAGTCTGCAATCCCACCAACAATGGAGGAGTGTTCCTCTTTCTCCACATCCTCGCCAGCATCTGCTGTCACCTGAGTTTTTGATCTTAGCCATTCTCAGTGGTGTGAGGTGAAATCTCAGGGTTGTTTTGATTTGCATTTCCCTTATGACTAAAGATGTTGAACATTTCTTTAGGTGTTTCTCGGCCATTCGGCATTCCTCAGCTGTGAATTCTTTGTTTAGCTCTGAACCCCATTTTTTAATAGGGTTATTTGTTTCCCTGCGGTCTAACTTCTTGAGTTCTTTGTATATTTTGGATATAAGGCCTCTATCTGTTGTAGGATTGGTAAAGATCTTTTCCCAATCTGTTGGTTGCCGTTTTGTCCTAACCACAGTGTCCTTTGCCTTACAGAAGCTTTGCAGTTTTATGAGATCCCATTTGTCGATTATTGATCTTAGAGCATAAGCCATTGGTGTTTTGTTCAGGAAATTTTTTCCAGTGCCCATGTGTTCCAGATGCTTCCCTAGTTTTTCTTCTATTAGTTTGAGTGTGTCTGGTTTGATGTGGAGGTCCTTGATCCACTTGGACTTAAGCTTTGTACAGGGTGATAAGCATGGATCGATCTGCATTCTTCTACATGTTGCCCTCAAGTTGAACCAGCACCATTTGCTGAAAATACTATCTTTTTTCCATTGGATGGTTTTGGCTCCTTTGTCAAAAATCAAGTGACCATATGTGTGTGGGTTCATTTCTGGGTCTTCAATTCTATTCCATTGGTCTATCTGTCTGTCTCTGTACCAATACCATGCAGTTTTTATCACTATTGCTCTGTAATACTGCTTGAGTTCAGGGATAGTGATTCCCCCTGAAGTCCTTTTATTGTTGAGGATAGCTTTAGCTATCCTGGGTTTTTTGTTATTCCAGATGAATTTGCAAATTGTTCTGTCTAACTCTTTGAAGAATTGGATTGGTATTTTGATGGGGATTGCATTGAATCTGTAGATTGCTTTTGGTAAAATGGCCATTTTTACTATATTAATCCTGCCAATCCATGAGCATGGGAGATCTTTCCATCTTCTGAGGTCTTCTTCAATTTCTTTCCTCAGTGTCTTGAAGTTCTTATTGTACAGATCTTTTACTTGCTTGGTTAAAGTCACACCGAGGTACTTTATATTATTTGGGTCTATTATGAAGGGTGTCGTTTCCCTAATTTCTTTCTCGGCTTGTTTCTCTTTTGTATAGAGGAAGGCAACTGATTTATTTGAGTTAATTTTATACCCAGCCACTTTGCTGAAGTTGTTTATCAGCTTTAGTAGTTCTCTGGTGGAACTTTTGGGATCACTTAAATATACTATCATGTCATCTGCAAATAGTGATATTTTGACCTCTTCTTTTCCGATCTGTATCCTCTTGATCTCCTTTTGTTGTCTGATTGCTCTGGCTAGAACTTCAAGAACTATATTGAATAAGTAGGGAGAGAGTGGGCAGCCTTGTCTAGTCCCTGATTTTAGTGGGATTGCTTCAAGTTTCTCTCCATTTAGTTTAATGTTAGCAACTGGTTTGCTGTATATGGCTTTTACTATGTTTAGGTATGGGCCTTGAATTCCTATTCTTTCCAGGACTTTTATCATGAAGGGGTGTTGAATTTTGTCAAATGCTTTCTCAGCATCTAATGAAATGATCATGTGGTTCTGTTCTTTCAGTTTGTTTATATAATGGATCACGTTGATGGTTTTCCGTATATTAAACCATCCCTGCATGCCTGGGATGAAGCCTACTTGATCATGGTGGATGATTGTTTTGATGTGCTCTTGAATTCGGTTTGCCAGAATTTTATTGAGTATTTTTGCGTCGATATTCATAAGGGAAATTGGTCTGAAGTTCTCTTTCTTTGTTGTGTCTTTGTGTGGTTTAGGTATAAGAGTAATTGTGGCTTCGTAGAAGGAATTCGGTAGGGCTCCATCTGTTTCAATTTTGTGGAATAGTTTGGATAATATTGGTATGAGGTCTTCTATGAAGGTTTGATAGAATTCTGCACTAAACCCGTCTGGACCTGGGCTCTTTTTGGTTGGGAGACCTTTAATGACTGCTTCTATTTCCTTAGGTTTTATGGTGTTGTTTAACTGGTTTATCTGTTCCTGATTTAACTTCGATACCTGGTATCTGTCTAGGAAATTGTCCATTTCCTGAATATTTTCAAATTTTTTGAATATAGGTTTTTATAGTAAGATCTGATGATTTTTTGAATTTCCTCTGAATCTGTAGTTATGTCTCCCTTTTCATTTCTGATTTTGTTAATTTGGACGCACTCTCTGTGTCCTCTCGTTAGTCTGGCTAAGGGTTTATCTATCTTGTTGATTTTCTCAAAGAACCAACTTTTGGTTCTGTTGATTCTTTCTATGGTCCTTTTTGTTTCTACTTGGTTGATTTCAGCTCTGAGTTTGATATTTCCTGCCTTCTACTCCTCCTGGGTTTATTTGCTTCTTTTTGTTCTAGAGCTTTTAGGTGTGCTGTCAAGCTGCTGACATATGCTCTTTCCTGTTTCTTTCTGCAGGCACTCAGCGCTATGAGTTTTCCTCTTAGCAGAGCTTTCATTGTGTCCCATAAGTTTGAGTATGTTGTATCTTCATTTTTACTAAATTCTAAAAAGTTTTTAATTTCTTTCTTTATTTCTTCCTTGACCAGGTTATCATTGAGTAGAGCATTGTTCAATTTCCACGTATATGTGGGCATTCTTCCCTTATTGTTATTGAAGACCAGTTTTAGGCCGTGGTGGTCCGATAGCACGCATGGGATTATTTCTATCTTTCTGTACCTGTTGAGGCCCGTTTTTTGACCAATTATATGGTCAATTTTGGAGAAAGTACCATGAGGAGCTGAGAAGAAGGTATATCCTTTTGCTTTAGGATAGAATGTTCTATAAATATCCGTTAAGTCCATTTGGCTCATGACTTCTCTTAGTCTGTCGACATCACTGTTTAATTTCTGTTTCCATGATCTGTCCATTGATGAGAGTGGGGTGTTGAAATCTCCCACTATTATTGTGTGAGGTGCAATGTGTGTTTTGAGCTTTAGTAAGGTTTCTTTTATGTATGTAGCTGCCCTTGTATTTGGGGCATAGATATTTAGGATTGAGAGTTCATCTTGGTGGATTTTTCCTTTGATGAATATGAAGTGTCCTTCCTTATCTTTTTTGATGACTTTTAGTTGGAAATTGATTTTATTTGATATTAGAATGGCTACTCCAGCTTGCTTCTTCTGACCATTTGCTTGGAAAGTTGTTTTCCAGCCTTTCACTCTGAGGTAGTGTCTGTCTTTGTCTGTGAGGTGTGTTTCCTGTAGGCAGCAGAATGCAGGGTCCTCGTTGCTTATCCAGTTTGTTAATCTATGTCTTTTTATTGGGGAGTTGAGGCCATTGATATTGAGAGATATTAAGGAATAGTGATTATTGTTTCCCTTTATATTCATATTTTGATGTGAGGTTATGTTTGTGTGCTTTCATTCTCTTTGTTTTGTTGCCAAGACGATTAGTTTCTTGCTTCTTCTAGGGTATAGCTTGCCTCCTTATGTTGGGCTTTACCATTTATTATCCTTTGTAGTGCTGGATTTGTAGAAAGATATTGTGTAAATTTGGTTTTGTCATGGAATATCTTGGTTTCTCCATCAATGTTAATTGAGAGTTTTGCTGGATACAGTAACCTGGGCTGGCATTTGTGTTCTCTTAGGGTCTGTATAACATCAGTCCAGGATCTTCTGGCCTTCATAGTTTCTGGCGAGAAGTCTGGTGTGATTCTGATAGGTCTCCCTTTATATGTTACTTGACCTTTTTCCCTTACTGCTTTTAATATTCTTTCTTTATTTTGTGTGTTTGGTGTTTTGACAATTATGTGACGGGAGGTGTTTCTTTTCTGGTCCAATCTATTTGGAGTTCTGTAGGCTTCTTGTATGTCTATGGGTATCTCTTTTTTTAGGTTAGGGAAGTTTTCTTCTATGATTTTGTTGAAGATATTTACTGGTCCTTTGAGCTGGGAGTCTTCACTCTCTTCTATACCTATTATCCTTAGGTTTGATCTTCTCATTGAGTCCTGGATTTCCTGTATGTTTTGGACCAGTAGCTTTTTCCGCTTTACATTATCTTTGACAGTTGAGTCAATGATTTCTATGGAATCTTCTGCTCCTGAGATTCTCTCTTCCATCTCTTGTATTCTGTTGGTGAAGCTTGTATCTACAGCTCCTTGTCTCTTCTTTTGGTTTTCTATATCCAGGGTTGTTTCCATGTGTTCTTTCTTGATTGCTTCTATTTCCATTTTTAATTCCTTCAACTGTTTGTTTGTGTTTTCCTGGAATTCTTTCAGGGATTTTTGCGATTCCTCTCTGTAGGCTTTTACTTGTTTATTAATGTTTTCCTGTGCTTCCCTAAGTGTGTTCATGTCTTTCTTGAAGTCCTCCAGCATCATGATCAAATATGATTTTGAAACTAGATCTTGCTTTTCTGGTGTGTTTGGATATTCCGTGTTTGCTTTGGTGGGAGAATTGGGCTCCGATGATGGCATGTAGTCTTGGTTTCTGTTGCTTGGGTTCCTGCGCTTGCCTCTCGCCATCAGATTATCTCTAGTGTTACTTTGTTCTGCTATTTCTGACAGTGGCTAGACTGTCCTATAAGCCTGTGTGTCAGGAATGGTGTAGACCTGTTTTCCTCTCTTTCAGTCAGTTATGGGGACAGAGTGTTCTGCTTTCGGGCGTGTAGTTTTTCCTCTCTACAGGTCTTCAGCTGTTCCTGTGGGCCTGTGTCTTGAGTTCACCAGGCAGCTTTCGTGCAGCAGAAAATTTGGTCTTACCTGTGGTCCCGAGGCTCAGGTTCACTCGTGGGGTGCTGCCCAGGGGCTCTCTGCAGCGGCAGCAACCAGGAAGACCTGTGCCGCCCCTTCCGGGAGCTTCAGTGCACCAGGGTTCCAGATGGTCTTTGGCTTTTTCCTCTGGCGTCCGAGATGTGTGTGCAGGGAGCAGTCTCTTCTGGTTTCCCAGGCTTGTCTGCCTCTCTGAAGGTTTAGCTCTCCCTCCCACGGGATTTGGGTGCAGAGAACTGTTTATCCGGTCTGTTTCTTTCAGGTTCCGGCGGTGTCTCAGGCTCAGGGGTCCTGCCGCTCCTGGGCCCTCCCCCACGGGAGCCCAGAGGCCTTATACAGTTTCCTCTTGGGCCAGGGATGTGGGCAGGGGTGAGCAGTGTTGGTGGTCTCTTCCGCTCTGCAGCCTCAGGAGTGCCCACCTGACCAGGCGGTTGGGTCTCTCTCTCACCGGGTCTGGGAGCAGAGAGCTGCTGCGGGCCGGGATCCGCGGGTGTGGGACTTCCGCTAAACACAGAACGTGCCCGGTCCTAGAGAAATTCTGCTTCCGTGTGTCCCAAGCTCACCAGGCAGCTTTCGTACAGCAGAAATTTTGGTCTTACCTGTGGTCCCGAGGCTCAGGTTCGCTCGTGGGGTGCTGCCCAGGGGCTCTCTGCAGAGGCAGCAACCAGGAAGACCTGTGCCGCCCCTTCCGGGAGCTTCAGTGCACCAGGGTTCCAGATGGTCTTTGGCTTTTTCCTCTGGCGTCCGAGATGTGTGTGCAGGGAGCAGTCTCTTCTGGTTTCCCAGGCTTGTCTGCCTCTCTGAAGGTTTAGCTCTCCCTCCCACGGGATTTGGGTGCAGAGAACTGTTTATCCGGTCTGTTTCTTTCAGGTTCCGGCGGTGTCTCAGGCGCAGGGGTCCTGCCGCTCCTGGGCCCTCCCCCACGGGAGCCCAGAGGCCTTATACAGTTTCCTCTTGGGCCAGGGATGTGGGCAGGGGTGAGCAGTGTTGGTGGTCTCTTCCGCTCTGCAGCCTCAGGAGTGCCCACCTGACCAGGCGGTTGGGTCTCTCTCTCACCGGGCCTGGGAGCAGAGAGCTGCTGCAGGCAGGGATCCGCGGGTGTGGGACTTATCCCTTGTAGTTTTAATCCCTACCTCTAGTGTTAACCTGTTGGAAATGTGTTGAGTCTTTCATCTCTCACAATCATTTATTTGAACTCTTATTAGTCTTTTTCTTCAAATATATTCCTAAATTTTCCTGACTATGCACCTAAACTGTTGAAAAAATATTTAACGTATTTTTGCTCATAATCACCAAAGGTTGGACACCTGCAGGATATTATTCAAGAAATAGATATGTTCCCTGCCCGCTGAGTCTTCTCAGGAAACCCAGCTGTTCTGAGCCATCTGCTATCCCTAGCAGACCTCCATTACCCTGCCACCTCTCCACCCACCTTCATCAGATCTGCTACTTCCTTCCCAGCCCCATCTACCCTACTCACTGAGTCTTCTGGGGCACACCCAGCTGTCCTGAGTAATCTGCTATTTCTCCTGGACCCTCATTCTCCTGACACCTCTCAGCCCACCTTCATCAAACCTGCTGATACAGAACTATACAACTCAATCATACCCATCAAAGGCCAGGAACAACAGGATCATTGAGGGTAGACCTCCGTCTAGTACCTACTACAACAAGAACATCCAGGTAGTAAAGCAATCCAGATGGCTAACAACCCTCAAAGAACACAAAAATTAGGGCAATATTGATACCTTCAGAGCACAGCTACCCTACTACTGCAAGCTCTGGATATCCTAACACAAATAAAGCACAAGAAAATGACCTTAAATCCAATCTTACAAAAATGATAGAGGCCTTTAAAGAAGAAATAAATAAATCCCTTAAAGAAATATAGGAAAACATAATGAAACAGTCAGAGGCCTTTAAAGACAAAACAAATATATCTCTGAAATTAAATACAGGAAAATACAATTAAACAGGTGTAGGAAATAAAACTGTTTGAGACCTGAAAATGAAAATAGAAGCAATAAGGAAACAAAGCAATAGAAACAAAAACTGAGGGAATCCTTGAGGTGGAAATCAAAGGGAGGAGAACAGAAGAAATAGGTGCAAATATTACCAACAGAGTGCAAAAGATGGAAGACAGAATCTCAGGTGTATACAATACAATAGATGAAACAGACACATCTGTCAAGCAAAATGTTTGATTTAAAAATCTCTAACATGAAACATCTGGGATACCATGAAATGCCTAACCTAAGAAAATAAGGAGTAGATGAAGAGGAAAAGTTCTAGCTCCAAGTATCAGAAAATATTTTTCAACAAATAAAACTTTTCCAACAAAAAGAAAGAGATGCATATAAACATATTAGAAGCTTATAGAATGACAATTAGATTGGTTTAGAAAAGAAGTCCTCTTTCCACATAATAATGAAAATAAAAGATCTACAGAACAAAGAGAATATTAAAAGCAGCAAAAAGGAAAAGGCCAGGTAAAATACAAAAGCAGATCTCCCAGGATTACACCTGACTTCTCAACAGAGTGTAGACTCCAGCTAGAAGGGCCAGCAAAACTCTCAGACACCGAAGATGGAGAAAATAAGATGTATCAAGGCAAGTACACATTTAAACAATAATATCTATCCACAAATCCAGAAATTTAGGAGTGAAGAAAAATTTCAACCCAAGGAAGATAACTAGATCAAAAAAAAAACCTCAAAAGTAATAAGTAATTATTAATGTATGGAGTCCTGTGTGCCAAACAGAATTTACAACAGAGGAATCTCAAATGGCCACTAGACAATGAAATGTAAAAAGTCCTTAATCATCAGGGAAATGCAAATCAAAAGGATTCTGAGATTCCACCTAACTTACATCAGAATTGCTAAGATCAAAAACCAAGTGATAGCATATGCTGTTGAGGATGTGGAGCAATGGAAACACTCCTCCATTATTGGTGGGAGCAGAAACTTGTAAAATCACTTGGAAATTAATTTGGTGGTTTCTTCTAAAACTGGAAATTGTTCTACTTCAAGACCTAGCTATACTACTCCCTACATATATCTAAAAGATGGCTCAATATACTACAGAGACCCTTGTTCACCTATGTTCATAGAAGTTTCATTCATAATAATCAGAAACTGAAAACAACCTAGATGTCTTTCAACTGAAATGTGGATAAAGAAAATGTGGTAATCTGTACAATGGAATACTATTAAGCTATTAAGAAGAAGATATTATGAATTTTGCAGGCAAATAGATAGAACTTGACAGTTCCATCATGACTGAGGTAACCTAGACCCAAGATGACATGCATGGTATGTATTTACATGTAAGTGGATATTAACCATAAAATACAGGATACTCATGCTATACTCCGCAGACACATAGAAGGTAATCAGGACCAAAGGCCCAAGAGAGGATGCTTGAATCTCACTCACATGGGAGAATAAAATAGTTATAGGAGCATATGGAGGAAGGGCACTGGGTTGGAGAGAGGATGGGAAAGGGAGTGGGAGGCTTCAGGATCAGGTATAGGGAGAGACAGGAGAGATGGCCAGATCACTGTGAGAATGAATGGAAATCTGTAGCTATATGGGGGCCCAGGGGAGGGTGCATATTCCAGAAGTGGCAAAGACCTGAGATAAGGAAGGCTTTCAAGAATCAGTGGGGATGTCCTTAGCTGAGACCCACCTCAGTTGGGATAAGGGACCTGAAGTGGCCACCTCCTATAGCCAGGCAGGAACCCCAGTGGAGCAATAGGGAGTCCAACTTACACACAAAACTTTTGACCCTAATCTACCCACAAGAAAGGCAGGGACTGGAGATGAACCTAAACTGAAGGAATGGCCAAGCAATAAACACTCCAAGTAGAGACCTATCCCATGGGCAAGAATCAATTCTTGATCCTATTAATGATATTGCAGAGAAGAGCCTAGCATGGCTGTCCCTTGAGAGGCTCAACACAGCAACTGACTCCTTACAGATGCAGAGACCCTCAGGCAAACATTGGATGGAGTTTGGGAACTCTTATGGAAAAGTTGCAGGAAGGATTGAGGGCCCCCAAAAGGAATAGGAACTCCATAGTTAGACAATCAGAGTCAATTAACTTGGACCCTTAAGTGCTATCACAGACGGAAGCATTAACCAAAGACCATATATGGTCTATAACCCTACCCTATACATACATAGCAGATGTACAGCTCAGTCTTCATGTGGATCCCAGATAATTGTGTGTGTGAGTGTGGGTGGGGGATCTCTAAAGCTGTTGACTGTGGAATCCTTTCTCCTAACTCAGTTGTCTTGTCTAGCCTCAATGGGAGAAGACAGTGCCTAGCCCTTCAGAGACTTGATGTTCCAGGATGGAGGGGGGAGGGGTGATACCCAGGAGTCCTCCATTCTCTCAAAGGAGAAAGTGAGGAGGAGGGATAGGAGGAGGGACTGTAGGAGGGGAAACCAGGAGGGATGAGTGTGATTAGGATATAAAATGAATAAAAAACAGAAACAGATAAACTGTACAAAGCAATATAATTGAATGATAAAAACAAGTGAGACTATCAAGCCAAATAATGACACAGAGATAGTGTAAGGGTTAGATATTGATGTATATTTGGATAATATAACTGGTTCAAGGACTAGGGATCATGAGGTAAAGGATTCTGAGGTAAAGGTTGTTTTTATATGGAAACTTTATACTCATTTTTCTGTAACTTGAAACTACTAAAAATTATCATTGATTTGAAAACATCAAACACTTTCCAAGATCTACAAAATGTTCTTAAAATTGGCCCTTTCCGGAACATGGAAAATTGAACTCTTTTTCCATTTTATATGAAAGCCTTTGCAAGCACAGCTTCAATTTTCCTTTTTAAATGGATCCCCCAGTCTCCTTTATAGAAATTGTTAAGCAATTACCGAATTACTTGTGTATTTCAATTATACATCCATTTCCCTCAAATCCCAAGTTCTTCAAATCAGTCCTGTGTTGCATGCAATGTAAACGTCTTTCATTACCTCAAACACACAGATTGGTTTTTTGTTTGTTTGTTTTATGAAAGGATTTTTATTTTAATATCATTTTCTTCTTTTTCATAAAATAACCTGTTTCTTAGAGTGCCCTGGAACATGCAACCTCTTTATTGTATCTCCTTCATAGTGATTACCACATTTTGCAACTAGCTTTTCATTTGTTTACTTGTTCCTTCTACACTAGAAAGTGTCTAAATCCCTATGTGCCTTTTTCATCAGTAATTATCAAGCATTGTGAGTAGTGCCAAGCTCAGAATAGATGGTGACCATGAAGCAACTATTAGAGAAAATGATTGGAACCCAGATTTGGAGGAGATTACACTCTAAAATGGAAATACATGGACTATATTTTAGGCAAAGTAATTTGACAGATTTAATAAAATGAACAACTTCCTATGATAAAATGAATTCACCATTGTAACCTAAAAATTAGAAAATTTGAATACAGATGAAATTAATTAAAAATTATTGTCTCTGAAGGAAACACCAATTTAAAAGTATTTTAAGTGTAATTTTCTACAGACCTGTTTGAGTAAGAATCTGCTTTTAGATTTTCTGAGAATCAATAGCATGTTGCCTGTGCTTTTGTTCCTTGCCAGAGTATCATTAAGTTGTGATTTGAGATAATTCTGTGTCATTTTAAAGCCTTAAGATGAAAATGAAACTCAGGTTTCTAAGTAAGATGCATTATAATATATCATTATAGTGTAGCCATAGAGTACATTGAATACTTAGGAAGTAAAGAATTATTCTATATTTCTGACAGTGGCTTACAGTACCTTGAGCTAGGGTGATCAAGAGTCACACTTTAAGGACATTGTCAATTACTGATTTGAACTTGTATTATTTAGTTTTACCTTAGATTTTTCCAGTACATAAGAAGCAATTATAAAATTATGAGAATTATAATTATTAAAATTCTAAAATATCACTTCACAAAATCAAAAAGGGTGAAAGATGTCAAGATTAATAATTGGAATGGTGTTTATAATAGTATTTCTCAGAAATCATATTCACACAAGTTTACATATTTCCTACAGATCAACAATGGCAATCGTAGAAAGAAAAGAAAGACATATTTAAGATGATGGGCAAAGAGATAGACAGACTGTCTGACAATAAGATAACGAGATGGACAGTAACTAGGTAATAAACATGATGAACTTCCAAGATAGCTGCCTTCTTCCTATCCTCCTGAGTTAATAGCCTGGCAACTTAGGAGAAAGGACTTGTAGGCTTTTGTCACATCTAGGAGAGGACTCTGCTAAAGGAATGGCTCAACCATTTCAGTGTAGTTGAGGACAGTATACACAGCAGTTTTGGGATAATCAGTCATCTTATCTTTCTTCGAAGAGACTATTCCTAAATTTAAAAAAATTCCAGTTCTTAAGGAGAGACCAGACTTTCTGAGTTCCCTTCTGCCTTATAGTGAATCTTTCCCTTTTGTGCTTTCTGAGATTCAGTGAATTTTTCACAGTACAATTCATTATAATGATGGGAATTCAAGGCTAAACACAGGAAATCAGCAATTTTTATTATGACTTCACTACAAAGTTTGTCAACTAGTTCCTAGTATGGCCATGAAGTAAAGACAGTTTTTGAACTAGCTGACAACTCTAGGTATAACAATAGAGTGGTTGGCACAATAATATAACACAAATAATAGTTATGTCAAAATTATACATGATGATTATCATAAAAATTGTAAATACATTATTAGAAACACGAAATGATGCATATATGTACAAGCAACAGTTAAGGACTACTGGTATTTTGATATATTTCAGTATTCTTCAATTGAAATATATACTTAACATAAAGAGTTTTTTCATGTAATTGAAGTATTTTTCTAATATGCTGAAATATATATTTCTGGGTCATGTATATAATATAATTTATCTAGTAATAGGAAAATGATTATTTTGTGATAATAAGTTATAATATTTTAACCACATAAAATTCTATGTGTGTTTCTCAATATTTCTAATTATGAAATAGTAAATATAGAGTTATTAATTTATAGTATAATGATATTTTAAATAGGACAGACTTTTCAAATTATGTTTCAAAAAGTTTATACTAACTTAAAGTCTGATATGTGATAGAAGATGCTTCTCATTCTCTATAACTAAGAAGCATATTTTGAGTTATTTTTTTTAAGACTGTAAGTTCAAACAAGGTATTTTAATCATTCTCACACCCTCTTTTCCCCACAAATTCTCCTAGATAAATTTCCTATTTTTCCATTCTCATCTTCAACTCAAGTTCTCTTTGAAAAATATAATTGATTACATATGAAGTACAAGTTGTGCTGCCTATGGATTTTGTGGATATGGATTCAATCACTGGAGTATGGGAATCCTAACTTTGGCCCTTCCTGGAAGAAAATTCATTCTTCTTCCCCCAACAGTCTTTGACTGCCAATGCCTTTTGGCAAGTGATGTGGCCTGATGAACACCTCTCCCATCTTCAATCTAATGTCAATTAACTTGATATTATTCAGGTCTTGTGTGAGTTGTCGCAACTTCAATGACTTCATGAAAGCAAAGTTCCTTATATGACAAGAAGAAACTATTGTGTCAGTCCAACTCAACGTTGACTCCTACTGTCTTCTGCTATCTTTTCTCTGTTTCCTGAGTAATGTCAGTAATGTGTGAGATGTGAAGGTTTCATTAAGAATTGGTCAATTTACACTTAGACTACTTTGACCAACTTCAGGACTCTGTATTAATTGCCATCCACTCAAAAGAAATAGCACATAATTTTAATGTTAGCCAATTTTGGAGATAAAAGATAATCTCATAATTAGTTTAGTTACAGCACAAAGAGTTTGATTATTTTGTGCATACTTATTATTTGAATGTGGAATATTTCTTATATATGAATTGTCTTTTATCCATTTTTCATTTTTACTATAAAATATACTGCATTTTAAAACCATAAACTATTATAAAATTGTATTATATTCAAACATATCTCTTGTGTTTAGTTTTTAAAATATATATTTATGAGGTGTTATAAAGTACTTTAGGGGCAGGAACATGGCTCAATTTTTCAATCTTTTCTTGGCCTTGTAGAGGACCTTGGATCAGTACCCAGTACCACATTGTGGCTTAACACTATCTTTAAAATCAATTCTAGAAAATGTAAATCTTCTTTGACTTTGGTAGGCACAATGAAGGCATATGGTGCACCTACGTAAATACAATCCTATGTATAAAAATATTTATTTTAAAAATCATTTAATTATATTGGTAAATTTAAGTTATACATAAGTAGTTATTTTAGTAGTATTGACTCATGGCTTAAAACTTGGCCTTTTGTTTTTCTTTCATTTCTTATTAATTTTTAAAATCAAACCATATGTCCAACAACAGAATAGATATAGAAATGTGGTCCATTTACACAACGGAATATTACTCAGCTATTAAGAATGAGGACATCATAAGTTTTGCAGGAAAATGGATAAAACTACAAAATAGTGAGTTAACTCAGACCCAAAAGGACATGCAGGATATGTACTCACTACTAAGTTGATATGAGCCAAAAAGTACAGATTATCCAGGATACAAACCACAGAACTCAAGAAGGTAAACAAGCAGAAGGGCCCAAGTGAGTATGCCTTAAGACCACTTAGGAGGTAGAAGAAAGCAATCACTGGGGTCAGAGGGAGTTAGGGACTTGGGTGGTAGAGGGAACAGGGAAGAGAAAAGTGGAACATGATCAGGTATTGGGCGGGGGGGGGGTGTGGAACAGAACTATAGCCTGAGAGCCGACAGATAGAATAGAAACAGGCAACCTCAGGAGGTAGGAGGAGGAGATCCATTAGAATGTACTAGAGCCCTGAGAGCTGAGAAACTCTCAGGACTCAGAGGGAGGGAGGTTAGATGAAATGCCCTACAGTAGGGAGAGGGAACTTATAGAGTCCACCCTTAGTAGAAAAGCAGGGCATCAGGGAAGGGACGGGGAGAAGGGATGGGATATGAAACAGTCAGAGTGTGGACTGGGAGGGGGATAACGTCTGGACTGTAAAAAAAACACTGAAGAGTAAAAAAAACAAAGCAAAAAAAAAACATTGCCATAAACATATCAATTTCATTTTGGCCTTTTTAATAGTATGCAATTTATTACTTCCCTTCTCATTCTTTCACTATCTGTTTATCTTTTTGGGTATATTGACTTTATTTATTTATTTGTTTGTTTATTTATTTATTTATTTTTACACTCCTGACTCCCAGTTATCCCTGGGGGTTCCATATCCCATACCTCCTCCCCGCCCCTCTCACTCCACCTCTCCATCTCCACAAGGATGTCTCACCCTACCCACTCCACCAGCCCTCTAAACTTCTTGGGGCCTCCATTCTCTTGAGGATTAGGTGCATCTTCTCTGACTTAACGTGCTCCTCTGCTGTATTTGTACTCTTCTGATTGCTCCTCTTTTTAATCTACCAACAGCACTTTGTCTTTTATGTCATATATATATATACATATACATATATATACATACATATACATATATATACATATACATATATATATACATACATATACATATACATATATATATATATATATATATATATATATATATATATATATATATATATATTTGGTTCTTTTTTTCGGAGCTGGGGACCAAACCCAGGGCCTTGCACTTCCTAGGTAAGTGCTCTACCACTGAGCTAAATCCCCAGCCCCTGTCATATATATTTTATTCACCTCACTCCCAGCTATTGTCTCTCCATCTGAAAGTCTTTCTATTTTCAGGAAATACACATATGCACATTCACAAATACACACTGCACATGTATGAATACACACAAATACATACACAGAGTATGTGTTTGTATCAAATATTTTTTATTTCATGTAGTTCTTGGTGAATATCTAGGCATATTCTATTTTTAACTACCTTGGATGGTGTAGCAATAAGGGCAATGTAGAAGTATATCTGTGTTAGGATTAGAGTGTTTTGGATATACATCCAAGGTTTTTATAGGTGGGTTATATCTTAGTTCTAGTTCAAGATTTTATTATTGTTTTACTACCAATTTTCATAATAACCAAAACAAAACTGATATTCATTCATTGGTATTTTCTAAAGTTTTCTATTTTTTAGTTCATAAAAGTTGTCTTTGGAATGTAGTCATATCAACAGACTATCCATTGTGTGTTCCCAACCCTAATATTTGTGCAATATTGTGGCTTTAACATCTTTTTTGTTATAAAAATGTGAATTATATTTTCAGATATTCATTAGCTAGCCAGTATTCCTTTTTATGAACTTCTATTTAATAATTTCATCTATTTTTCTGGGATTTCTTATCATATTAAAATTAATTTATTTAAATATTTAAATTATTTTTAGTATTATTTTTGATGATTGTTGATGTTTTGACCAGCTTTATTTATACTGGCTTCTTTTGACACATAAAATTATACTGTAGTAAACTTTATAAACATCCCTCTAAGGTTTGTGGGTCCTTTGTATGTAAGTATAAACACGTAAAAGGTCATCCTTAGTTTTGGTTGTGAGATTAGCCTAAAATGGTAAGTCCTGAGCCTCACAGTAGAGCTTGTTTTAGTGTTATGGGCATGGGTGTGCTTAGCTGAATGCATGAGAGCAACAGAGTTGGCTCCACTCCTTTTTGGCAGCAGCATTGTGTTAGCCAGCACTGCTCTGTGATGGAGAGCTCACCTTGGTAGTGTGAGTGCATCAAAGTTGGGGAACTGACTAACTCAGCTACCACCTAGGACCAGATTCAGAGCTTTGAGTTTGCCCACCTCAGTTTCTGATTTACCTATGAATTGCTGCAACACATGAAGAGACCGGTCCTGCAGGTCCAAAGTTGCAGAATCTGCATGACACAGGGCAAAAATAGAATATTTTATAGGAGTTCTAGTGAGGTACTTGTGTTGATAGTGTAGAAACTGGAAATTTGAGGCCTTGAACAAGACTAATGACTTACTGCAATGAACATATGCAATTAAAGTTATGTGGACACAAAGGTATAATGTGTGGCGTGGTAAAACACTACAGGTTCCATGATAAGGTATGTTTTTCTGGTATTTCTGCTTTTGCTGTTTCTGTTGGGGAGGGTAATTATAGATATGAAGGGAGATATATATGGGTAGGATTAAAGTGAATGATGTGAAATTCACAGGGAATCGGTAAAGTGTTTTGTAAACCTCATTGTTATAATAGTATAAATATTCCTCTATTTAAATAATGCAATGGGTTTTATTTTTATCCACCTAAGATTATCTTGCATATGAATGAGATAAGGATCCAAGTTTCCAATTTTACATGAGGGAATGATTGTCTTAATAAAACTTCAGAACTTTTCAAAGTTTTCACTCACCACCACCATTATAGTTATAATGTGTTTATTTGCAAATCTTTCTGGATTATTTATTCTGCTTCATTTATACACTGTTTTAAATACTCACCAAATCCAATATTACCATTACATTAGCTTTATAATATCTTGATATTTGATAATGATTTCAAAACTTTTATTTAAACCAATGTAATGAACCAATATAAAGTGAGTATGTACTGTGCTTTAGGTAATGTTCATGATGATTAAAGCTATAAATTTGGAGGAAAAAATCTGTTGTGCTCTAAAAATATGGGTAGTCTTTTGAATAAAATCGATCTGCTGAACATCAGTCAGTATACATACAGATACCACACTATGTAGATTTGATTATTGACTCAGGCATATTCTGTGTGCATTAGGAAGGGTACAGAAACCTTGTGCTTTTTTTATTTCCCTTCTTTTAAATTTAGACCAGATGATAATTATTCTATCCAAGAAATTTTGTTTTCCTGTGTAATATTAGGACATGGGAAGTTGCTGTTGGATCTCCTTTTGCAGTTTTCCCCATGACAAGCGGTCAATATTACTAAAGAAAAAAACAATACCTGAACTTGAAGATAAGCGAGTAAAAGTGTAAGAACTTATTTAGGACAGAGATAAGATAATAGTGGGAATTCCAAAATTTGCACAAGACTTACATTTGAAATGACCAAACATAATTGTTTTAGACATCAAGGAATGGGAAATTTTAGTTCTAAAAGCATAGAAAACATTTTCAAAAGAATAATAACAATTTTTTTTCATCATTAGGAGGCTGAGGTCCAGTGATAGGCCCAAATTGGGAGCCAGCTCAAGGGAGGCCCTAAGGCCTGACACTATTACTGAAGCTATGGTATGCTCACAAAAAGGGGCCTATCATGACTGCCCGCTAAAAGACCCAAACAAGCATCAAATGCAGATATTTATACCCAACCAGTTACAGAATCTGGTGAACCCTGTGGTTGAATTAGGGAAAAACTGGAAGAAGCTCAGGAGGAGCTTCCTTATAGGAAGACCAGAAGTCTCAACTAACCTAGATCCAAGAGATCTCTCACACATTGGATCACTAACAGGGAACATACTCCAGCTGATATGAGACCCCCAACACATATACAGTAGAGGACTGCCAAGTCTGGACACTTCCATTAGGGTTCCTGGGTTCAGTCCAATGGTTGGCTGTGAATTAGAAAATCATCCATATCATATAGGTTTTCTACTTTTGTTGAATATAGGCTTTTGCAATAGGATCTCATTATTTTTTTTAATTTCTTCAGTTTCTGTCACTATGTCTTTAATAATAAAAAAGACTATTACCAAGTACTTGCTGACAGGAGCCTGATATAGCTTTCCTTTGAGAGGTTCTGCCAGAGCCTGATAAATACAGAGGTGGATGCTCACAGCCAACCACTGGACTGAGCATGGTGTACCCAATGGAGAAATTAGAGAAATGATTGAAGGAGCTGAAGCAGTTTGCAACCACATAGAAGGAACAACAATTCAACCAACCAGAATACTCCCTGTCCCCGCCAAGAGCTCTCAGGGACTAAACCAACAACTTAAGGGTATACCTGAAGTGGCCCATGGTTCCAGCCACATATGTAGCAGAGGATGGCATTGTCAGAGATCACTGGAAGGAAAAATCCCTGGTCCTCTGAAAGCTTGATGCTCCAGTGTAGGGTAATTCCAGGGCAGGGAGGCGGGAATGGGTGGATGGGTTGGAAAGCAAATTCATAGAATCAGGGAGAAGGACCTTGAGATAGAGGGATTCTGGAGGGGAAACTGGGAATTTGGATAACATTTGAAATATAAAATAAATATAAATATTTATATTTGAAATATAAATTAATAAAATATCCAATAAAAATAAAGTTTGATAGGAAGAAGATTCCTGGAAGATGCCACACCTAAAGGCAGCTATTCATTCTAAATACCACAAGAAGTGAATTTTAATGAGACAATGATATGTCACATACAGAAAAAGTGTGTAAATATCTATGTGGGTATGACATACATTTTCCATATCACATATAACATGATGAATAACAACATTGGATTATAATATTCAAGCCCTCACCACAGTGGAGTAAATCACACACTCCTCTGGTAACATGTAGAGAAATATAATAAATGCTCTCTTAGCCATATCTTTTATACTGTGTCAATTAAGTAAATGAATGGAGATGTTGGAAGGAGTATTTGTATGCTCAACACAAAGATCTATACCTAACAACAAAGTGGACTACAGAGTCTCTTTGTTTATCTTTAGCTAGATTATAGAATCAGCACTGGCTCTTAGTCCATTAGTTGTTCGGAGACTTAAATATATAGTTATCCAAATGAGAGCAGGTGAGGTCACAGAAACTATGCGTGTATTTAATTTTAAGCTTCTTCATGACCTCTTTTTGCCAAACTATCTTGGTTACAATTTTGTTTTGTGGGATTAATATTGTATTTTAGCAATTAGATTCTACAGACTGACAGATCATTAACACTAAGCTTAGATTTCACTCAGTTAGCAAGGCATAACATTTCACTACAATGTTTTCTGTTAGTTAATGTTTTGTAACCAAGGTACCAACTCAAAAACCATCTAGTAACTTTAGGAATTGGATTGGATATCCACCTCATACACACACAGTTGACCAAGGATCATATTACAGTATGTGTGACAGTATCAACAATTAATCAAGAATTAAATTTAGTACAACTTGAAACCATAAAACCAAATACATGGTAAGATGTCATCATCAAAACATTATTTTATTGTAAAAGGTATCTCTGACTATTTAGTCTTCATATTAGTGATTAGTGATATTAATTATAATATTTACAATAAAAAGTTGCAGACCTGGCCTCTTTTCATGCATTATATCCTGTTTCCTGGCTCTAGAATAACCACTTCAGCAGAGCCTGATGACACACTTTTAATCCCAAGACTTGGCAGGCAGAAACAGACTTTGTGGCCAGCCTGTTCTACAAAGTGAACAACCAGGGTCAACCAGGGCTACACAGAGAAACCCTATCTCAAACAAACAAACAAAGCACAAACAAACAAACAACAAATGAACAAATTAAGCGTGGGCACTTTCTATTCTTGTAGATTATTCTTCTGATATTTATCCAATATTTTTTTTTTGGTTCTTTTTTTCGGAGCTGGGGACCGAACCCAGGGCCTTGCGCTTCCTAGGTAAGCGCTCTACCACTGAGCTAAATCCCCAGCCCCTATCCAATATTTTTATGTAGCATATTTCTTACAATTATTTCTGGTCAAATTCATTTTCCATTTTCATTTCCATAATTATACGTTGAGTTTTCGTTTTATCAAAATTTACTTCTCTTGAACCCCATAACAGACCCTTTAACATACAAATGTTCCATATCTTGCTGCTACATTAGCAAAAGAATGGTCCTAAGAGGATACTGGTATGAAACATGGTAAAGACCATTGGCATGCAGGAAATTCTATATCTGCTGCTTCAACAAAACTGGAAGACTCAGAAAAGGGACAAGATTTGTGTTGAGGCAGGTTTACAAACTGATGGGAAGATTTACATTTTCAAGTAGCTTACACAGAAGTTGTAGACTTAAGATAAGAGCATCAAGCATTAACTAGTAGTTCACAGAGGAAAAGGATACTTCTAAACTACTCTTACTTAGTCTTATCTTGTGTGTTGCCAACATCACAACTAAAAAAGATAGGGGGCTTCTATGTAAATAGTAGAAAATACAGAGAAAAACTCAACCAACAAACTTATTCCAGTTTCACATGATAAAGCACAAAACAAAGACAATATGAAAAGTCAAAATACCATATCTTTCTCTAAGTCTAGTAATCTCATTGTGATGGCTACCAGTGAGAATGATTTGGAGGAACTTTTAGACATAGAATTTAAAACATTACATATAATATTATTCAAACAACTTAAAGAAAACATAAATGTACTCCAAGAAAACAAAAGAGGTGAAGGAAAAAAGAGTGTCAATACATAATATGAAAACTGATTTCAATAAACAAATTTTATTGCTGAAGAAAGTCTAAAACAAAATGATGTTTGAAATAAAATCTGAAATCACAAACTAAAATCTTAGTGAAAAGCCTCAGAACCTGAATGGTTCATATGTAAAGCAGAAGAAATATTAAATGTTAATGTTTTTGATTTTCCAAGTAAAAAGACATAGGCTAAACTGAATAGATTAAAAAATACTATCCATCCCTCCAACCCAATGGAGGAATTAGAGAAAAGACCTTAGGAGCTGAAGGGATTTGCAACCCCATTGAAAAAACAACAATATCAACCAACCAGATACCCCTGAGCTCCCAGGAGTAAATTACCAAAAAAAGAGTACACATGGAGTGACCCAGGGCTCCAGCTACATATGTAGCAGAGGATGGCTTTGTCAGGCATCAATGGAAGGAGAAGCCTGTGGTCCTGTGAAGTCTCAATGCCTCAGTGTAGAGGAATGCCAGGACAAGGAGCAGGGAGGGAGTGCATAATTGAGTCAGGGAGCACCCTCATAGAAGCAGGGGGAGTAGGGATGGTATAGGGGGTTTCTGGAGGGGAAAGAGAATAACATTTGAATATAAATAAATAAAATATCCAATAGACAAAAGAAAGTTTGACAATGAAGAATTTAAAAAAATCTGTTTGAAGGCATAAAACAGCACAATAGCCAAATCAAATCTATGTGAAAATAATACTGTGAAAATAATGACCTCATCTAATTGAAATTAAAACACAAAGTTTTACCAACAAAATCATTATAGTATTCACAGAAAAATATTCATATATTAATGGAATAAAATCATGTGCAGTTCATGTAACTATAGCAATCTGATTTTTGACAAATGTGCCAAAACTATTCATTAGAGAAAAAAAGGTAGATCTTCAACAAATGGTTTTACGAAAAGTAGATTTCAAGAGGCAGAAAAAAATGGAGTTAGGTCATTATCTTGCAAAGATATATATAGAGTAAATGTAAGAGTTGGAGGGTGAAAACTTCTCTGAAATGTCTTCTGTCATGATATAGTATAACTCTCAAGAACTCATGATAAATGCAGTTGCACAAAACCAATACAAGATGAAGTTGTACCAATATTCTGGTATGGATGGGAAAGATACTTTCTCCATATCTCACCCTCAGTGAGGAACCATTGGAAGTTAATATTATCTGAAGGAGAGTCACTATTTTTTGAGGATATGACCATTATAGAGTAGCCACAGTCCAGTAGATAACCTCACACCCCAGTACATGTTGGCTACATTAACTATTTAGTGAATTATAGCAATAATAACATCATCATCATCATTAGCCACAAAAACAACAACAGCAACAACAAAAAAACTTGAAATTTGAGGTCAGAACTGTTAAGGAGAATACAGTGAGAGGGTAGTCAATGAGAGATAGATATCATATTGCATTGTATAAATTTATGAAATTTTTAAAAATATTTTTATGTTTAGCTTTCATGCCATGCTATCCCATAATTACATTCTCTCCTTCATACTCTATCAGTTGTCTCTGGTAAAATTCAGGATTTCATATTCTTGTTATTGTGCATATGGTTCTCAATTGCTACATGAATAGTTTATATAAATAATATTCATTCACTTAAATAAAGGATTAAATGTCATCACAATTGCACCTAGATGTGTGCGCATGCGTTCGTGAGTGTGTGTGTGTGTGTGTGTGTGTGTGTGTGTGTAAGATAGAGAAAGAGACAGAGATGACAGACAGACAGAGACAAAGAGAGGAGACGCAGAAAGACAGAAGTTGATCCTTTTATATATGGAGGCATTGAAAGCACTAAGAGCACATGTACTTGGTACTTAGTAGAACTCCAGTGAGCTCCTAGTACTTTCAATCGTGCTAGAGGCTGACCAATAAAGTTGATATGGAGTGATGAGAACACTATTAGGGGTTAACTGGATAGCCCTTGGGAATAATTTTAAAGGCTTTTGTAGCATACTTTTGTCTACAATAATTTGGAGATACAAATATTTAATAGGTAAAGATGGTTTCATGAAATTCTGTACTTCATAGCAAAAACAAATATTTGACTTGTATGCGAAATGATATGAAGATGACTTACTAGAACCCTGTATATTATTATTATTATTATTATTATTATTATTATTATTATTATTATTATTATTTAAAGCCCCAATGAAGATCTGCTTGTTTGATTTTTCACAGCAGCTAAACTACCAGTCTCAGCAAAAGAGAATTTTTCTTTCGGTCTTCTTAAGCTTTGAACTCCATTTGGGAACCATAACCCTAATAAGCTCTCCCTATAATAGTTAATCATCCTTATCAATTTAGTTCATTGACTGGATCAAGAATATCTTAGGTTACTAGATAATCATAGCTCTGTGTATGGCTGTAAAGATGTTTCCAAAGATGATTAGATCATGAGAAATCTGCCCTAACAGAACGTTTAATCCATCAATAGCATTAAAACATGAGTTCCTAAAGGCCATAAGGATACCTTTGTGCATTGTTAAGCCTTTATATTAATAGTCCTTCTTTTTTTTCACCAGCAAAAGAACAAATGCCAGTTACTATAGTTTTGTTTCCCAGGTAAATTTTTCAGTCCTGAAGTATTTGTTCTTAGAATTGTCTCAGATGCCAGAATCCCAAGACTCAACATCTGAAAAGAAGTTGAGAAAAGTCCTCACTGTTCCATAGGCAGAATTTCACACTGGCATCCTCTTTTCAGTTTACATTGCATATTCTATTCTTAACTGTGCCTGAAATGTGTTCAGTGACTTAACTGTCCCAAAGAGCAGCAAGGCTCTCACTAAGAGACTAAAGATGATTGGACAACAAGATCTGATGCTCAGAAAACTCAGAATGCTCAGGATATTATCTCATTTGTTTCAAATCTTCTGTATACCTGTTACCAAATTGTACAGTCACAATCTGAACCCCCAAAAGTGAGATTCTACCATCCATGCTCAATAAGAAAATTAAATAGACAAACTACTGATAATAGAAAGAATAAAATTGATAATCTTCAATGTGATTGCACAAGGAATAGGGTCACAGAGAAATTCTAATTTGGGGAATTTATATGCTTAATTTCTGAGAGGCAGAAGAAGAACAATCTCTTTAGAATGCAAGCATAACTTCCAGGCAACTTCTAAATTATTTCTGGATTTTTTTCTCATTGTTTTTACTTCATGTAGGCAGTTGTGCCTCATCTATTCAAAGCAGTGATTGTTCATCTGTTTATGCTTCGGACTTCAAATAACTGATGTCTTTTATGCATAATTACTCATTGCCCCTACCCCATCCCCCGCACCTTTGGTCTGTTCTTGCTCACATTTATTTTATATTCTGTTACTATCTTCTCTCTATGAGTGTGTTAACATGTAAGTTTGAGTGTGTGAATACACATGTAGGTGACTGCCTGAGGAAATGAGAGGTCATCATTCTGTGCTCTCAGTGCTTTGAGTCATAATTTCTCATTAAACTGGAACCTCATCAATTTGGTAAGACCTGGTGCCAGGTGAGTGTTAATGATGAGCATGTTTCAGTTCCTAGTGTACTAGAAATACTTACTGGGTTCCACTTAGCTTTCTCACATGAGCCCAGAGCTAAACTTATATCCTTAAACTTCATCTTATCTCTCCCACACCACTATTACTTTAGCATAATTTTCTAGGAAAAGACATTGAACTATGAGCTCAAGCTAACACATTTATTTGAAAATACAATTACCAACAGTATTAGCAGTTCCTAGTAAGTAAATAAGGTGCTCATAATTAAGCAATGTAGTTCTTGAGCTCATGACCAAATTAACATGTTACATTGTCATTATTTCTTGCTCATCTTAATTTTTTTGAAAATATGAGTTATTTTATCTTCAAAGCTATTGAGTAGACTCAGTTTTCTCCTTTTCCACTTACATTTAACAACATAATTATTTTTGATTTATATTCTGTCACTGTCTCATAGTGAACTTTGCCTACTATGAAAATATAGTTGTTAAGGACAATGATTACAAATTTGTCCATGTACCTATTTCTGGCTTATTGAATGGTGTAATTTGAAAATCTAAGCTTCCTCCCTTAACTTATTTCCCTATACTTGAAAGAGTAAGATTCCGTATCTAAGAATTTTTGGTGCCCCTGATAGACACGTATTTATTGTGGTAGATATTTTACGTGTATTGTTTTCTAATGCAACAATCATGTGTTCTACAAATCAGAAACTTTTTATCACAAAGGACCGATGCTTTTTGCAAAATAGTTGACAAATCTGCAGACACAATATAATAACTTTTTATAAGATTTTACATATTATATGTAGATAGTAATGAAATCTAAAATAGATGTGAGCAAGAACAGGCCATCATGGGAATGTGAGTAATTGCAGATAGAAGGCATAAGTTTTTTGAAGGTTGGAGAGTAAACCGATGAGCAATCACTGTTTTGGAGAGACAGGACAAAACTGCCTACATGGAGTAAAATCAGTGAAAACAAAATAAACATGGTCTGGGGGAGAAAACGCCAGAGTGTTCCTGAATTCTCTGATGTCTATTACTGTGTTTCAGGTATCATGTGTTTGTTACATAACTCTATATACCTCTATATAGTAGCCAGCAAAAGCAATTAACGCTAAGTTGAAGGGTTGGAAGAGTTGGGTGAACCTAACTGCTTTTTATGTTTCTTTATTTTTTAGTCATGCGATATAGTGATAGAAAGCTAAATTCCAAAGTTTCCTGATCCCGCTGTATTTATTGGTCTGGGTCTCTGACCATTTCTCCTTGAATTATCAGCAACCAGAGAGAAGGCTTGAAGCAAGTTACCAGTTGTACTTCTGGAAGCAGATTAAAACTCATACTACCTGGAGCTTATGAAACATTGCATTCATTTTCTTTCTTAGAAACTAGAGTTGAAATTAAAGCAATAATTGTTTATAGTGTTTTATGAATCCAGGTCAGAAGTCAAGGTATATGTGCCATCCCACTCTTTATAAATGATAAACCCATAACTTTACTATGTAATAGTATCTGACCCTAAAATATTTCTGAAATGGTCTATGCTTGCTTTCATTATTCCCATTAACACCTAATCTAATGTTCATTACAAAGTAAGAAATAAATCACCAAAGTTTGTTAAGTTTCCAGTTTGAATCCACTATATAAGAAGTCCAGAATATAAGAGAGACACGGTCTGATCAGACTCCATACAATTACAAAGGTTGTAATATTATAATGTAACATATCACTGAATGTACTTACTTGAGGTGATAGACTTTTGATCTTCTGGAGCAATTCAAAATACATAAAAGGCACATTTATTTGTGTTGAACTAAGGAGTTACCACACATAGGAATGAATTATATATGTCATAAGATATTTTATTTTAGCAGATACACACATATGGGAAGCTACAAGTGTTATACAGAGAAATCTTCAGGAACTGGTTAAATATTTGCAATAAGGATTTTTTCTTCTGATGTATTTAGATTGTTCACTACATCATTTCCTTAAACTATTTGTAAGTTTTTCTTAAGGCTCATGTCTTGCATGTGTTTATGGTATTCAAGTTTAAAATGAGCTTTGAATTGATATAATTACATCTTTAGGAGAATATTTTGTTTCATAGTGCTAAGAAACATAAATGTTTTGTTTAAGTAAGTAATATTTGGCTGAAATAAAATAAAAAGTAGTCATTCTCTCCCAGATAAAGCTCTTAGCAGACTGGTGTGTGGACTCCCCTGTCTACATCAACACAAATATGTGAATTATCATATTTATATAAAATCATAGACCAGGTATGAAATTTGTAATTATGACATCCAGGAGACTGATACATGGCAAGCTTGAGTTGAACGTAACCCTTGGATATGTGGCAAGATTCAATCTACAAAAAATCATTATCATTGTCATCATCACTAGCAATATTCATCAATAAAATATAGAGCAATTCGGAAGGAAAAAGAAATAATATGAACTCATTGTATTTTGTATTTTATGTATTTTACTTTCGTGTTACTTAAATTTTTTTGATCAAAACCCTTTAGTTATTTTATTGGTACAAAGTATGATTATTTTGGTGATTTATTTGTATAAACATTGAACAAATTGCAATATAGCCATATGATTGAAGCTTTCATTTATAAGTCTTCTTATCACTATCTCTTTGCCTTCTGCTATTGTTTTTTTCCTCTGTACTATTTTATAGACGCGAGAAATCTGAAAAGAAAAGAGTGACTCTTTGGTGACTTCAGAGTGACGACTGAAAAATAAATGGTGAGTCTTGGTATCTTGGCCTGCATGTTCTTTCTTTCTGCCTTTCTTTCCCCCTTCTTGTCCTTGCCAATTTCTATTTTTGTCCATCTCTTATCCCAATCACTTGGTTTCTTTCATGTTCTTGCTCTTACTCTCCTCATCCCAAACTGATAAGAGGACTATGAAATCTTTGAGGATTACTTTGTGACTAGGATAACTTCCTTTGTTTTGAGTCTTCCTCTGGCCAGCTGTTAGAATCTCCTGATATCAATCAGGAAGGAACAGGATGGGTTCTGGTGAGTAACCCAATTCTCACCTAGACATGTTTACTGCCTCCGTATATGTAGAACTTGGATTAAGTTACTTGAATTGCCTTTGAATTAAACCATTCTTCATTACTAGGTGTGCAAAGTAAAGTACTAGAAGAAATCTGCAATAATCTAGGCTATCAGACTCTAGAGAATCATTATCGCAATGACTAAAAGAACCTGCCAAGGGCTTTCCAAAGAATCGTTGATTCAGCCTCTCCTTTCTCTATTGGAAAGTGAGAACAATTATGGCCAATCATAAAGTTTATATGGATATTGGAAGTACAAATATATTTTAGTGTAATCTTACCTTAGAATTTTGTATAGAATAATGATAATTGCATTATTGTGTTGCTCTGAGAATCTCAGAGATATAGTAGTGCTTTGTTATAACCTCTAACAGATGAACAGCCTTACAGTGAAAGTTCTTTAAAATGGACCTTAATTCTTCTCATTTGATTCATAAAGTATGGAAAAATAACCAATCCATCCGACATTTTCTCTCCTTAGGAAAAATATATTCTGGCTTAAATAAAAGAAAGAAACACCAGCAACATGAAACTTGAGTACTCTAGGCTACCATGTCTTCATGATTTCTCAATAGATTAGCAAAGTATTCCTTCCTCACCTATAAGGAAGCACCTGTCCGAAGACACCAAGATTACCTGTGAGAAACAACAGCATATACCCTGTCCAAGGTCTGGAGTGACATTCAAGGTTAAATGTGATGAAATAAAAATCCCAAAACCTAAACAAAACAAACCAACCAGCATGTACACTGTGCAAGGCCTGAAGGCCAACCAAGATTATTTAACGTTGCCAACCAGGATTCTCATTGCTGCATAGAAGAAACTATAAGCAACATTATCCGACTGTTAATTTTCTATCATAGTTGAGGAAGTGAATTAATATAGATTATATTCATAACTGGCATAGTTTACTATATCTAATAACTCATAATTACAATTAGAATTATAAATAAGATTATAAACTAAACTGTCCTTTCTACAAATGCAATTATTTTAAATGGCAGAGAGATGTTTTGAATTTCATAAAACCATAACTATAACTCACACAGAAATTATTTAGGACCTTATGAACTATAAAGTATGCTCTTAGCACATAACATCACAAAGTATATCACAACAAAGCTCAAATGAAAACGTTCTGTGGAAAATATTAACATTTAATTTATTTTGCAGATAGATGTCAAAAGGGTCTTAGGATGTACTCAGCAATGCAACACTATCTAAACTGCCCAAGGCCCTGTATTTGTTTTTTATGGCTGAACAAAAAATTGGCCTTAGAGGATTTTACCATTTTACAAATACATAATGTACAGATGCAGAAGGTAGAAAGGTCTGGAATCATGCCAAGACCGTAAAGTTAACTCAATGTGAAACTATCATTCTGTTGTTTTGTTTGTTTTATTTTTTGAGAAGGGAGTCTTGCTATGTATCCTTGACAGGCCTGAAACTTGCTATGTAGAACAGACTGGCCTAAAATGAACTCATAAGGGAACTGCCTATAACTTCCTCCCACATATTGGGAATAAAGAACGCTCTGGGATTATTTTTTAAATGTGGTAGTCTGAAAACAAAACAAAACAAAACATGCGTGCAACCTTTTAGAGTCATCTTTCTTGAGCAATTGTAAGAGTAGAACTGTATGAGAAAAAATAAGAAATCCCCATTGCTATTAATAGAAAATGCTGCAATCAGGAAAGAAATGTCACATAGTTTTACAACAGGTAGAACCTGTGTGTGTGTGTGTGTGTGTGTGTGTGTGTGTGTGTGTGTGTGATTTATAATGAATCATAAAGAAATTTATTTTAGCATGATTTTTTACTATACATACATTTTAATATTTTAAAAGTGAAAATAATTTCGATACTAATGATTGGATATGCATAACTACTTTCATATGGAGAATCAAATGTTACACAAATGTTTGATAATTCAAGGTACATTTTCCATTTTATACTCAGTTCTGAGAAGGTTTCTTCATGAAAATATAAATTATTAAATGGCAGAAGTATGTTTTGGACCATTTCAGAAATTGTTGAATGAATTGTCCTAACTCAAACCCAAATTCACTTAATGATTGTTTATGGAACTCAACTCAGTAAATGAAATGGGAATATTTAAAATCAAACACTCTAGGAACTGAGATGTTTCTGGCAATGCTTAGTGATATTGCCTTGCATGACAACATGCACAGTGTGCTTGTCCAAGTATAAAGAAGCAAGGCTTCAGTGGAGCTGCATGATGCCATACAGGAAATGCTGCTGGGACGCCTTGGCTTTACTTCATGTTTCATAGTGAATTAAGTATTTGTGTTTTGTGCATTCAGAAACCTTTTACTGTGGTCATTTTTAAGGTACGCTATAGGGATTTAAAATTTATTTTTTATCTATTCTTGAGAATTTCGTATATGTATACGATAAAGTGTAATTATATTCACTGCCATTTACTGTATTCAAATTCCTCTTTATCTTTTCCTATATCTTCTTCCTGTCAATTTCACCTCTATGTTTATAATAACTTGTTAAGTCCAATTAAAGCTGCCCATATGCACACAGTTACATGGTCATCCATAGGATAATATGAAGGCTCTTACTAGTGCAGCCTCAAAGATCAATGATTCTACCTTCCTTGAAATTTATCATTTGCTAATGGCTCCACAATAAGGGGTCAAATTTGGGGACCACCTTTCTCAGCTTATGCAGGAATTTTGACTGATATTAGACAAAACTTATATAGGTAACCAATGATGCTGCTACCTAATTAATAAAACAGGAACCCTCATCAAAAGAAACACTGAGGAGAGAAACAGGACTCATGGTTCATTTCAAGAGTGAACAAATTTTTTTCTACTGCTACTTATGTACTGCTATTTATTAGTGTTTGTTCAACCACAAAATGTAATCTCCCACACACAGCTATTTAATGGTATATTTTTCCAAACTCTGGCTATTATAGTCTGCCTCCTTTCCGCAGTTTTCTTAGCTATAGTAGGGTCTTGATTGATTAAAAAAAATCTTATTGAAACCTGAACCTGCTACTATCATTTTACTACATGGTCTTATTGCCATTTGTCTTTTTAAAATTTACATTTATACCCATAGACCGCGGCTGCTCTCTTGGTAGAAGACCTTCTTTTTGATGCGATTAGGTGATCAATGTTTGCCGTGGCTAGCACAAACATGAGCAATGCAGGAACTTGAATAGGTGGACATTGGTAAACAGACACACTGAACTCTGAGATCACTTCATGAATGAATAGTTTTTATTTTTCCGATGCTATTTATATAGCATTTAGTCAGCTACTATCAGAACTTGAGTAAACGGTTTCTTGGTTTTTTTTTTTTAATCTGGGTTCTCCCTTCCACATTTCTCTGTTCTTGTGATCTTGTTTGCTTTGAAGATTATTGCTCCCAGGCGTTATACTGTGCCTGCTATTTTACAGTATCATGTAGCTACATCTCTGTCAGAGGTCATGACTGAGAAAGTAACTGTGGACCATCTACATTCCTGAAAATATGGGGATACCATGACTAATTAGATTTGTTGTTTGCAATGTATGTTGCAGCTTCCATATTAAGACTACCTACATATGGTCCTGATCTTCAGTTTAAGAACTTATGTGCTTATTATAACATGGTAATTGATATATACTATTTGTGTGCCCATAGTAATAGTAGAATAAAATAAGGTAAATTTATTATTTGCAGATTAAAATAAACTAACTTCATTATATGGTTATATATTTAACCATACTGTGAAAATATGCATGCAATATTATTACTATTTGCTTATTAAAATCTAAATCTGATTTTAATTAGAATATTTTTATAGGTAATTAATCTTACTTCATTACTAAAGACAGATGACAAACTGTGAATGGCAGCAGGGAGTCAGCCACCACATATATAATCAGTTCTTGAAGAGCTTATAGAAAACATAAAAAGCATGTTTATGTTTTAGAAGAGACTTTCCAGATGTTCTTCAGAAGAATCTTTTGATATTGCCTTAATCAAATGTTACATAATTGCAGTTAAATTGAGATTTTACTTGTGGATTTTTGCTTATGAATGTATCTGTAGATATTATGTGTTGTTACTATAAGAGAAAAGATGAGATGTCGTTCTCAAAAAATATAATGCCAACAAGATTCTAGACAGAATTCGACTATATACAGCAGTATTGCCATGCCATGTCCTTGTTCTTATAAGATCTTCACAAAATTAGCTAAACAGTGATCACAGAGACCGAAAGAGCAATCACTGAGCCTGCATGATTCTGCACTAATCCCTCTGTGTATTCTTTGCTCATTTAGCTTGCAGTTTTATTGGACTCCTAACAGTGAAAGTGGGCTATGTCTGACTATTTTTCCTGCTCATAGGATATTTTTCCTGCTACTGGGTTGCTTCAACCAGCCTTGATATTAGGGCTTAGGCCTAGACTTGTTGAATCCTGTTATGCCCTGTTTTGTTGATATCCCTGAGAGGCCTGTTCTTTTATGAAGAGAAATGGAGGAGCAGTGGGGCTGGAAGAGGGTGGACGGTGGTTTGTGAGGAGGGGAAGAATGGGGATGGAAAGTATTATATGAGAAAAACAATAAAGAAAAATATTACCAGAAACAAATATATATACGTGTGTGTGTGTGTGTGTGTGTGTGTGTGTGTGTGTGTGTGTGTGTGTGTGTGTGAAGTTGGTGCTTTGTTTGATTTCAAACATGTAAAAGGCTCAAGTCACTGAGTCTTATGAAATGTTTTCTTGGGATTTGGTCAAATGATTCTCTTGATTCAGATTGTTAATTATACCAGTTGTGAATAATGAGGCTTGCTCCTACATGATTGCTAAGTAGTTTTCATAGGCAGCTATTTTTATTCATATGTTAAATGTTAACTGTATGATTCCTCACAGACAGATGGAAATTTATAGGACATGCTATTAAAGTATCAGCCCACAAAAGTCTCTAATACTTTACAGCTAGCAACTTTTCAGGCTCTATCCATATAATCTGATTTACAGCTAAGGAGTTGGAAAATGTGGAAGGGTTTGCAGACAATTTGGACTATAGTATAACTTATACTTTAAAATCATTTTTAGTTTGTAAAGACTTTTGTGTAATCCATTTTTATCATATGCACTCATCCTGTCATTAATTGAAATCTATCTTTTCCTACCCAGCTTGTACTCTCTGTCTTAAATAAAACGAAAAAGTAAACACAAATTCTTGCTGTCCATATACATTTGAATGTGGGTTAGAGAGTAATCTGTAATACCCAGAGCCACATCTTTGAAGAAAATTGACTCTCCAAGATCTTATCTAGGAGTGAAAGTTTGTTTTCATCTCCCTTCTACATACTAGAATTTTGTAGGACCATAGCCTATGCAGGCCTTGTGCGTGCTGTTTCAACTGCTGTGAATTCATGATGTGCTGCTATCCTGGAATGCCCAGAAAAGTGTTTCCTTGGGCTCATTCATCACCCTATACTCTTGGTTCTTACACTGCGTGTCCCCTTTTCTGCTATGATTTGTGACGCATGGGAGAAGTAATATAGATATTCCATATAGAGCTGAGCAGATTCTTATTTCCTGTATCATAATCACATGTGGGTCCCTGTAATTGCCTTCTACTGCAAAAAGAAGCTTCTTTGATGAAGTCTGGGAGATGCAGTAATATATGGATATATTGATAAGCCATTAGGGATTTGTTTAAAATGATATTCACTTAGCTGTGTAATAGTAATATTCTCCTCAAGCTACATGACCTGTCTTGTTATAATTTGTAGGCTGGAATAATGGTGTAATGCATTGTTTCCAATCTTTGGAGCATGAATTAAGTTCAACCATAAAGTGATTGGTTATACCTAAACACTCATGCCATTATTGTGTTAGTAATCCTGCTTGACGTGGCCAGTCATTATAACTCACAGTGCAGAAAAGTGGGTAAAAATTATGATTACTCTTCTCCTCTGGTGGCATGTACAGCAGCATGTCCAGGCACTATGAAATCTAGCCAGTAGAGATGAAGATTCAAGATGAGCACTGGCTTTGAATTCTTTTTGTTCTCGGACATAAGTGTATTGTGTTATCAGTAAAAATATCTTGGCATCAACTTCTGTAGGGTAACTGATGTCATTAATTATACTCTGTAATAGAAGAACAGGGTAGATGAGTGAATTGAAGGATAAAAACACTAATCTTATACAATATTATATAAAAACCTACTCTATAGAAACTTCCTAATACCTGTAAATATACATATGTAAAGAGTTTGAATGGAGTTACCCTATAATAAGGTAACAACTAGATAGCAGAGGAGAGCAAATAAAAAGCCCAGTGTCAGGTTCGCCAGGCTACTACTTCTATTAGAGTTGTTGGCACATAAGGTTCCATAGAACCATTATAAGCTATTGCTGATGTTCTTTGCTACCCTCTTGAATCATGATTTAATTCTTCCTTTGTCATGGTGTCAGTAGCAAACAAATGATTTTAGTCTTTTAGTTTTTATCACTTAGTTTCCTAAATATCATTTTTACTAGAAAAGGAAGCCAAATGGTATAAAGCATTGTATAATAACCATAACAACAAAAGCCAATAGGTAACCAATTGGCTCAATTTCTTGGAACTCCAGTTTTTTATTTATCTTAGAAAAATTCTTAGCAGCAATTCCTGGATGTATTTAAAAGCCAAGAACATCCAGCAAAAAAAAAAAAAAAAGCTGTATTGTTTGCTGTTGTATGATTTTGGACAGGAAATTTTATATCCCTCAGAGAAAACAATATCTGTAAAATATGTTTTTGAAATAATTTGCATATTAATAAACCACAAAGATGTTGATTAGAAGTAATAGTATTTATGTTTGTTTGGTTTGGTTTGTTGTTGTTTTGTTGTCTTTTTTTCCTATAAAATGGAAAGGAGTCTTAAGGGATAAATGTAATTGTTGTAGGCAGTTTTTGAAAGAGGGTAAAGAAGGTAGGAAGGCCAGCTCCTTTACAAATGTGACATACCCAGATAACAAGCACATTAATAACAAATATGTGTTTTGTTTCCTTCAGCCCTACGTGGTACTGAAGAAACGTTGACATGTACTCTCTCATGACATTTTCACTTCCAGTTCACACCTTTATATCCCAGATTACTTCTGCCATATTAGATATGTATAAAAATTATTGTATGTCACATACTACACACAATTTAAACAAAGATTTTTATTGTGGAATAAACTTAAAAAATATTCCTAATAAAGCACTTTGCTTTGCAAGACTTTGCCTATATTCCCAGTGCAATTATTATAGCTTACATGAGTTTGAAAATGAGCTTTCTTCTTTGCAACCTACTCTTTCTCCTCTGCTTGATTCTCCCATGAAGTCATAATCCTTTGTTTGCAAAGTGTCTGTTGCCATGGAGAGTAATGTGATGTTACAAATTTGCTATTATTTATGACTTCATCATAGGATGAATCTGAATGAGAAATTAATCTCTGATTCCTCACCAAATATTTGGTGAGCTACATGAGAACAGATGAGGGCATTTCAGTTTCCATTATTAATTGGCGGATGAAATTAATGTCACTGGTGACAATATCAATACTCAGGAAATAATTTCAAATTAAAATAAATACTTTAAGTAATGAAAGGGCAAGCAATAGCATAAAATTTATGTTCTGTTCAAAACTGTTTGCTGAGAGACACAAACTTCTCTTTGAGAAGCTGCTTGTCAATGTCGTTCTCTGAGTTTCTCCTTGATTCTTCCATGTTGACTTTCTTTGTTAAGAAAAGCTAAATAGCATTCTGGTGCATAAGCCCATCACCCACTGAGATATTGAATTCTGATCTTTAATAAACCAACATTGATTTACTTCACTGCTTCTGTTTGCTGAGCTAAGCCCCACTGGCATAGTTGAAAAGGCACACATAATTTAATCAAATTGCTTAGTTTTTTTTTATTTGAGTTTTTTTATTTGTGTGTAAATTGCCTTCTGTGGTTTCAGACATTTTTTCCTGTAAAGTAAATCTTCTTTCTTAGAACAGATATTTTGGAGCACAGTATTTTATTCTATGTATATAAAGTCAGACAAATGCAGTGGGATTCTTTCCCTGCAAATTCTGTTCCTTTCTTCCTATGGGAATTGAGTCTTGAAGACTCAATGTAATATGTAACAAACGATAACCATGAGAATTTTAAGTTTCAGATTGCAAGGAGCCTGCCAGTATCTCCACCATTAAGTCAGGCAATATTTTCCTTCACTAGAAGTGAACATATTCTGATCGTTTTATTTAGCTAATTAACAGATGGAAGGTCAAATCAACTAACCAACCAACCAGAAACCAAACAAGTCTTGACAACCTGGAAAAGTAAAGCGGCTTGTCAATAATGTTGAGGTTGATGGGATAACACTTGACAGTTTAAAAAGCAAAGATTTTTAGAGTTTAATTTTAGGTAAAAATAGCCATTTGGAAATTTTCATTTCTACTTTAGAATTTACTTTATCTTAAATAAAACTTATTTGCTTAACATAAATCTTGGTTATATTTTCTCCCTCTTACTAGTTTTTTCCAAGACATCAGTGTTTAAAAAAACTCAAATAAAGGTAATTATTATTTCTCTAACACAGAACTTGATGAATTATGCCAAAATGTGAGTGGGATTGTGAACTATCCTGTAGTATTGAACTTAGATACTGAATATTGATATTGTCACCAGTGACATTAGTTTCACCTTCCAATTAATAAATGAAAGCTAAAATGCTTTCATCTATTACCATATAACTCATCAAATATTTGTTGAGGAAATCAGATATTAATTTTTCATTTAGACCTATCCTATGATGAAGTCATACAGTCAGTGTCAGTGGATGAAAATGAGATTGGAATGCTGTACATTCTGATTTTTTTATTCTTTAATCTTTTTTAAATGTCCAGTCTTCATTCGGACTTTTTTGCACAACATGTTTTTGTTTGTAGAACATATAAAAAGCTTACATTTTTATCTATACATAAGGGATCACGAGCCCCTTCAAGCTCTTCCAGTTCTTTCTCTGATTCCTTCAACGGGGGTCCTATTCTCAGTTCAGTGGTTTGCTCCTGCATTCGCCTCTGTATTTGCTGTATTCTGGCTGTGTCTCTCAGGAGCGATCTACATCCAGCTCCTGTCGGCCTGCACTTCTTTGCTTCATTCATCTTGTCTAATTGGATGGCTGTATATATATGGGCCACATGTGGGGCAGGCTCTGAATGGGTGTTCCTTCAGTCTCTGTTTTAATCTTTGCCTCTCTCTTCCCTGCCAAGGGTATTCTTGTTCCCCTTTTAAAGAAGGAGTGAAGCATTCACATTTTGATCATCTGTCTTGAGTTTCATTTGTTCTAGGCATCTAGGGTAATTCAAGCATTTGGGCTAATAGCCACTTATCAATGAGTGCATACCATGTATGTCTTTCTGTGATTGGGTTAGCTCACTCAGGATGATATTTTCAAGTTCCAACCATTTGTTTATGAATTTCATAAAGGCATTGTTTTTTATACCTGAGTAGTACTCCTTTGTGTAGATGTACCATATTTTCTGTATCCATTCCTCTGTTGAAGGGCATCTGGGTTCTTTCCAGCTTCTGGAAAGCCTTATTATAAATAAGGCTGTGATGAACATAGTGGAGCATGTGTCTTTGTTATATGTTGGGCCCAAGAGAGGTATAGCTGGGTTCGCAGGTAGTTCAATATTCCAGACTGATTTCCAGAATGGTTGTACCAGTCTGCAATCCCACCAACAATGGAGGAGTGTTCCTCTTTCTCTGCATCCTCGCCAGCATCTGCTGTCGCCGGAGTTTTTGATCTTAACCATTCTGACTGAGGTGGAATCTCAGGGTTGTTTTGACTTGCATTTCCCTTATGACTAAAGATGTTGAACATTTCTTTAGGTGCTTCTCAGTCATTTGGCATTCCTCAGCTGTGAATTCTTTGTTTAGCTCTGAACCCCATTTTGTAATAAGGTTATTTGTCTCCCTGCAGTCTAACTTCTTGAGTTCTTTGTATATTTTGGATATAAGCCCTTTTGCAGTTGTAGAATTGGTGAAGATCTTTTCCCATTCTGTTGGTTGCCATTTTGTCCTAACAACAGTGGTAGAGTTAACAGTTCTACTGTATACAGCCATTTTTTTAAACCAGCGATAGTATTAGAGAATGTTACACATACAAGGAAGGCACTGGGCAAAATAGCCGGTGACTTTGAGAGAAAATTTAACACAATACTACATGATTCAGAGTATGAGGTAGTTACTTTTGGTGGCATAGGGTTGTTTTTACCTCCAGAATTTTATTCATAAATTTATTTAGATGAAAACATATTGTAAGATACCTCAAGAATGTCTAGGACATTTTAATAGTGCACTAAAGAGTAGCTAAAATATAAATAATACCATCAATAAAAAATAGAATGTTTAGTATTCTATTACAAATATGATAGACATTTATAAAGGAAATAAATGTTTTTTTTTGTTAAAGTCAGACCTAATAAAGGTGCTGAAAACAAAATATAATACTAAAGAGAGTGGCCTAAGAAGAATGAACTTTAATATTCCTCTGAATCTTTCTAATCATCAGAAAGAACCTCTTTTCTCTCTTTGGAGCAAAATGCCTCCCACCGCCTGGATAATGTAGTGCTTTTACAGAGAACAGTTACTTGGTGTGTTGGCTTACCTTTCCATACTTTCAGCACATGACTCCCAAGAATCATTTGCATGGAAAAAGCTAGAATGGTGATTTTTGGATGACTAGATCCCAGTGCACTAATTGGACAACCTGAAATTCTGGTTCTGTTTCCCAGTGTCTGCCCATGGGATTAAATTTTAAAATCTAGAAAACAGGTAATTGTCTGTTGATAAATTTAGCTAAATGAGACAGGGAAGGGATAATAAATTGTTTACTCATCTTCCTGTAAATGCATTACTTACAGTCCATGGATTTCATACAATGAGGCTTCTGATTCACTCGAGCAAATCAGTTGTTTCTTGAAATGAATACATAACTCTCTAAATTTTAAATAATTGTATACCAATCATACAAGTGTAAAGAGATAATCAAGCAAAATATCTCATAGCATGGTCCATTATACAAGGATGCAGGAAAGTTTTTCTCATAAAAATAACAATTGCTTTAATAAAATGTTAAAAATAGATACATGCCTTCACAGTACATACGTATTGCAGACAAACTGACTAAATTTAAGACAAAGCTGAACAAAGAACAAAACAAAGAAACAAAATCAAAACCTAACCAAATATCTAAACTAGACAAGTCATCTGTTATAAACTTTTTAAAATTTTGTTAATATTAAGCATACCTGTTAATTTTGTAATAGGATGAGAATAGAAACCTATAGGAGCATCACTATATTTACTGAGTAAAAATGTGATTATTGTACAAATTCTTTCTGGTACACATTTGTGTGGAGGACCAAGTGCCCAATCAATTTGCTTTGATAGTTTCATGTTGCTAGATGTTCATAAAGGCATGTCTCTGAATGCTTAGTACTTGCATTGGTGCACTAAGTGAAGTAATCCCCTTCCAAACAGGGTGGGCATGATGAGTATAACAAAGTGGGTAATGACCTGAACAGGAAAAAAATGGATGAGGGGATAGCTGCTGCTGCTTCTTCTTCTTCTTCTTCTTCTTCTTCTTCTTCTTCTTCTTCTTCTTCTTCTTCTTCTTCTTCTTCTTCTTCTTTTTGTGTGTTTTTTTTTTTCATTTGAACTAAAATGAACTTCTACCATCAGAATTGGGGTTACCCTATTACCTGTGTAAATATCATTCAGTTCTCATTTAGATGAGAACTGTGTCATGGTTTTTCTGGTCTTCTGTCACGTGATGAGAAGAGTGTAGGACTTTCCACCAATTCTTCTAAATGGGTATTCGTATTCATATATGTTCATGCATGTGAGGGAAGATGGTCTATTGGTTGTTTTCTCTGGATAGTTCTACTATAATTATGGATACAAATTGAACACTTACATTTCCTATAAAGTCTTAACACGGGAAGGATTAAGTTCCTTGTAAAGTCCAGCTAGTTCTGCCTTACCATATGACTTTATGCAATGTGCTTTCTTCATGCTGTGGTTCTCATGTCATAGAAATCTCCATCATATGTCTTACCTCTAATATAGAGTGATGGATTATCTCTGAAAGTCCTACAAGTAACACTAGGTAGTATGAAGTTCATGTGAAATATTTAAAATCTGAGTCACAAGTTCTGTAAGTTGGAAATTTCCAGTGGGCTGTTTTTAGTGCTACAGTTAACTGCCAAACTATTTTTACCAATGGTTGCTTTGGTTGTTAAATCTTTATTTTTGTGTATTTCAAAGGGGTTAGTGTTTTTATTTGTTATGTCAAAGAGAGTACTTAGATATCAGTTTTCAGGATGCAAGTTCATAGTACAGGTAGTTTAGTGTCTCTAGAGCTAAATCCTCTGTTGGAAACAACAGTGATAGTTTATTATCTGTTGAAACATTTATGTTTATATTTAGGTTCCCAAAAAGATGTAGGAAAGCATTTAGGATTTCACTTAGGATTTATAGTAGCTAATATTTTAGCTTAAATTCTGTAAATAGGTCTAATATTTTGGTGGGATTCTCAGAGAGTGCTACTACTAAACACAGTGATTTCTCTACTAAGTCATTTCAGTCACAATTATGAGCTATAAGTTAAGCATTTATTATTGCATTCTAATTGTTGATATGAAAAATGTAGAAACAAGAAATATTGTCATCTTCTTTGAAGAGATTTTTGGGAAGTAAGGCAATCCTATTCTCTATAACTAAATAGTAGCAGTCCATTTGATTTTGACACTGCCACTGGTACAGATGCATCATTAATGTTTCCAGCGAGCAAAATAATTTCCTCTGCAGAGGTATGAGAAAAGGAAGAATCCTTCCCATTATAGAGAGAGGAGAAAGCAATATCCACATGGAGGAGGCTTTAATATATGGGAATTTTTATAATTTTGGATTTACTTTTATTTAAGAAATGGAGTTCCTTGCTTGCTTTCAGATACACAACTAGCCACCTAGTGAATGAACCAGAGTACACACTGCTAAAAAGAAGGGGCTAAGGTTTCTATTCTGTTTAACTTAGCATTCTCTAGAAAGAGATATAATTTAAACAGGTATCTAAAAGATCAGTTTGTGGGATAGAAGTGGAAATGAAGGAGAGGCTCTGTCATAGCAGAATATGTGCATGCATCGAAATGGCAAAAATTATGTTTTTATTTCTCTCAATTTGGTCCTATATTTCCCAAATGTTTCCCATCTGCTTGAAATTTGGTTGAAAGGGCATGAACAATTACCACTGTTAAAATCCCAACAGTGTCTTTTATTGATTTATGAAAAAACATTATTACAATCGAATGGACACTTCATTTTCAGCACAGATTGTTTTAAAAAATACTTATGCCATTCAAAGAAGAATTAATATAAAATGATGTATGTAAGACTGTCCCCAACACAGATACCGTAGATGACTGCAATGTCTGCGTTCAGTCAGAGAAGATGCACCTAAACCTCAAGAGACTGGAAGCCCCAGGGAGTTTAGAGATCTGGAAATGTAGGGGATAGAGGGTGGGGACATCCTCCTGGAGACAAGTATGGAATAGGGAACAGTGAAAGGGTAAACCTGGAGGGGAATAAAATCTGGAGTGTAAAAAAAAAAAAGAAAATTTAAAAAAAGAAAAAGGAACAAAAAAGGAAAGAAAGAAAAAGAAAAGAAAAGCAAGGAAGTGCTCTGCCATCTTGAATATTCAACATCAAAGACCAAAATAATAACTTGAAAAAAGACTGTAGAATAAAATGACTAATGTAAAATTATGTTTGTAGTTAGTAATAACTCAATTCTCTGTAAGTTTGATGACCTTGCATTGTGCAGAAGACATGGAGGGAAAAAAATCATAGGTAAACTCTATCAACATTCTGTGAGGAGAGGGTCTGAAACAAAAAGAAATATGTATAATGAAACATCTTGTGTCTCAGTCTGATAGCACTTAAAAATATGCTGCAAACAAATGCCTGGATACATTTCTAGGTATTTTATAGATTAGCTAATTGAGATGTAATGAGGTGGGCATTGTTCTGTGAGCTAGGAATATGAGTCAAGCACAAAAAAAGGCAGAAAGCAGCAACACCCATCATTCTCTGCTTGCTGATTAAAAATGCCGTGAGCATAGCTGGCTCATTTTTCTTTTTCTTTTTCTTTTTTTTTTTTTATTAACTTGAGTATTTCTTATATACATTTCAAGTGTTATTCCCTTTCTCGGTTTCCGGGCAAACACCCCCTCCCCCCCTCCCCTTCCTTATGGGTGTTCCCCTCCCCACCCTCCCCCCATTGCCGCCCTCCCCCCAACAGTCTAGTTCACTGGGGGTTCAGTCTTAGCAGGACCCAGGGCTTCCCCTTCCACTGGTGCTCTTACTAGGATATTCATTGCTACCTATGAGGTCAGAGTTCAGGGTCAGTCCATGTATAGTCTTTAGGTAGTGGCTTAGTCCCTGGAAGCTCTGGTTGCTTGGCATTGTCGTACATAGAGGTGTCGAGCCCCTTCAAGCTCTTCCAGTTCTTTCTCTGATTCCTTCAACGGGGGTCCTACTCTCAGTTCAGTGGTTTGCTCCTGGCATTTGCCTCTGTATTTGCTGTATTCTGGCTGTGTCTCTCAGGAGTGATCTACATCCGGCTTCTGTCGGTCTGCACTTCTTTGCTTCATCCATCTTGTCTAATTGTGTGGCTGTATATGTATGGGTCACATGTGGGGCAGGCTCTGAATGGGTGTTCCTTCAGTCTCTGTTTTAATCTTTGCCTCTCTCTTCCCTGCCAAGGGTATTCTTGTTCCCCTTTTAAAGAAGGAGTGAAGCATTCACATTTTGATCATCTGTCTTGAGTTTCATTTGTTCTAGGCATCTAGGGTAATTCAAGCATTTGGGCTAATAGCCACTTATCAATGAGTGCATACCATGTATGTCTTTCTGTGATTGGGTTAGCTCACTCAGGATGATATTTTCCAGTTCCAACCATTTGCCTACGAATTTCATAAAGTCATTGTTTTTGATAGCTGAGTAATATTCCATTGTGTAGATGTACCACATTTTCTGTATCCATTCCTCTGTTGACGGGCATCTGGGTTCTTTCCAGCTTCTGGCTTTTATAACTAAGGCTGCAATGAACATAGTGGAGCACGTGTCTTTTTTATATGTTGGGGCATCTTTTGGGTATATGCCCAAGAGAGGTATAGCTGGATCCTCAGGCAGTTCAATGTCCAATTTTCTGAGGAACCTCCAGACTGATTTCCAGAATGGTTGTACCAGTCTGCAATCCCACCAACAATGGAGGAGTGTTCCTCTTTCTCCGCATCCTCGCCAGCATTTGCTGTCACCTGAGGTTTTGACCTTAGCCATTCTGACTGGTGTGAGGTGAAATCTCAGGGTTGTTTTGATTTGCATTTCCCTCATGACTAAAGATGTTGAACATTTCTTTAGGTGTTTCTCAGCCATTTGGCATTCCTCAGCTGTGAATTCTTTGTTTAGCTCTGAACCCCATTTTTAATAGGGTTATTTGTCTCCCTGCGGTCTAACTTCTTGAGTTCTTTGTATATTTTCGATATAAGGCCTCTATCTGTTGTAGGATTGGTAAAGATCTTTTCCCAATCTGTTGGTTGCCGTTTTGTCCTAACCACAGTGTCTTTTGCCTTACAGAAGCTTTGCAGTTTTATGAGATCCCATTTGTCGATTCTTGATCTTAGAGCATAAGCCATTGGTGTCTTGTTCAGGAAATTTTTTCCAGTGCCCATATGTTCCAGATGCTTCCCTAGTTTTTCTTCTATTAGTTTGAGTGTGTCTGGTTTGATGTGGAGGTCCTTGATCCACTTGGACTTAAGCTTTGTACAGGGTGATAAGCATGAATCAATCTGCATTCTTCTACATGTTGCCCTCCAGTTGAACCAGCACCATTTGCTGAAAATGCTATCTTTTTTCCATTGGATGGTTTTGGCTCCTTTGTCAAAAATCAAGTGACCATAGGTGTGTGGGTTCATTTCTGGGTCTTCAATTCTATTCCATTGGTCTATCTGTCTGTCTCTGTACCAATACCATGCAGTTTTTATCACTATTGCTCTGTAATACTGCTTGAGTTCAGGGATAGTGATTCCCCCTGAAGTCCTTTTATTGTTGAGGATACTTTTAGCTAGGAATCTGAGTCAAGCACAAAAAGAGGCAGAAAGCAGCAACACCCATCATTCTCTGCTTGCTGACTAAAGATGCCGTGACCATAGCTGGCTCATTTTTCTACTGCCATGACTTCCTTTCAGGCATTCAGGATGTGTTTTACTGTAAGTCAAAAGAAATATATTTACCTTAGATTGCCTTTGTTGGGTATTTTGACATGGAGAGACCAGGAATTAATATAATACTATAATAATAGCCAAATCTGAGGATGTTCTGGAGAACTTGAGGCTGAGTTAAGAAAACTTCCTTCATATAATGTAGTCTAGAAAATTATATGTGTGTAATTTTCAGGTCACATGTGGATCGATTCACTGTAGGAAACAATAAAACCAAAGTCGTTTATTTGTATCTTAAGCCACATACTAGGGGGGAGTGGTGGTAGTGGAAAGACATGGTCTCTTTGTTGTAAGGCCATTTTAGCCTATACCATGATGATTACTGTAGAAGGAAAAGTGTTGGGTGTCACAGAGCCCCCTTGAAATTGGCACATATCTTCTTTGTGAAAGTAACAGATGCATATTTCCTCAAGTTTCAATAACCACAGAACCTGCCTAACTTCAAGTGAGGTTGAGAATGGCCATCATATTATGTCTGGGAAGGACTGGGTGTACTGGCATGCCACATGCCTTTTACTCCAGCACTTTGAAGGTTGAGACAGGAGAGTAGAGAGTTAGTGTGTATTTTGTGCCACATGAAAAGATACTTTTTCAATTTTTTGAACAAGCAGATATAGTTTTGGACATCCTTTTGGCCCTCAGAGAAATATCTTTCAGGAGAACTGACTGGAAAGAACAAACAAGACAAATAGTGTGATATATGCAGCAATCGGTAGCCTGTCTTCTGACCCTGAAGAATGATGTAGTATATACTGTCTGTTGTTAGCTACATGTGTCTCCTGAAAGGCTATCATATATAAGATTCAACTTTTACTAATCTTCTAAGGAAGAAAAAAATTGAAGATGAAGTAGCTTGTTTTCAATTCATAAGGTCATAATACTAAGTAGAAGTATCAGGATTTAGCACAGTTTCTATTCTTAACTTGCTCAGCAGAATTTATATCTATAGGATGAAAACAAAATTATATCATTACATGTATTAGTTAAAATCAAGAGAGTTCTTTTTCATTTGATTCTCCAATTCTACCACTAAACACAGAATTTGCATATATGTACATATTTGTGAGACTGCATTCACACATACAGTGAGCATATGGGCACATTTGCACACACATGCTCACAACCTGAGTGCGTTGGACTGGTTTGCATCATGCCTCTCTAGACATGCCTAAACTCTAGATCTATTAGGTCTCTTGCTCTTCCTTTAACCTACTTTTAGTTGTTGCTCTGATATAGAACAGTTCTCACAAACACATGCATTTTGTTCACTATTGCCTTCTTAAGTTCCTCCCATCCCAGTATAGCCCACCAAATTGTGTGTACTGCTGTGCAATACTTAAAAACTGTAAAATCTTCTTAACTATTAATTTTTGCCATAGCATTCACCACTTCTATAACCCTTACCCTTTCATACCCCCACCCTATATATTTCTGCCTATACCATTTTTCATCATTTTTACAAAAGTATTCAGTCCTAATTTTTCTATCTACAGACATCAGTGTTCTCATAAAGAAATATTTTTGCACATTTATAAACAGAGTAATTCCCACACTTAAAATGTAGTTTTGCTCTTGTATAGAAATAACTTTAATTATGTTAATAAACACAGTTATATTGTAATAGCTAGGTTTCTTTTCTTAAGACTTGATAGTTTAAACAGCAATGCATACGGTATTTCCCATGTGCACGTTTTATAAACATTTGTAGTGAACTACTTATTTCCAGTTTGCTTTCTTCTCATTTCAACAGGGATAAGGTAATAGAAATAGACCATAATGGAACTGTTTTGTAGTTCCTAAAACTTTGATAAGATTTTCAATTAGTATTATATTACCTGAAGTTCTTAAGAGCTGTAGTGTGAAGGAAAGCCATTATGACAGCAATAGAAGCACAGTAAGTCATTAATGTATTAGTAATGGTCAGCTTCAGTATTTTCTATAACTATAGTCTGTAATAGTCCCTTAGTTTTGAGCCTATTGTGGAATGCAACCAATGTTTTGGGCCTTTAATACTTTCATTGGGCCACATTAGAAACCAGAACTGTATCTTTATGAATAAAATTGTAATTATTTTCAAAGATATCAAAAAGAATTTAACAACATATTTATTCCCTTATATATGTCATGTGTTGAAAGTATATAATCAAGTGTTTTTAGTGATTTATATTTCCTGGTCATTATCATTGCAATGCTGGAATACTTGAATGACCTAAATAAAGAAACTAGTATCTTTTAGCCATTATTTTCCATTTCTTTCTTCCTGGCCCTAACCAACCCCTAATCCTTCTATATTTGGGGAGTGTGTGTGTGTGTGTGTGTGTGTGTGTGTGTGTGTTTACGTGTGCATATGTTCATTTATGCAATTCTCTTTTTCTTTCTGTCTCTTCATATGTGATTTTAATGTTTTTAAATTTTTTATACAAAGAGACACATTATTTATAGTCTTCTCCGAGTATTTCCTCTCATACAGTCCATTAAAGTTTATTCATACTATAGCACAGTATTAGTTTCTTTTTGCTGCTGTGAAAATATACCTAGAAACTGACCTAGAAACTTCCAAAGGGGTTGTGAGGAGTGAAAGGTATCCAGATTCCTGGTCCAGGTAGGACGATTCCCCGGGAGACCCAGAAAGGAACAGCAGGTGCATTCCCAGTCTCCCAGATCAAGGCCTCACTAGCTGCAGCCCACCACAAAACCCCATAGAGATGTTTGAGACAGACCAGTCATGTAGATCAATGCCCCAAACCCCTTCTCCAGAAGGGAGAATGTGACCACAGGTTACATAGGCTCAAGACAATCCCAAGCCTCTCCTCCACAAGTGAGGAGAAAGATCAGAGGAACAAGACCACACCCCCAAATATGTAGATGAGGACTTCCTAAGCTCTCAGGCCAAACCAATAGGAAGTACCTGCTGTCAGACACTGACCCATCTAAAAAAACTGTATTTAACGGTCATGATCAGCATTAAAGTTGTGCAGAATTATTCCATCATCTGAGAGCTTCTGTCATAAGGGCTGTAACATCTCCACTTGGAGAAGAGATCTGTTATCCCTGAAATCACTGCCAGAAGCTCCCCTGCATCCCTTGCTGTTTATTCAGTCCTCTGCTGGCTCAGCCCTGTCTGAGCATCCAAAGCAGCAGGCAACAGTGGCAGAAAGGAATAGAACCGGCAGCAGGGGCTGAGGCAGCGGTTCCCCCTTGCTGCCTGACTTCTCTCCTCCTTACCCATACCCACACACCTAGACTGGTGAGAGATCACTGTGAAGAGCACCCCATCACCACCACCACCACCTCCAGTCAGAGCACTACACTTCCTCCCTACTGACTAGCTTTCACATCTTTAGAAGGGGCAATATATAGGGGCAATATATGATGTCAAAGGAGAAAAGTAATCACCAATCTAATGCTACTGGCAACTTGTCAAGTTACAATCATACAGGTTTAACAAGTTATATCCATAGGTGCAATGGTGGCACAAATGCCCTGTGAACAACCAGCTACTTTTTAAAATTAGATTTATGGACCACCCCACAGATATAACCCATACTTGGCATTGCTATTAGGAGCAAGAACAAGTGGCTAGACAGGTCAGAGACTCTATGTAAGAACCAACTACTATTATTCTGCTGACTTGAAATCTTATTAAAAAGTCTTTTAAATATATATCATATTATCTTGAATGAATATTATATTAAACAGATTCCTAAACACTTATGATTATATCCACTGATGAGTCATCTCTCAACCCTCATCAGAGAAGCTTCTTTTTGCAGTAGACGGTAATAAACACAGACAAACATAACTGATCAAAAGAAGAGAAAGGGATTCGCATCCTCAACCATAAATGGGACATCCGCATCTTTTGTCATTTTCTCAAGGCTCAGAGATATTTATAGAATAAGGGGCAGAGAGCTTATGAGAATCAGAGACAGTAGGGCAATTTACATTGATTCTGATAGCATGCACAAGACCCGCACCAGCTCCTGACAGACAAAATCCCGTTGTGTACAGGAGAAGCAGGCACAAAAAGAACCTTTATATTGTCCAAAAGCCAATGACGCTCCATTGGCTGATAATCCACTCAAGAGTGTGTAGTCTCTACAAATTGGGCTTAAATGTTCTTTTCTTTAAAAAGAAAAGGATAAGGGGTCAGATTATTAAATGAGTAAGGAAAGGAGGCTGGATGTTGGGAAGGAAAGTGAATATTCCCAAAAACATATATAAATAATAAAAAACCTCCCACACATTTCTCCCTGATGTTTTTACTAGTCCAAAAAATCAGGTTAGTTGTGACTACACAGGAGTTTGTGAAACAATTCCAAAAGTAAAGCAGATAGCAGAGCACGATGGGAAAGAAGTACTGTGGGGAAAGCGGTAAAGTTGTGCTCTGGGAATGCCACAAATCAGTATAAAGAGTGGGGACAAATAGAGACTCATCAGAAAGAGTAATTTGGAACAGATATTAAATATCATGGAGGTATATTTGAAATACTGAAGTTCATAAGCATGCTCTATTTTTTTATTTGAAGATTTTGAGAGAAGTCTGACATAATTGGATAGACACTTTTTATATGTTCAAGACCTGATACGAATGTACACAATGAAAGTATAACTGAACAGCCTCATAGGAACCAAAGGCAAAGGGTATCAAAAGCAGATAGAGGCAATGTTAAGAGACAGAGAGATGTTATTGGATGTATTAGCCAATAATACTTGGTGACATTTTTGTTTGTAGAATGGCATTGAAGATGTAGGTAATCCCAAGGAAAGCCCCAGTGTCTTCAAATTGCCGAAAAGGTTTTGTATGTTTTTTTTTTTGAAGTTACACACTTAATATCTTGTCAAATTTACTCACCAGTAAAAAACAAAACAAAACAAAAAACAGAAAAAAGCACAAATAGAAACAAACATTTTTTTTTATAAAAGACACACGGTAATTGTTGAAGAACTGTCATGTACCATATCACTGCTTCTAAAACAACCCTGAAGCTCAATAACATATAATGGCTATTTTGTTCAAAATTGTGAAAAAGAGAGTTTACCTACAAGGGTGATACATCTGGCTTGGTGTCACAAATTCTTCCTTGGAATTTAGCTACTGATGGAATTTTCTTTTGATGCATGAATTTTGCATGAATAATTTGTTTTCTTTTTTTGAGGTAGGGACGAATGTTCCTTAGTTTGGCTTCAAGTGTGCCAGTGTTCAGCTGTTTAGCTCCTGTTCCTCCTGTGTCCACTTCCCAAGTGCTGAGATTAGAAATACACATTACCAACTTATGCACTTCTGTGGATAAATTTTAGGTCCTCCTGAATGTAAGGGAAACATTCTATCAGTTAATCCAGAACCCCAGCCCAATTTAAATAGTTCTTCATATCTCATCCCTTAATACTCCCTTAGTAAAATTATAGTCAAGTGACAGGGCTAATCTCTCAGTTAAGGAGAGGCTATTCCTTCCATCCCTGCTAGGCTATGAACCAGGTTTGAGATTACAATGCATCTTAGCAGAGAAATCAGAAGTTAACCAAAAAATATCTGCAGAGTTGTTTTTGTTACAGAAGGAATAGAAACCTCTTCTGCTAACTAAGCATTTCTCAGGTTTGTCTGATGGTTAAAAGGTTGCTGATGCCTGTCACAAGTTAACATGATTCAAAACATATATTATCATGCTACAGATTTGGGAATCTGATGATACATTTGCAGCAAACATTTGTCTAAGCTCGAAAGGAATATCACCTTTTAGGCAACCTAATCATCGGAAGTACAGCTACAGTTCTTTCCTCCTGTGTTCTACTATATCTTAATAGTCTCTATAGAGATAAGCCAATTTCAATGTATTGACCAGTCCTGATCCTGTTTAACTTAGGTGGGCAATCAAACTCCCCACTTGAGGGGATACAATGTCCACAGATCTGGATACAAAATGACTTAGTAAATGTCAGAGAGGGTGTAAAAGTCAGTATCTGACTCTGACTGCAAATGTTGACAGCATGGTTAAGATCACTGTTATCTGGCATGCATTTACCTTAGTTTTTGAGTTTCCAACCGCAATCTTTCCTTTGCTTTCTATTGCATCTCTTCCCATAACATAGGCAGTTTACTGTAATAGCATTGGAATGAAGCTCATCTCCAGGCAGAAAAGGTTAAACATTTTTTAAAGTACAAAGCTGATAAATTTTTTAAAACCTCAAATAGTCTTGGAACCATGATGCCTCTGTGTCCTGCCTAGCTTTCTCTTAACAAAAGAGACTCATTTGGTATTCAAGTTTCTCATTTGTCAGAGGAGAGATTTCCCTGTCTCCTCGGCAACACACTGCATAATTGAAGGTGACTCTGTACAGGAGGGTTCACCTTCCATTAGCGTGTTTTCTTTGGTAAGCACTCTCTTGCAAGTGCTGTAGTGTAAACATGAGTGCCTACGAATATGAACATTTATTAAATAGTGCTGATGAATATTTCAATACCTCAGGGAGAGCAATTCACAGCTCAATCATTCAGGCTGTTTTAAGTGCAGCACAGGACAATTCCACTACATCTTCCATTAATATTTAATTGCCCATTTTATTCTGTTTACCTTTTTGGTTAATATATAATTTAAAGCCCTTCTACTAAAAAGGGGGAAAGAACAGCTGTTCATCTGCTTTTAACAAATCTCTGGTGAGAGCTTTTACCTAATTTAAAATTCATTGCACATTTTTTTATTTAATATCAGTAATACAAAACCTCAGGTATGAAAAGTAAAACTTGGAAGTGACTCTCATGCAAAAAGCCTAGCTGTAACTTGAGTTTGATTCCACTTTCGTTCATGAGTGGCAGGCATTGACAGAAAGCATCTGAATCGCCAATCATTGTACCATGTGTCGCATTCTTATGAAACAGAATGCCATAACTAGGCCTGACATATTTTGACAACATGTCGGAAAGTTATTATGTACCCTGCAGAAAGTGAGTCCTGTCATCCCTGCAGTACAGATTTTACTGACAGGGTAAAAGACATCTCTGCTTGCTATAGCACAAGGGAGTTAAGTATGGGCATGGCCTCCAGGAGTCAGGGAGTCCCTGTAGTACTAACTTTTCACTCCTGCATGTGCTGGCCTATATTTTTTGTTTGTTTTGTTTTGTTTTGTTTGTTTTTGTTTCCCCTTGTCCCAGTCATTTTAGTTGTGTATTATTTCATAAATCTTTTTCAGCGGCAGGGAAACTGACATTCAGTACATTTCTCAAAAGAACTCCACATCCCTCAAATTCTACCATAAAGTCATGATAAAGATGAGGCACTATCTTTTAGTCCTAGATCACCAACACTCAACGGCTTGAGAGCAGTTAGCTGATTAATCTCTTGTTTGTCTTTCTCAAATGGATCTGTGTATTATATTTGGTCTAGAGAAGCCAAAGAAACCATAATAAGAACCTCAAAATCTTATCACTACTTCCACTGCAGTTAAGTTGTGGATTTCTTTTCTAGATTTCCTCAGTTTTGTTGCCTTGTCATTATTTTTTCCCCTAACCTCAGATATCATTGATTCCCTTCCCCTATTTGATGTCATTGATGGAAGTTTTTAAATGATCTTCCTTTTATTCATTCAACCGTTTATTCATAAATGCTTACAGCACAACTTAGGCAGTATTGTCCCATGTGCTACACTAAGAGAGAGAGAGGAGAAGAGGACAGAGCAGAGGATGGGTAAGGGGATGAAGGAGAGGAGGCAGAAAAAGCAAAAGAGAGAGCACTTTTGAAGATTATACTAGAAGATATCCTTTGATCTTGAGTTTTGCTGATGGACCATGTAGGCACAATGGCTTGCTATATTGGATACTGAAGTATGTCTCCAGAAATAGCAAGGATACCTTCAAATATTCAGCCAGAAAGACAACAAATATTGCTATTGTTTGTAATATATACTTTGAAGTCTTTCTGCTGAAAAGTAGAAGGGAAGCTTTTATTCCCAGGATAACATGGGAGTAAACCGCTAGTTTATGACTCTCTTTTTTATTGAAAACAATTATTACATAGTATATTCAGATTATGGTTTATCATTTCTCACCTCTTCTCAGATTTCCCCTACTTCTCAATACATCAAAACACACATGATCTCTTTCTTTAGAAATGGACAGGCGTCTCAAATAATAATAATAATAATAAAATATGATAAAATAAAAACAAACAAATTGTAGTAGGACAAAACAAAACAAATAAACAGAAAAAAGAGGCAAATAGAAAGCACTAAAAACACATACACCACACAGAGACACACACATTTCCACACACAGAAAATCCATTAAAACAAAATCACAAGACATAATACAAAAGCAAAAGATTTGTACAATAATAAAATGCCCATACATAACATTGCATTTGTTTTGAGTTAACCACCTACTGCTGATCATGAGTCCTGGCCTTAAACATGGTTTGTATACCCAGTGAGACTTATTTGGAGAAAAATAATTTATCTTTTGCAAGCAACTGTCAATTGGAGAAAGCAACTGTCAACTTTTGGATTAAGAATGAGGGTTTCTGTATACTTCACCTCTCAGCTGAAACCTCTGTCTAGTATAGACCTGTACAGATCCCATGCATATTTTCTCAGTATTATGAATTCATATGTGCCTTCATTCATTTGTTTCGGCACTTGCTTCTTAGTGTTTTACATCCCAACTGCCTCCTTTAATCATCTTTGTGCCTTCTACCTTGCAGGGTCCCTTGTGCCCTGAGAGGTTTTGGGTGGAGACACTCCACTTTGGACTGATTATTTCATGGTCCATACTCTGTTCACATGGTCTAGTTGTGGGTCTCTGTATGCATGCCTGAAGGCTATTGATATTTGAATGACAATTTTCTATCCTACTACCTCTTTGCTGAAAGTGTCTGTAAAAGTTTCCCAATGGAGTTTTAAGTGTTATTCCCTTAAAAACTCATATCATCTGCAAATAAAGATGCTTTGACTTCCCCTTTGTCAATTTCTATGCGCTTAATATGTTTTCTGTAGTTTTACTGCTCTATCTGCAACTTCAAATTGGTAGTAGAAATAGAGAGAACAATCTCATGGTGTTCCTGATTTTAGTGGAAAAGATTTGAGTTTTACTTCGTTAGATAGATATTTTCGGTAAATTTCCCACATTGTGTTGAATTATGTCACATTTATGCCTAGACATTTGAGCACTTTTTTCATGACAGGATGTTCAATTTTTGTCAGACTTTTTCTGAATGTAATGAAATCATCATGTGGTTTTGTCTTTCAATCTGTTTATATGGTGATTTTTATTTATTGATTTGACTCACCCCTGAATTGCTGGAAAAGAGCCTTCTTGATCATAGTAGATGATCTTTTTGATGTGTTTTATATTTAGTTTGAAAGCATTTTATTAAGATTCATTTTACATTTTAGTTTTATTTTGTTGATAAGGCAAATTAATTTGTGCTTCTCTTTGATATTTATTTGGTCTAGATATCAGAGTAACTGTGATTTTTGCTTTAAAAATACATATAGAATGTTCCTTTTGTTTTCATTTTGCAGTATTTTTGGAAGTATTGATGCTAATTCTTCACTGAAAGTCTAGTAGGATTCAGTGAACAATCCATCTGGCCTTATAGTTTTTTGTTTGAGAATTTAGTCATTGATTCTATTTTGCTAGGAGTTGTGGATCTGTTTGAATTACCTATCTGATCTCAATTCAACTTTGGTAAGTGGTATATATTAAGAAATGTATCCATCTTCCTTAGGTTTTCAAATTTGGTATTGTACAGTTATTTTTTAAAAAATTTCCTTATGATTATTTTGATTTCCTCAGTCTCCGTTATGATGTGCCCCTTTACTTTTTTAACTTTATTAATTTATATCTTCTCTACCTTTTAGTTAACCTGGTTAAACATTATCAATGTTTTTGACTTTTGTCTAAGAATGACCTCTTCATTTCATTTATTTTTGTAAATTTTTTGTTTCTATTTTATTGTTTTCAGCACTGAGTTTGATTATTTATCGACACCTCCTCCTTTTAATTATGAATTATTTTTTTCATACTAGCATGTACAGGTATGCTGTTTAGTTATTAGTATATAATCTCTTAGATTCTTGTATGTAGACACTGAGTGCTATAATCTTGCCCCTCTGAACTTCTTTTGTTGTTTTTCATAGGTTTGAGAATATTGTATTCTATTTTCATTAAATTCTAAAAAGATTTTTCTCCGTTATTTCTGTCTCAACTCATTTTTCTCTCAGTAATATTTTGTTCAGATTACATGAGTTTGTAAGCTTTCTATTCTGTTATTGATATCCAGCTTTAATCATGATGGAAAGATAGAATATAGGATGTTATTTCAATTGTTTCATTTCCTTAGAGATTTGCTTTGTATCCTACTATATAGTGCATTTTGGAGACAATTTTATTGGCTTCTGGGAATAAGGTATATTCTTTTGTGTTTGGCTGCAGTTTTCTGTAAATAACTTGTAGATCCATTTGGTTTATGATGTCATTTATCTTCAGCATTGCTCTGTTTAGTTTTTGTTTAGATGACTTGTCTTTTGGCAAGCGTGAGGTATTAAAGTCACCCACTATCACTGTGTGTAGAATACATAATTGTAGCTGTAATAGTGTTTCTTCTATGAACTTGTTTTTAGTATATACATGTTTAGATTGCTATACCTTCTCAGCTGATATTTCCTTTGATGAGTAGTTAGTATTCTTCCCTATTTCTTCTGAGTAGTTTTGATTTGAAATCTTTGTAAGAAGGAAATGTTTATACAGTTTGGCTTCTGGAATCCATTTGCTTGGAATATACTTTTCTACCTATTTGTTGTTGATATTAGCCTGAGATGATGTCTATCCTTAATGTTGTGTTTCTTCGGTATATCAGAAAGTTTAATCTTATTTTTAATTCACTCTGTTAATCTATATAATTTTATTAGATAATTGAAACCAGACTATTAAGAATATGGATTACCTAGAATATCTGTCATGCTGGTAGTAGTGATCTCAATTTTTAATATGGTTTAATTATGGAAATATCATTATTTATTCTACTTTTTTATCCTGCACATAATTAGATCTCAGACTTAACAGTGTATATTTATTTTAAAAGTTTTCTTCAAGTTTAAGCTAAGCAGCTGGACAATATTACTCACAAATTAAGTTTGGTCTGAAGAGGACTAGAAATAAAATGAAAAGCAAATGGTGACAAAAGAAATGGTTGAAATTCATTGCAGAAGAGATGACAGTGTGGCAGTGTGGATTGATTTTGTTTCTCATCAGAAGTGGTTGACATATCTCTGTGTAGCTAACTAACTTCAATGTAGAAGCTGATGTAATATAGCTGTACATAGGTGAAATTTATTGTTTCAATGTTCAATTTCAAACTTCCATTTCCCCCATTATCAGCTATATTAATTCAATCACAGAAGTTAGGTAGGCTGTTGAAGAAACCTACTGATTCATCCTACATTTTCTTAAGAGTCAGATTTAAAATTCTCCTTAAGGTATTATTTCAAATGTGCTTTCTAATATGGTTGGAAGTAGTTGAACATGGTATACAAAGCAATCATTATCTGAAAACATCTTTTATATAAATACTTTACTGGAAAAAACTTAGTGAAATATTGGTGCTTTATCTGAACAAATCCATACTAGCAAAGAAATTGAGACAAGTAGTCACGTATTTCTTCCTTTCATCTTCTCTCTCTCCTTCATAATGAAGATAAAAATGGTCTATAAACACAGTGCTGAGACTTTGCTAACCTTAGACTTAGAGACATAGAATAAGGTCCAATAATGATTCAAGAATTACCTCAAATGCAGGTGGATTTGAATTAATTATAGAAAGCCAATCAGAAAATGTTTATCAAAGTCAGAAAATATAGATAGATGACTTTTAAGCTGAGAAATTTAATCCAGTGAGAACTGGTATCTTAATTTGGTTATAACAACCTTACTTATGAAGCTTAGAATTTGCAAATTATGCTTAAGGAGCCTCATATGTAAGTTTATGCTGTCATGATATCTTTCTTTAGTTTTTCATAGAAAAAAATATACATACATACATACATACATACATACATACATACATACATATATATATTCAAATAATCCATATTGGAATGGTCTCTGAGCTCAGTGAGTTTTCTTGAGTTTCCATAGAATATAGCAAGACCTATTATCCTATATATGGGAAACTTACTGACATTAAAATATTATGTAATTAGACTACTCAAATGATACAGATTTGAAGAGATAGTTTAGTTATTTATAGTGCTTGATGATCACTGTGTGTCCACTGCTTTCCTTTCACCCACACCTGAAGCCACAGCTTCAAGATTTATAGAGGTAGAATAACTGTTAGAGGTTGCTGGCTACCAGTATACTCTGGAAAATATGAACTCAAAGTCAATGAAAGGATGTAGCCTCAAAGAAAATGTTGAAGGTGAGATAGATGAGACACATGACACCCTGTCTTGGTGTGTTCATAAGCACAGGCAATTATTCCTAAACAGACATATTTATGTTCATTGAAATGAACAGATGTGTAACACATATGCATACACAAGAAAAATTTTTTAAAGTAAAATCCAAATAATAGTCACAAATAAAAATCTATTATTTATATATTTATATTGATTAATATATAATTATATAATATATAATTAATATTATTTTATTTATATATTTATATTATCTATTTAGAAATACTAAAATTTAGACAATGGATAGCAGCAAATATTGTCATGAATATGGAACACTGAAAATTCCTTTTTATTGCTAGTACGAAAGAAAATGATATAGCCACTTTGGAAGATAACATGACATAAAACTATGTATACTCTTGTCCTACAAGATACCACCTGTAGCCATTGATATTTATTTACACAAACTGAAATGTTTTATTCATACAACAACCTCCCGGGGTTGGGGATTTGGCTCAGTGGTAGAGCGCTTACCTAGGAAGCGCAAGGTCCTGGGTTCGGTCCCCAGTCCCGGAAAAAGAAAAAAAAAAAAGAATTTCCTACCATACAACAACCTCCCTATAGGGATTTAGCCATAATTTTCCAAGCCAGGCGGCAACTGATATGACTTTTGGCAGGTGAACAGATATAATTCAGGAAGTCAAAGTATTATCACACACACACATACACAGACACAGTCTCACACACTTTGCCAACTAAGGAAAAAATATATAAAAAAACTAGGTGCACATTACTAAGTAAGAAAAGGTAGTCTGAAAAGGTGAAACAGTAAATAGCTCTAGAAGAGGCATGACCATAAAAACAATTAAAAAAAAAAAAAGAATGGTTGCCAGAGGGAAGAAGATCAACAGACAAAGCACAGATTTTCAGGCACTGAAACTACCTTGTGCAATTCCATACTAGTAGGCACATGTCATTATATAATCGTTAAACCCATAGGACACACAAAAGGAAACCTTAAGGAAATATGTGGATTTACGTGGAACTGAATCTTAAAAATGTACACAGTAACAAATTCTCTGCTTAGAAGATGTGCTGACAGTACATGAGCTGAGGGTGCTAGGAAGAAGCAGGAGGCACAGTAGCACAGGGTACACTTTCTACTCAGTCTCGCAGTGACTTTCAAGACAGTCTATGAAAAAGTCTTTTTTTAACTCACATTTAGGTCTATTAGATAGCTGAAGGGTGGATTATTAATTGATATCTATATACAGGAGCCTGGTAGTTTTATTGTCACTTGGAATCATGTCTGCTTGGCTGCTTTGGTAGCAAACTCAGTGTTGGAATTTGTTTTCTGTATGCATTTACCTACACATTCTAATTTTTTATTAAATTATAAAGCGTAACTAAGTTTTTAGGGTTATGGCTGACATTTTTAATAATTCCTTTGTCAATTGTGTGACTTTTCATATTTCCTATTTTAATTTATTTTTATTCATGAAGGAGGTATCTGTGGAAATGTATCACATCCAGAGATGTCAGGAGTCAGTTCTCTCCTCCATCAAGTGGCTTCCATTCATCCACCTCATCTTGTTATTGTCATCAATAATCACCTTTACCCACTGAGCCCTCTCATTGACTATTATTCTATATTTTCTAAAAGTAACATACATCATCAAATAGATATGAAAAAAGTCAAAACACTAAAATCTCCCCAGAACCACAAAACTAAACATGATAAACAAGATTAAAATGGTACTAAATCATTTATAAGACTCAAAAGTTGGGCCTGGAAAGATGGCTTAGTGGCTAAGAGCACTGAATACTCTTCCTTAAGACCTGGGTTCATTTCCCAGCACATAATACTAGAAGAAAACACAGGCAGTGCCCTATAGAACATAGAAATAGAAAAATAACTCACTGAAAAAGCCTTATGAACACAGGAATTAAGACCAATAACTGAAAAGTAGGAAACCACGAAGCTTTTGCATAGCAACGATGTTAATCAAACGTGAAGAGAAAGCCCACAGAATGGACTAGAATCTTTGCCCACTACACATGTGATATAAAGTTAACATCTAGAATATATAGAGAATTCAAAAACCAAGATTCACAAAAGCAACTAACCCAATTAAAAATGGGTTATAGAACAAAGAATTCTCAAAACATAAATTAAAACTGCCAAAGAAATATCTTTAAAAGCTAAAGTAGATTTAGCACATGACCTGGTTATACCTGGTTATGGTAATATGCCTTAATGATCAATATGCTACTACAGAAATACTTTCTCAGTCGTGTTAATTGCCACTCTATTTAGAAGAATGGAAACAATCTAGATGATTTTCAACTCATGGATGGATAATGAAAGTGTTGTTCATGTATACAAAGAAATTCTATTCAATTATAAAAAATGAAGTAACAGCAATGGCTTGATCCAGAAGAAACCATGAACCTTTACCAAGCAGTACAAGTCCTTTGAAATGGCAAGAAGCAGCCAGGACACCAGAAGTTTTTTGGTGATTTTTTTTTCTGTGAAGTCACAACAAGTGAAGCACAGTGACAAACAGCAAGGTGAGCCAATGATAGAGTATAGTGCACTGTCTGTCTGTGTTACACTTAATTCTTTCCAAACATCACATGTCCTCTCAACTCTCTACTCTAGCAATATATCACATTCCCTTTCACCAGGTAGCTTCCAGAAAAATATTATGTGTCTGCTTCAGTACAACATCCAATCATAAGTCTGCTTCCAGAAAAACATCACATGACACAACTGAGTCTCCAATGAAAGCAGAAATTTCCACTTCAAAATTTTTGTAATCACTTCATTAAGTCCCACTATTATTAGAATAAAATATACTTTTCTTCATTATAAGTTATTACCATACCAGCTATGCATTTCTCCTTGATCTTTTCCAAAAATTCTATTTGTGTTTTCATTTCAGCCTCTATACTATAATTCACCCTGCTCATGCACTTCATATAACTTAGATTTAATACTGCCTACTGTTTTATTTGGCTTCTCTTTGTCTGAAAACAGTGTGCACAAAATTCATCCATAATGTAGCATATTATTCTTTTTCAATTACTTTACAGTACTCTATTAAATACACATCACATTATGAATTGTCTGATATTGGATATTTGGGTTGTTAATTTACAGGACAAATGAAAATCAAACATTATTTTCTTGTAAGAAGACCTATGTGAATATGTGTATGGAGTAAATACCCAGAAATAAATTGTTGAGACATAAGTAAATTCAAGTTTAAACTTACACAAAATCACAGTTTTCAAAAGGTTTGCAGTGCTTTAGAGTCAAATCCAAGAGCTTTTACACATTCTCCAACATTTCACAGTGTCAGGCCCACTTTTTAGTCTTTTATTTTGTACCAAAGATGATCTCATTGTGGTTTTATTTTAAAATTATGCATATTCCACATTTGATTTCAAAATCTCTTAGCTATAGTATTGTATGGTAAATGTCTAAACATTATTTTGTCTGCATTATTTATTCTGGCTTTAATAAATAGTTTATGACTGATAAATGATGATTTATAAAATATAATTTATGAAATATTGGAGGTACCTAAAGCCCGTAAAGGATATTTGACCCTAAAACCTTTTAAATTAATTCTGAGGAGCTATTTGCTTCATTAATTGTCATTTGTACTGGAGGTACACAAACAGTAGCAGGAGGCTTTTTACCACTAAATGTTCCCAATTTTCTGAGGAACTGCCAGACCGATTTCAATAATAGCTGTAACAGATTGGAATCCCACCAACAATGGAGGAGTGTTCTTTCTTAACATCCTCACTAGCATCTGCTGTCAACTGAGCATTTTATCTTAGCCATTCTGACTGGTGTGAGGTGGAATCTCATGATTGTTTTGATATGCATTTCCCTGATGACTAAGGATATTGAAATACTTCTTTAGGTGCTTTTTGGACATTTGATATTCCTCAGCTGAGAATTCTTTGTTTAACTCTATACCCCATTTTAATAGGGTTATTTGATCCTCTAGAGTCTTGAATCTCTTGAGTTCTCTGTATATATTCGATATTCAGCCTCTATAGGGTGTAGGTTTGATAAAGATCTTTTCCCAATCTGTTGGTTGCCATTTTATCCTACTCACAGTTTCCTTTGCCTTACAGAAGCTTTGCAGTTTTATGAAGTTCCATTTGTTGATTCTTGATCTTAGAGCATAAGCAACTAGTGTTCGTTCAAGAAAATTTCACCACTGCCCATGTGTTCAAGGCTCTTCCCCACTTTCTTCTCTATTAATTTCAGTGTATCTGGTTTTATGTGGAGGTCCTTGCTCTACTTGGACTTCAGCTTCATACAAGGATGTAAGAATGGATCAATTTACACTCTTCTACATTCTGACCTCCAGTTGAACCAGTACCATTTGTTGAAAATTCTGTCTTTTTTCTACTAGATGGTTGTAGCTCCTCTGTCAAAGATCAAGTGACCATAGGTGTGTGGGTTAAAATTCTGGATCTTCAATTCTGTTACATTGATCTATCTGCCTGTTCCTGTATCAATACCACATATTTTTAAATCACTATTTCTCTGTGAAACAGCTTGAGGTCAGGGATGGTGATTCCTCCAGAAGTTTTTTATTGTTAATTATATTTTTAACTATCCTGGGATTTTTTGTGATTTAAAATGAGTTTGCAAATTACTTTTTTGGCAATTATAAAATGTTCTTTTTATTTAGTTATATATCTTTTATAGAAGCTATAAAATATTGTAAAATATTTGTTTTTTTTCCATCTTTATACACTTGGGTATTACTTACTTACATTTCGATTGTTATTCCCTTCCTAGATTTCCGGACCAACATCCCCCTGACCCCTCCCCCTCCACTTCTCTATGGGTGTTCCCCTCCCCATCCTCCCCCCATTACTGCCCTCCCCAACAATCACATTCACTGGGGGTTCAGTTTGGCAGAACCAAGGGCTTCCCCTTCCACTGGTGTTCTTAGGCTATTCATTGCTACCTATGAAGTTGGAGCCCAGGGTCAGTCCATGTCTTTGGGTAGGGGCTTAGTGCGTGGAAGCTCTGGTTTGTTGGCATTGTTGTTCATATGGGTTCTCAAGCCCCTTCTATCTCTTTCAGTCCTTTCTTTGAATCCTTCAAAGGAGGTCTCGTTCTCAGTTCAGTGGTTTGCTGCTGGCATTAGCCTATATATTTGCTGTATTCTGGCTGTGTCTCTCAGGAGAGATATACATTCGGTCCCTGTCAGCCAGCACTTCTTTGCTTCATCCATGTTTTCTAGTTTGGTGGCTATATATGTATGGCTACATGTGGGGCAGGCTCTGAATTGGCCGTTCCTGTAGTTTCTGTTCTAAACTTTGCCTCCTTATTCCCTCCCAAGGGTATTCTTGTTCCCATTTTAAAGAAGGAGTGAAGCATCCACATTTTAGTCATCCTTCTTGAGTTTCATGTCTTGCTGCATCTTGGGTAATTTGAGCCTTTGGGCTAATATCCACTTATCAATGAGTGCACACCATGTGTGTTTTTCTGTGATTAGATTGCCTCACTCAGGATGATATTTTCCAGTTCCATTCATTTGCATAAGAATTTCATAAAGTCATTGTTTTTGATAGCTGAGTACTATTCCATTGTGTAGATGTATCACATTTTCTGTACCAATTGCTCTATTGAAGGGAATATGGGTTCTTTCCAGCTTCTGGGTATTATAAATAAAGTTTCTATGAACATAATGGACCATGGGTCTTTGTTGTATGTTCAAGAATCTTTTGGGTATATGCCCAGGAGAGGTATAGCTGGGTCCTCAGGTAGTGCAATGTCCAATTTTCTGAGGAACCTCTAGATTGATTTCCAGAATGGTTGTACCAGTCTGCGATCACACCAACAATGGAGGAGTGTTCCTTTTTCTCCACATCCTCGCCAGCATCTGCTGTCACCTGAGTTTTTGAACTTAGCCATTCTGACTGGTGTGAGGTGAAAACTCAGGGTTGTTTTGATTTGCATTTCCCTTATCACTAAAGATGTTGAACATTTCTTTAGGTTTTTCTCAGCCATTCAGCATTCCTCAGCTGTGAATTCCTTGTTTAATTCTGAACCCCATTTTTAATAGGGTTATTTGTCTCCCTGCAGTCTAACTTCTTGAGTTCTTTGTATATTTTGGATATAAGACCTTTTTCAGTTGTAGAATTGGTAAAGATCTTTTTCCAATCTGTTGGTTGCCATTTTGTCCTAACAACAGTGTCCTTTGCCTTACAGAAGCTTTGCAGTTTTATGAGATCCCATTTCTTGATTCTTGATCTTAGAGCATAAGCCACTGGTGTTTTGTTCAGGAAATTTTCTCCAGTGCCCATGTGTTCGAGATTCTTCCCCACTTTTTCTTCTATTAGTTTGAGTGTATCAGGTTTGATGCGGAGGTCCTTGATCCACTTGGACCTAAGCTTTGTACAGGGTGACAAGAATGGATCGATCTTCATTCTTCTACATGCTGACCTCCAGTTGAACCAGCACCATTTGCTGAACATACTATCTTTCCTCCATTGGATGGTTTTGGCTCCTTTGTCAAAAATCAAGTGACCATAGGTGTGTGGGTTCATTTCTTGGGCTTCAATTCTATTCCACTGGTCTATCTGTCTCTCTCTGTACCAATACCATTCAGTTTTTAATCACTATTGCTCTATAATACTGCTTGAATTCAGGGACAGAGATTCCCTTGGAACTCCTTTCATTGTTGAGGATAGTTTAAGCTATGCTGGGTTTTTTGTTTTTCCAGACAAATTTGAAAATTGTTCTCCCTTACTCTCTGAAGAGTTGAATTGTTATTTTGATGGGGATTGTATTGAATCTGTATATCACTTTTGGTAAAATGGCCATTTTTACTATATTAATCCGGCCAATCTATGAGCATGGGAGATCTTTCCATCTTCTGAGATCTTCTTCAATTTCTTTCTTCAGAGGCTTAAAGTTCTTTTTTTTTTTTTTTTTAAATAAATAGAATATGGCTATATATTTTCATATAACCAATAACAACAGCAAAAAAACCAACCAAAGAGCCTGGGCTTTGAGGACAAACTGCTTGAATTTGAAACCTAACCCAGGTCCTGGGTGTATCATTTGACAGGTTACCTTATCTCTCTGACTTTATTTTTTTTTTTTCTGATAATTTCCTTTTTTATTTTTTTTTTATTAACTTGAGTATTTCTTATATACATTTCGAGTGTTATTCCCTTTCCCGGTTTCCGGGCAAACATCCCCCTCCCCCCTCCCCTTCCTTATGGGTGTTCCCCTCCCAACCCTCCCCCCATTGCCGCCCTCCCCCCATAGACTAGTTCACTGGGGGTTCAGTCTTAGCTTAAAGTTCTTATCGTACAGATCTTTCCCTTGCTTGGTTAAAGTCACACCGAGGTATTTTATATTATTTGGGACTATTGTGAATGGTGTCGTTTCCCTAATTTCTTTTTTTTAAAGTTTATTTATTATATTTATATGAGTAACACTGTAGGTGTCAGACACACCATAAGAGGGCATCAGAACCCATTACAGATGGTTGTGAGCCACCATGTGGTTGCTGGGATTTAAACTCAGAACCTCTGGAAGAAAAGAAAGTGCTCTTAACTGCTGAGCCATCTCTCCAGCCCCGTTTCCCTAATTTCTTTCTTGGCTTGTTTCGCTTTTGTGTAGAGGAAGGCTATTGATTTATTTGAGTTAATTTTATACCCAGCCACTTTGCTGAAGTTGTTTATCAGATTTAGTAGTTCTCTGGTGGAGCTTTTGGGATCACTTATACATACCATCTTGTCATCTGCAAATAGTGATATTTTGACTTCTTCCTTTCCAATCTGTATCGCTTTGATTTCCTTTTGTTTTCTGATTGCTCTGGGTAGAACTTCGAGAACTATATTGAATAAGTAGGGAGAGAGTGGGCAGCCTTGTCTAGTCCCTAATTTTAGTGGGATTGCTTCAAGTTTCTGTCCATTTAGTTTGATATTAGTTACTGGTTTGCTGTATATGGCTTTTACTATGTTTAGGTATGGGCCTTGAATTCCTATTCTTTCCAGGACTTTTAACATGAAGGGGTGTTGAATTTTGTCAAATGCTTTCTCAGCATCTAATGAAATGATCATGTGGTTTTTTTTTTCTATCAGTTTGTTTATAGAGTGGATCACATTGATGGTTTTCGATAATTAAACTATCCCTGCATGCCCGGGATGAAGCCTACTTGATCATGGTGGATGATTTCTTTGATGTGCTCTTGGATTTGGTTTGCAAGAATTTTATTGAGTAATTTTGTGTTGATATTCATAAGGGAAACGGGTCTGAAGTTCTCTTTCTTTGTTGGGTCTTTGTGTGAAGGTATAAGAGTAATTGTGGCTTCATAGAAGGAATTCGGTAGTGCTCCATCTGTTTCAATTTTGTGGAATAGTTTGGATAGTATCGGTATGAGGTCTTCTATGAAGGTTTGGTAGAATTCTACACTAAACCTGTTTGAACCTGGGCTGTCTTTGGGTGGGAGACCTTTAATGACTGCTTTTATTTCTTTAGGAGTTATGGGGTTGTTTAACTGGTTTATCTGTTCCTAATTTAACCTTGGTACCTGGTATCTGTCTAGGAAATTGTCCATTTCCTCCAGATTTTCAAGTTTTGTTGAATATAGGATTTATAGTAAGATCTGATGATTTTTTGAATTTCCTCTGAATCTGTAGTTATGTCTCCCTTTTCATTTCTGATTTTGTTAATTTGGACACACTCTCTGTGTCCTCTCGTTAGTCTGGCTAAGGGTTTATCTATCTTGTTGATTTTCTCAAAGAACCAACTTTTGGTTCTGTTGATTCTTTCTATGGTCCTTTTTGTTTCTATTTGGTTGATTTCAGCTCTGAGTTTGATTATTTCCTGCCTTCTACTCCTCCTGGGTGTATTTGCTTCTTTTTGTTCTAGAGCTTTTAGGTGTGCTGTCAAGCTGCTGATATATGCTCTCTCCTGTTTCTTTCTGCAGGCATTCAGAGCTATGAGTTTTTCTCTTAGCACAGCTTTCATTGTGTCCCATAAGTTTGGGTATGTTGTACCTTCATTTTCATTAAATTCTAAGAAGTCTTTAATTTCGTTCTTTATTTTTTCCTTGACCAAGTTATAATTGAGTAGAGCATTGTACAACTTCCGTGTATATGTGGGCATTCTTTCCTTATTGTTATTGAAGACTAGCTTTAGCCCATGGTCGTCTGATAGGACGGATGTATTATTTCTATCTTTCTGTATCTGTTGAGGCCTGTTTTATGACCTATTATATGATCAATTTTGGAGAAAGTACCATGAGGTGGTGAGAAGAAGGTATATCCTTTTGTTTTAGGATAGAATATTCTATAAATATCTGTTAAGTCCATTTGGTTCATGATTTCTCTTTGTCTGTCTGTCTCTGTTTAATTCCTCTTTCCATGATCTGACCATTGGCGAGAGTGGGGTGGTGAAATCCCATACTATTATTGAGTGACGTGCAATGTGTGCTTTGAGCTTTAGTAAGGCTTCTCTTATGTATGTATGTGTCCTTTTATTTGAAGTATCAATATTTAGGATTGAGAGTTCATCTTGGTGGATTTTTCCTTTGATGAATATGAAGTGTCCTTCCTTATTTTTTTTGATGACTTTTGTTTGAAAATCGATTTTATTTGATATTAGAATGGCTACTGCAGCTTGCTTCTTCCGACCATTTGCTTGGCAAGTTGTTTTCCATCCTTTCACTCTGAGGTAGTGTCTGTCTTTGTCGCTGAGGTGTGTTTCCTATAGGCAGCAGAATGCTGGGTCCTCATTGTGTATCCAGTTTGTTAATCTGTGTGTTTTTATTGGGGAATTGAGTCCATTGATGTTAAGAGGTATTAAGGAGTAGTGATTGTTGCCTCCTGTTTTACTTGTGTTTGGATGTGAGATTATGTTTGTGTGCTTGTCTTCTCTTTGTTTTGTTGCAAGACAATTAGTTTCTTGCTTTTTCTAGGGTGTAGCTTGCCTCCTTGTGTTGACTTTTACCATTTATTATCCTTTGGAGGGCTGGATTTGTAGAAAGATAATGTGTAAATTTGGTTTTGTCATGGAATATCTTAGTTTCTCCATCTATGTTAATTGACAGTTTTGCTGGATACAGTAACCTGGGCTGGCATTTTTGTTCTCTTAGGGTCTGTATGACATCTGTCCAGGATCTTCTGGCTTTCGTAGTCTCTGTTGAGAAGTCTGGTGTGATTCTTATATGTCTGCCTTTATATGTTACTTGACCTTTTTCCCTTACTGCTTTTAATATTCTTTCTTTTTTTTTATGTGTGTGTTTGGTATTTTGACTAGTATCTGACAGGAGGAGTTTCTTTTCTGATCCAATCTATGTGGAGTTCTATAGGCTTTTTGTATGGTTTTGGGCATCTCTTCCTTTAGGTTAGGGAAGTTTTCTTCTATGATTGTGTTGAAGATATTTATTGGTCTTTTAAGTTGAGAATCTTTATTCTTTTCTATACCTATTATCCTTAGATTTGATCTTCTCATTGTGTCCTGGATTTCCTGTATGTTTTTGGCCAGTAGCTTTTGCCTTTTACATTATCTTTGACAGTTGTGTTGAAAATTTCTAGGGAATCTTCTGCTCCTGAGCTTCTCTCTTCTATCTCTTGTATTCTGTTTGTGATACTTTTATCTACGGCTCCCTGTCTCTTACTTTGGTTTTTCTATATCCAGGGTTGTCTCCCTTTGTGCTGTCTTTATTGATTTTATTTCCATTTTTAATACCTTCACCTGTTTGCTTGTCTTTTCCTGTAATTCTTTCAGGGATTTTTGCGTTTACTGTCCATAGTCTTCTACTTGTTTATTTATGTTTTCCTGTGTTTCTCTAAGGGAGTTCTTTATGTCTTTTTTGAAGTCCTCCATCATCATGATCAAATGTGATTTAAAATCTAGATCTTCCTTTTCTGGTGTGTTTGGATAGTCAATGTTTGCTTTGGTGGGAGAATGGGCTCTGATGATTCCATATAGTCTTGGTTTCTGTTGCTTGGGTTCCTGTGCTTGCATTTTGCCATCAGGTTTTCTCTGGTATTTCCTTGTTATGCTATTTCTGACAGTGGCTAGACCTTTCTATAGGTCTGTGTGTCAGGAGTGCTGTAGACCTGTTTTCCTGTTTTCTTTCAGCCAGTTATGGGAACAGAGTATTATGCTTTCAAGCGTGTAGTCTTTCCTGTCTACTGGTCTTCAGCTGTTCCTGTGGGCATGTGTCCTTATTCCACCAGGCAGGTCACTTGGAGCAGAAAAGTTGGTCTTACCTCTGCTCTGGCCTGAAGTCATTCCTTCATGGCTGTGTTTCAGCTCTCTGTGAGGGCCACAACCAGAAGGGCCTGCCCTGCCTTTTCTTGGGTCCCTGTGCACAGGGGTCCCAGATGGCGCTAGGCATTTTCCTCTAGAGTCAGAATTGCAGGCAGAGTGTAGTTTCTCCTGTCTTCCCAGGCCTGTCTGCCCACTGTAATTTTATCTCTCCTTCCCAGGGCATTTGGTTGTAGGGAGCTCTTTGACGTCGTCCCTTCAGATCCCAGGAATTTTTTTTAACATAACACTTTTATTTACTCTGCAGGAAATTTTACATCATACATCCTGATCACACTTCCCAGTCCTTCCATGTCTGTTCCCCACCCTACTTTGTGATCTCCCTGCCAAAACAAGTTAAAATAAAAAATAGTAACTAAAAATTAGAAAATAAAAAGGTAGATAAACCCATTAAAAATAAATATGAATGTGTTCAAAGACTATCGCTCAGGTTATCTAGGTAAAAGTCTTTCTAAATATCCTCACCCAAGGATGCAAGAATGGGCATTTTAAACTTTGTTTTGTATCTCAGCTTTACATTCAATGCTAAATGTTCAGAATACAATGATATATAATGATCATGTAGAGGTGACTAAATCTTGAAATTTTTAAATTAATTGACCTATAGATTCAGAATTATGGGGCTGAGGTGTGCTCCTTAACTGAGCATGGCTGCATTCTATTATACTACAATAGTTATCTCATATCCTGAAAGGCACAGTGCATGCATTTTCCATTTTAATGATACTTTATAACTGCTTTTCTTCTAGTAAAATTAAGCCTTTACTTTATAAAATATCAGAAATTAATACGTACTCTTGAAAGCATTGAGTGTCTCCTTTCCATTTTCTTCTGATGCTTCTGGTTTAGTTTTATCAAACATCCTGAGATGTTCATGAGAGTTACTCTGTTCATCAGCAATACACTGTCAGCAACCCACTTTCATTTCAAATACTTTCTGGAAAAGATACATGATCTGCAAATTGCAAGAATATTAGTCTTTAAAGCTGTAAAGGCAGCTGCAAGCAATTGTCTAGTGTCTCTGCTATTTCCTTTTCCATTGTCTCTAATTCCCTGCTATTATTTTAAGAGCACACTACTTTTTCTTGATTGTTTGTCTTCTCAAACACACACAGTGCTTGCAAAACACTTTGTTTTAAGTTCTTGGTTAGAATGCTTTGCTTTTCCTTTTGTTCACTACTTAGTTTCATTCTTTGGATTTCAATGCATGTAATTTCTCTCTTTATAAACCAGACCTATTCCTGTTAGCTTAATGGTTGGCCTTCTCTCCTTTTTCTTTTTCTGAGAAGTACCTTTCCATAATGTGGGTAATTCAATAACATAAGAAAAAGCAAAACATCTCCATACTTTACAACAAGTTCAATAGTACAATTTTCCTTAACCCTAACAAGCCTTCCAAGTGAACAGCTTAGTGCTGTTCTGACTCCCATAGCCAATATTTCCTTGGCTTCCTCTACATGCCAATATTCTTAACTTCCAAATATTAGGCTCTCAGACTAATAATACTGACTATGTAAACTCCTATCTTTGGCCCACACTAGCTTACCTTGTTTTGGCAATACTTTCTGGTAAAAGTAAACTTTGTGTGGATTGCTGTAATCTTGGGATAAGTAATTTTAAAGCTTTAAAACACATTCAAAATAGTAGAGACCTCATGCCAAGCTGAGGAACCCCTTTCCACTTCAAGCACTGCTGAAAAATAACCTTACATTCGCCTTCACATTTAATCTGTCTTTGGTCCCCGACACCTCCCTTTTGGTTGACATACAAGTGAATTAGTGGAAGAGACACCACCCTATCTGTAATTCAAATTTTATGTTCCCACAATATAACTTCGAATTGAGTCCCCCAGTATGTTGCACAGTGATACTGGTGTAGCCTTTGTTCCCAAATTTTCTGTTGGCAAGGTTCCTTACCTCTCATGATTCTCCGTTTTATTCATACTTATATAGAGAAAAATTCTATTTTAGTTAAATATATATGTACTTAGTTCTGTAGGTCAAACATTTTCACAAAACATAACAGATACAAGAAAACCCTCAGATTTCTTGATTTCTTACCCAGAGTCACTTGCCAATCTCTCACTTGGCTTGTTTGGAGTTTGCATGATAGACATAATGAGGAAGATGAGCATTTGCTTCTTTTTTCTGTCTTCTCCCTAATATTCTCTCTTCCTTCCCCCCAACGTATAAAAATCATAGTGTATAAAATCTGTAGTGAGCATTTTCACGATTCTTATCACCAGTGCTATTACCTAACAGACCCTGTTTTGTTTTCCTGTTAATATAATCTGTTTTCTCTCTGGTGAATACTTTTTTATTCTCATTATTTGTGTGTGTGTGTGTGTGTGTGTGTGTGTGTGTGTGTGTGTGTGTGTGTGTAAAGAGAACGATTTTCAACTCTACCAGTTGCCTAAACCTCTTTTTAGTATTTTTCTTCATGGCTCTTTTCCCAACACTTATACTGCTCTCAAAATAATCAATCTTTATTTGCCACTACCCATCATTCTCTTTACTTTTGATCCAAAGTTTTACTTCATAGCTGCTTTATTATGTTAGGCATTTTACCCTAACTAAGATTCCAAAAAATGTGATAATATAAAGTACACAGTAAGTCATATTGTTTGTTCATTACACAGCTGCAACTTGTAAAAGAATGATATTCCAAGGACCCCTGCGCCTGAGACACCGCCAGAACCTGAAGGAACAGACCAGATAAACAGTTCTCTGCACCCAAATCCTGTGGGAGGGAGAGCTAAACCTTCAGAGAGGCAGACACGCCTGGGAAACCAGAAGAGACAGCACGCTGCATACATTACTGATTCCAGAGGAAAACACCAAACGCCAACTGGAACCCTGGTGCACAGAAGCTCCCGGAAATGGCAGCACAGATCTTCCTGGTTGATGCCGCAACAGAGAGCTCGTGGACAGCACCCCGCAAGCAAAATTGAGCCTTGGGACCACAAGTAAGACCAACTTTTCTGCTGCAAGTGACCTGCCTGGTGAACTCGGGACACACAGAGGCAGAATTCCTCTAGGACCAGGCACTCCCTGTGTTTACCAGGAGTCCCATACCCCCAGATCCCGGCCCATAGCAGCTCTCTGCTCACAGACCCCGTGGGAGAGAGACCTCACCGCCTGGTCACGTGGGCACTCCTGAGGCTGCAGAGCGGAAGAGACCACTAACACTGACCACCCCTGCCCACATCCCTGGCCCAAGAGGAAACTGTATATGGCCTCTGGGTTCCCATGGGGGAGGGCCCAGGAGCGGCAGGACCCCTGTGCCTGAGACACCAGCGGAACCTGAAGGAACAGACCAGATAAAGTTCTCTGCACCCAAATCCCGTGGAAGGGAGAGCTAAACCTTCAGAGAGGCAGACATGCCTGGGAAATGAGAGGAGACTGCACTCTGCACACATCTCAGATGCCAGAGGAAAACACCAAACACCATCTGGAACCCTGGTGCACTGAAGTTCCTGGAAACGGCGGCGCAGATCTTCCTGTTTGCTGCCGCCTCAGAGAGCGCGAGGGCAGCACCCCATGAGCAAACTTGAGCCTCAGGACCACAGGTAAGACCAACTTTTCTGCTGTAAGTGACCTGCCTGGTGAACTCAAGACACAGGCCCACAGGAACAGCTGAAGACCTGTAGAGAGGAAAAACTACACACCCGAAAGCAGAACACTCTGTCCCCATAACAGGCTGAAAGAAAACAGGAAAACAGGTCTACAGCACTCCTGACGCACAGGTTTATAGGACAGTCTAGCCACTGTCAGAAATAGCAGAACAAAGCAACACTAGAGATAATCTGATGGCGAGATGCAAGCGCAGGAACCCAAGCAACAGAAACCAAGACTACATGGCACCATCGGAGCCCAATTGTCCCATCAAAACAAACATGGAATATCCAAACACACCAGAAAAGCAAGATCTAGTTTCAAAATCATATTTGATCATGATGCTCGAGGACTTCAAGAAAGACGTGAAGAACTCCCTTAGAGAACAAGTAGAAGCCTATAGAGAGGAATCGCAAAAATCCCTGAAAGTATTCCAGGAAATCATAAATAAACAAGTAGAAGCCTATAGAGAGGAGTCACAAAAATCCCTGAAAGAATTACAGGAAATCATAAATAAACAAGTAGAAGCCCATAGAGAGGAGTCAGAAAAATCCCTGAAAGAATTCCAGGAAAACACAATCAAACAGCTGAAGGAATTAAAAATGGAAATAGAAGCAATCAAGAAAGAATACATGGAAACAACGCTGGATATAGAAAACCAAAGGAAGAGACAAGGAGCTGTAGATACGAGCTTCACCAACAGAATACAAGAGATGGAAGAGAGAATCTCAGGAGCAGAAGATTCCATAGAAATCATTGACTCAACTGTCAAAGATAATGTAAAGTGGAAAAAGCTACTGCTCCAAAACATACAGGAAATCCAGGACTCAATGAAAAGATCAAACCTAAGGATAATAGGTATATAAGAGAGTGAAGACTCCCAGCTAAAAGAACCAGTAAATATCTTCAACAAAATCATAGAAGAAAACTTCCCTTACCTAAAAAAAGAGATACCCATAGGCATACAAGAAGCCTACAGAGCTCCAAATAGATTGGACCAGAAAAGAAACACCTCCCGTCATATAATAGTCAAAACAACAAACGCACAAAATAAAGAAAGAATATTAAAAGCAGTAAGGGAAAAAGGTCAAGTAACATATAAAGGAAGACCTATAAGAATCACACCAGACTTTTCTCCAGAAACTATGAAAGCCAGAAGATCCTGGACTGATGTCATACAGACCCTAAGAGAACACAAATGCCAACCCAGGTTACTGTATCCTGCAAAACTCTCAATTAATATAGATGGAGAAACCAAGATATTCCATGACAAAACCAAATTTACACAATATCTTTCTACAAATCCAGCACTACAAAGGATAATAAATGGTAAAGCCCAACGTAAGGAGGCAAGCTATACCCTAAAAGAAGCAAGAAACTAATCGTCTTGGCAACAAAACAATGAGAAGAAAAGCACACAAACATAACCTCACATCCAAATATGAATATAACAGGAAGAAATAATCACTATTCCTTAATATCTCTCAACATCAATGGCCTCAACTCCCCAATAAAAAGACATAGATTAACAAACTGGATACGCAACGAGGACCCTGCATTCTGCTGCCTACAGGAAACACACCTCAGAGACAAAGACAGACACTACCTCAGAGTGAAAGGCTGGAAAACAACTTTCCAAGCAAATGGTCGGAAGAAGCAAGCTGGAGTAGCCATTCTAATATCAAATAAAATCAATTTTCAACTAAAAGTCATCAAAAAAGATAAGGAAGGACACTTCATATTCATCAAAGGAAAAATCCACCAAGATGAACTCTCAATCCTAAATATCTATGCCCCAAATACAGTGGCATCTACATACGTAAAAGAAACCTTACTAAAGCTCAAAACACACATTGCACCTCACATAATAATAGTGGGAGGTTTCAACACCCCACTCTCCTCAATGGACAGATCATGGAAACAGAAATTAAACAGTGATGTCGACAGACTAAGAGAAGTCATGAGCCAAATGGACTTAACGGATATTTATAGAACATTCTATCCTAAAGCAAAAGAATATACCTTCTTCTCAGCTCCTCATGGTACTTTCTCCAAATTGACCATATAATTGGTCAAAAAACGGGCCTCAACATGTACAGAAAGATAGAAATAATCCCATGCGTGCTCTCGGAACACCACGGCCTAAAACTGGTCTTCAATAACAATAAGGGAAGAATGCCCACATATACGTGGAAATTGAACAATGCTCTACTCAATGATAACCTGGTCAAGGAAGAAATAAAGAAAGAAATTAAAAACTTTTTAGAATTTAATGAAAATGAAGGTACAACATACCCAAACTTATGGGACACAATGAAAGCTGTGCTAAGAGGAAAACGCATAGCACTGAGTGCCTGCAGAAAGAAACAGTAAAGAGCATATGTCAGCAGCTTGACAGCACACCTAAGAGCTCTAGAACAAAAAGAAGCAAATACACCCAGGAGGAGTAGAAGGCAGAAAATAATCAAACTCAGACCTGATATCAACCAAGTAGAAATAAAAAGGACCATAGAAAGAATCAACAGAACCAAAAGTTGGTTCTTTGAGAAAATCAACAGGATAGATAAACCTTTAGCCAGACTAACGAGAGGACACAGAGAGTGCGTCCAAATTAACAAAATCAGAAATGAAAAGGGAGACATAACTACAGATTCAGAGGAAATTCAAAAAATCATCAGATCTTACTATAAAAGCCTATATTCAACAAAACTTGAAAATCTGTAGGAAATGGACAATTTCCTAGACAGATACCAGGTACCGAAGTTAAATCAGGAACAGATAAACCAGTTAAACAACCCCATAACTCCTAAGGAAATAGAAGCAGTCATTAAAGGTCTCCCAACCTAAAAGAGCCCAGGTCCAGACGGGTTTAGGGCAGAATTCTATCAGACCTTCATAGAACACCTCATACCAATATTATCCAAACTATTCCACAAACTTGAAACAGATGGAGCACTACCAAATTCCTTCTATGAAGCCACAATTACTCTTTTTTTTTTGTTGATAAATCATTTGGAGAATGAATTTATTTTCATACAAATATGATGTTTTTCCTTTATAAACATTGTGTATGTATCTATCTGTCTGTGTATGCCAGATGTATGTAGGTGCACACAGGGACTCTGAATAGGGTGATAACAATAGCGAATTGCTTGATGTAGTTGCTTTAAACCTAATTCAGGTTCTCTGGAAGAGCAGAATCATTCTTTTTTTTTTGATTATTATTTATTTTTTTTTTAAATTTCTTTCTTTATTTCTTTCTTTTTTTTTTTTATTAACTTGAGTATTTCTTATATACATTTCAAGTGTTATTCCCTTTCCCGGTTTCCGGGCAAAATCCCCCTCCCCCCTCCCCTTCCTTATGGGTGTTCCCCTCCCAACCCTCCCCCCATTGCCGCCCTCCCCCCACAGTCTAGTTCACTGGGGGTTCAGTCTTAGCAGGACCCAGGGCTTCCCCTTCCACTGGTGCTCTTACTAGGATATTCATTGCTACCTATGGGGTCAGAGTCCAGGGTCAGTCCATATATAGTCTTTAGGTAGTGGCTTAGTCCCTGGAAGCTCTGGTTGCTTGAAATTGTTGTACTTTTGGGGTCTCGAGCCCCTTCAAGCTCTTCCAGTTCTTTCTCTGATTCCTTCAACGTGGGACCTATTCTCAGTTCAGTGGTTTGCTGCTGGCATTCACCTCTGTATTTGCTGTATTCTGGCTGTGTCTCTCAGGAGCGATCTACATCCGGCTCCTGTCGGTCTGCACTTCTTTGCTTCATCCATCTTGTCCAATTGGGTGGCTGTATATGTATGGGCCACCTGTGGGGCAGGCTCTGAATGGGTGTTCCTTCAGTCTCTGTTTTAATCTTTGCCTCTCCCTTTCCAGCCAAGGGTATTCTTTTTCCTCATTTAAAGAAGGAGTGAAGCATTCACATTTCGATCATCCGTCTTGAGTTTCGTTTGTTCTAGGGATCTAGGGTAATTCAAGCATTTGGGCTAATAGCCACTTATCAATGAGTGCATACCATGTATGTCTTTCTGTGATTGGGTTAGCTCACTCAGGATGATATTATCCAGTTCCAACCATTTGCCTACGAATTTCATAGACTCGTTGTTTTTGATAGCTGAGTAATATTCCATTGTGTAGATGTACCACATTTTGTGTATCCATTCCTCTGTTGAAGGGCATCTCGGTTCTTTCCATTTTCTGGCTATTATAAATAAGGCTGCGATGAACATAGTGGAGCACGTGTCTCTTTTATATGTTGAGGCATCTTTTGGGTATATGCCCAAGAGAGGTATAGCTGGATCCTCAGGCAGTTCAATGTCCAATTTTCTGAGGAACCTCCAGACTGATTTCCAGAATGGTTTTACCAGTCTGCAATCCCACCAACAATGGAGGAGTGTTCCTCTTTCTCCACATCCTCGCCAGCATCTGCTGTCACCTGAGTTTTTGATCTTAGCCATTCTCACTGGTGTGAGGTGAAATCTCAGGGTTGTTTTGATTTGCATTTCCCTTATGACTAAAGATGTTGAACATTTCTTTAGGTGTTTCTCAGCCATTCGGCATTCCTCAGCTGTGAATTCTTTGTTTAGCTCTAAACCCCATTTTTTAATAGGGTTATTTGTTTCCCTGTGGTCTAACTTCTTGAGTTCTTTGTATATTTTGGATATAAGGCCTCTATCTGTTGTAGGGTTGGTAAAGATCTTTTCCCAATCTGTTGGTTGCCGTTTTGTCCTAACCACCGTGTCCTTTGCCTTACAGAAGCTTTGCAGTTTTATGAGATCCCATTTGTCGATTCTTGATCTTAGAGCATAAGCCATTGGTGTTTTGTTCAGGAAATTTTTTCCAGTGCCCATGTGTTCGAGATGCTTCCCTAGTTTTTCTTCTATTAGTTTGAGTGTGTCTGGTTTGATGTGGAGGTCCTTGATCCACTTGGACTTAAGCTTTGTACAGGGTGATAAGCATGGATCGATCTGCATTCTTCTACATGTTGCCCTCCAGTTGAACCAGCACCATTTGCTGAAAATGCTATCTTTTTTCCATTGGATGGTTTTGGCTCCTTTGTCAAAAATCAAGTGACCATAGGTGTGTGGGTTCATTTCTGGGTCTTCAATTCTATTCCATTGGTCTATCTGTCTGTCTCTGTACCAATACCATGCAGTTTTTATCACTATTGCTCTGTAATACTGCTTGAGTTCTGGGATAGTGATTCCCCCTGAAGTCCTTTTATTGTTGAGGATAGCTTTAGCTATGCTGGGTTTTTTGTTATTCCAGATGAATTTGCAAATTGTTCTGTCTAACTCTTTGAAGAATTGGATTGGTATTTTGATGGGGATTGCATTGAATCTGTAGATTGCTTTTGGTAAAATGGCCATTTTTACTATATTAATCCTGCCAATCCATGAGCATGGGAGATCTTTCCATCTTCTGAGGTCTTCTTCAATTTCTTTCCTCAGTGTCTTGAAGTTCTTATTGTACAGATCTTTTACTTGCTTGGTTAAAGTCACACCGAGGTACTTTATATTATTTGGGTCTATTATGAAGGGTGTCGTTTCCCTAATTTCTTTCTCGGCTTGTTTCTCTTTTGTATAGAGGAAGGCAACTGATTTATTTGAGTTAATTTTATACCCAGCCACTTTGCTGAAGTTGTTTATCAGCTTTAGTAGTTCTCTGGTGGAACTTTTGGGATCACTTAAATATACTATCATGTCATCTGCAAATAGTGATATTTTGACTTCTTCTTTTCCGATCTGTATCCCCTTGATCTCCTTTTGTTGTCTGATTGCTCTGGCTAGAACTTCAAGAACTATATTGAATAAGTAGGGAGAGAGTGGGCAGCCTTGTCTAGTCCCTGATTTTAGTGGGATTGCTTCAAGTTTCTCTCCATTTAGTTAATGTTAGCAACTGGTTTGCTGTATATGGCTTTTACTATGTTTAGGTATGGGCCTTGAATTCCTATTCTTTCCAGGACTTTTATCATGAAGGGGTGTTGAATTTTGTCAAATGCTTTCTCAGCATCTAATGAAATGATCATGTGGTTTGGTTCTTTCAGTTTGTTTATATGATGGATCACGTTGATGGTTTTCCGTATATTAAACCATCCCTGCATGCCTGGGATGAAGCCTACTTGATCATGGTGGATGATTGTTTTGATGTGCTCTTGAATTCGGTTTGCCAGAATTTTATTGAGTATTTTTGCGTCGATATTCATAAGGGAAATTGGTCTGAAGTTCTCTTTCTTTGTTGTGTCTTTGTGTGGTTTAGGTATAAGAGTAATTGTGGCTTCGTAGAAGGAATTCCGTAGTGCTCCATCTGTTTCAATTTTGTGGAATAGTTTGGATAATATTGGTATGAGGTCTTCTATGAAGGTTTGATAGAATTCTGCACTAAACCCGTCTGGACCTGGGCTCTTTATGGTTGGAAGACCTTTAATGACTGCTTCTATTTCCTTAGGAGTTATGGGGTTGTTTAACTGGTTTATCTGTTCCTGATTTAACTTCGATACCTGGTATCTGTCTAGGAAATTGTCCATTTCCTGAAGATTTTCAAGTTTTGTTGAATATAGGTTTTTATAGTAAGATCTGATGATTTTTTGAATTTCCTCTGAATCTGTAGTTATGTCTCCCTTTTCATTTCTGATTTTGTTAATTTGGACGCACTCTCTGTGTCCTCTCGTTAGTCTGGCTAAGGGTTTATCTATCTTGTTGATTTTCTCAAAGAACCAACTTTTGGTTCTGTTGATTCTTTCTATGGTCCTTTTTGTTTCTACTTGGTTGATTTCAGCTCTGAGTTTGATTATTTCCTGCCTTCTACTCCTCCTGGGTGTATTTGCTTCTTTTTGTTCTAGAGCTTTTAGGTGTGCTGTCAAGCTGCTGACATATGCTCTTTCCTGTTTCTTTCTGCAGGCACTCAGCGCTATGAGTTTTCCTCTTAGCACAGCTTTCATTGTGTCCCATAAGTTTGGGTATGTTGTATCTTCATTTTCATTAAATTCTAAAAAGTTTTTAATTTCTTTCTTTATTTCTTCCTTGACCAGGCTATCATTGAGTAGAGCATTGTTCAATTTCCACGTATATGTGGGCATTCTTCCCTTATTGTTATTGAAGACCAGTTTTAGGCCGTGGTGGTCCGATAGCATGCATGGGATTATCTCTATCTTTCTGTACCTGTTGAGGCCCGTTTTTTGACCAATTATATGGTCAATTTTGGAGAAAGTACCATGAGGAGCTGAGAAGAAGGTATATCCTTTTGCTTTAGGATAGAATGTTCTATAAATATCCGTTAAGTCCATTTGGCTCATGACTTCTCTTAGTCTGTCGACATCACTGTTTAATTTCTGTTTCCATGATCTGTCCATTGATGAGAGTGGGGTGTTGAAGTCTCCCACTATTATTGTGTGAGGTGCAATGTGTGTTTTGAGCTTTAGTAAGGTTTCTTTTACGTATGTAGGTGCCCTTGTATTTGGGGCATAGATATTTAGGATTGAGAGTTCATCTTAGTGGATTTTTCCTTTGATGAATATGAAGTGTCCTTCCTTATCTTTTTTGATGACTTTTAGTTGGAAATTGATTTTATTTGATATTAGAATGGCTACTCCAGCTTGCTTCTTCTGACCATTTGCTTGGAAAGTTGTTTTCCAGCCTTTCACTCTGAGGTAGTGTCTGTCTTTGTCTCTGAGGTGTGTTTCCTGTAGGCAGCAGAATGCAGGGTCCTCATTGCGTATCCAGTTTGTTAATCTATGTCTTTTTATTGGGGAGTTGAGGCCATTGGTATTGAGAGATATTAAGGAATAGTGATTATTGCTTCCCTTTATATTCATATTTGGATGTGAGGTTATGTTTGTGTGCTTTCATTCTCTTTGTTTTGTTGCCAAGACGATTAGTTTCTTGCTTCTTCTAGGGTATAGCTTGCCTCCTTATGTTGGGCTTTACCATTTATTATCCTTTGTAGTGCTGGATTTGTAGAAAGATATTGTGTAAATTTGGTTTTGTCATGGAATATCTTGGTTTCTCCATCAATGTTAATTGAGAGTTTTGCTGGATACAGTAACCTGGGCTGGCATTTGTGTTCTCTTAGGGTCTGTATGACATCAGTCCAGGATCTTCTGGCCTTCATAGTTTCTGGCCAGAAGTCTGGTGTGATTCTGATAGGTCTGCCTTTATATGTTACTTGACCTTTTTCCCTTACTGCTTTTAATATTCTTTCTTTATTTTGTGCGTTTGGTGTTTTGACAATTATGTGACGGGAGGTGTATCTTTTCTGGTCCAATCTATTTGGAGTTCTGTAGGCTTCTTGTATGTCTATGGGTATCTCTTTTTTTAGGTTAGGGAAGTTTTCTTCTATGATTTTGTTGAAGATATTTACTGGTCCTTTGAGATGGGAGTCTTCACTCTCTTCTATACCTATTATCCTTAGGTTTGATCTTCTCATTGAGTCCTGGATTTCCTGTATGTTTTGGACCAGTAGCTTTTTCCGCTTTACATTATCTTTGACAGTTGAGTCAATGATTTCTATGGAATCTTCTGCTCCTGAGATTCTCTCTTCCATCTCTTGAATTCTGTTGGTGAGGCTTGTATCTACAGCTCCTTGTCTCTTCTTTTGGTTTTCTATATCCAGGGTTGTTTCCATGTGTTCTTTCTTGATTGCTTCTATTTCCATTTTTAATTCCTTCAACTGTTTGATTGTGTTTTCCTGGAATTCTTTCAGGGATTTTTGCGATTCCTCTCTGTAGGCTTTTACTTGTTTATTAATGTTTTCCTGTGCTTCCCTAAGTGTGTTCATGTCTTTCTTGAAGTCCTCCAGCATCATGATCAAATATGATTTTGTAACTAGATCTTGCTTTTCTGGTGTGTTTGGATATTCCATGTTTGTTTTGGTGGGAGAATTGGGCTCCGATGATGGCATGTAGTCTTGGTTTCTGTTGCTTGGGTTCCTGCGCTTGCCTCTCGCCATCAGATTATCTCTAGTGTTACTTTGTTCTGCTATTTCTGACAGTGGCTAGACTGTCCTATAAGCCTGTGTGACAGGAGTGCTGTAGACCTGTTTTCCTCTCTTTCAGTCAGTTATGGGGACAGAGTGTTCTGCTTTCTGGCGTGTAGTTTTTCCTCTCTACAGGTCTTCAGCTGTTCCTGTGGGCCTGTGTCTTGAGTTCACCAGGCAGCTTTCTTGCAGCAGAAAACTTGGTCTTACCTGTGGTCCCGAGGCTCAGGTTCGCTCGTGGGGTGCTGCCCGCGGGCTCTCTGCAGCGGCAGCAACCAGGAAGACCTGTGCCGCCCCTTCCGGGAACTTCAGTGCACCAGGGTTCCAGATGGTCTTTGGCTTTTTCCTCTGGCGTCCAAGATGTGTGTGCAGGGAGCAGTCACTTCTGGTTTCCCAGGCTTGTCTGCCTCTCTGAAGGTTTAGCTCTCCCTCCCACGGGATTTGGGTGCAGAGAACTGTTTATCCGGTCTGTTTCTTTCAGGTTCCGGCGGTGTCTCAGGCACAGGGGTCCTGCCGCTCCTGGGCCCTTCCCCACGGTAGCCCAGAGGCCTTATACAGTTTCCTCTTGGGCCAGGGATGTGGGCAGGGGTGAGCAGAGTTGGTGGTCTCTTCCGCTCTGCAGCCTCAGGAGTGCCCACCTGACCAGGCGGTTGGGTCTCTCTCTCACCGGGTCTGGGAGCAGAGAGCTGCTGCGGGCCTGGATCCGCGGGTGTGGGACTTCCGGTAAACACAGAATGTGCCCGGTCCTAGAGAAATTCTGCTTTCCTGTGTCCCAAGCTCACCAGGCAGCTTTCTTGCAGCAGAAAATTTGGTCTTACCTGTGGTCCCGAGGCTCAGGTTCGCTCGTGGGGTGCTCCCCACGGGCTCTCTGCAGCGGCAGCAACCAGGAAGCCACAATTACTCTTATACCTAAACCACACAAAGACCCAACAAAGAAAGAGAACTTCAGACCAATTTCCCTTATGAATATCGACGCAAAAATACTCAATAAAATTCTGGCAAAGCGAATCCAAGAGCACATCAAAACAATCATCCACCATGATCAAGTAGGCTTCATCCCAGGCATGCAGGGATGGTTTAATATACGGAAAACCATCAACGTGATCCATCATATAAACAAACTGAAAGAACAAAACCACATGATCATTTCATTGGATGCTGAGAAAGCATTTGACAAAATTCAACACCCCTTCATGATAAAAGTCCTGGAAAGAATAGGAATTCAAGGCCCATACCTAAACATAGTAAAAGCCATATACAGCAAACCAGTTGCTAACATTAAACTAAATGGAGAGAAACTTGAAGCAATCCCACTAAAATCTGGGACTAGATAGACAAGGCTGCCCACTCTCTCCCTACTTATTCAATATAGTTCTTGAAGTTCTAGCCAGTGCAATCAGACAACAAAATGAGGTCAAGGGGATACAGATCGGAAAAGAAGAAGTCAAAATATCACTATTTGCAGATGATATGATAATATATTTAAGTGATCCCAAAAGTTCCACCAGAGAACTACCAAAGCTGATAAACATCTTCAGCCAAGTGGCTGGGTATAAAATTACCTCAAATAAATCAGTAGCCTTCCTCTACACAAAAGAGAAACAAGCCGAGAAAGAAATTAGGGAAACGACACCCTTCATAATAGACCCAAATAATATAAAGTACCTCGGTGTGACTTTAACAAAGCAAGTAAAAGATTTGTAGAATAAGAACTTCAAGACACTGAAGAAAGAAATTGAAGAAGACCTCAGAAGGTGAAAAGATCTCCCATGCTCATGGATTGGCAGGATTAATAAGTAAAAATGGCCATTTTACCAAAAGCGATCTACAGATTCAATGCAATCCCCATCAAAATACCAATCCAAATCTTCAAAGTTTTAGAACAATTTGCAAATTCATCTGGAATAACAAAAAACCCAGCATAGCTAAGTCTATCCTCAACAATAAAAGGACTTCAGGGGGAATCACTATCCCTGAATTCAAGCAGTATTACAGAGCAATAGTGATAAAAACTGCCTGGTATTGGTTCAGAGACAGATAGATAGACCAATGGAATAGAATTGAAGACCCAGAAATGAACCCACACACCTATTTTCACTTGATTTTTGACAAAGGAGCCAAAACCATCCAATGGAAAAAAGATAGCATTTTCAGCAAATGGTGCTGGTTCAACTGGAGGTCAACATGTAGAAGAATGCAGATCGATCCATGCTTATCACCCTGTACAAAGCTTAAGTCCAAATGGATCAAGGACCTCCACATCAAACCAGACACACTCAAACTTATAGAAGAAAAACTAGGGAAGCATCTGGAACACATGGGCACTGGAAAAAATTTCCTGAACAAAACACCAATGGCTTATGCTCTAATATCAAGAATCGACAAATGGGATCTCATAAAACTGCAAAGCTTCTGTAAGGCAACGGACACTGTGGTTAGGACAAAAAAGCAACCAACAGATTGGGAAAAGATCTTTACCAATCCTACAACAGATAGAGGCCTTATATCCAAAATATACAAAGAACTCAAGAAGTTTGACCGCAGGGAGACAAATAACCCTATTAAAAATGGGATTCAGAGCTACACAAAGAATTCACAGCTGAGGAATGCCAAATGGCTGAGAAACACCTAAAGAAATGTTCAACATCTTTAGTCATAAGGGAAATGCAAATCAAAACAACCCTGAGATTTCACCTCACACCAGTGAGAATGGCTAAGGTCAAAAACTCAGGTGACAGCAAATGCTGGCGAGGATGTGGAGAAAGAGGAACACTCCTCCATTGTTGGTGGGATTGCAGACTGGTAAAACCATTCTGGAAATCAGTCTGGAGGTTCCTCAGAAAATTGGACATTGAACTGCCTGAGGATCCAGCTATAACTCTCTTGGGCATATACCCAAAAGATGCCCCAACATATAAAGAAGACATGTGCTCCACTATGTTCATCGCAGCCTTATTTATAATAGCCAGAAGCTGGAAAGAACCCAGATGCCCTTCAACAGAGGAATGGATACAGAAAATGTGGTACATCTACACAATGGAATATTACTCAGCTATCAAAAACAATGACTTTATGAAATTTGTAGGCAAATGTTTGGAACTGGAAAATATCATCCTGAGTGATCTAACCCAATCACAGAAAAACACACATGGTATGCAGTCATTGATAAGTGGCTATTAGCCCAAATGCTTGAATTACCCTAGATGCCTAGAACACAAGAAACTCAAGATGGATGATCAAAATGTGAATGCTTCACTCCTTTTTTAAAAGGGGAACAAGAATACCCTTGGCATGGAATAGAGAGGCAAAGATTAAAACAGAGACTGAAGGAACACCCATTCAGAGCCTGCCCCACATGTGGCTCATACATATACAGCGACCCAATTAGACAAGATGGATGAAGCGAAGAAGTGCAGGCTGACAGGAGCCGGATGTAGATCTCTCCTGAGAGACACAGCCAGAACACAGCAAATACAGAGGCAAATGCCAGCAACAAACCACTGAACTGAGAATAGGACCCCCGTTGAAGGAATCAGAGAAAGAACTGGAAGAGCTTGAAGGGGCTCGAGACCCCTATGTACAACAATGCCAAGCAACCAGAGCTTCCAGGGACTAAACCACTACCAAAAGCCTATACATGAACTGACCCTGGACTCTGACCTCATAGGTAGCAATGAATATCCTAGTAAGAGCACCAGTGGAAGGGGAAGCCCTGGGTCCTGCTAAGACTGAACCCCCAGTGAACTAGACTGTTGGGGGGAGGGCGGCAATGGGGGGATGGTGGGGAGGGGAACACCCATAAGGAAGGGGAGGGGGGAGGGTATGTTTGCCCGGAAACCAGGAAAGGGAATGACACTCGAAATATATATAAGAAATCCTCAAGTTAAAAAAAAAATTAAAAAAAATATATATGTTAACATAAAAAAAGAGTGATATTCCACAAGAACATGAAGAGAATTTTGTTTAAGAATTTAATTAAAAATAAAATTTTTTTGTTTTAAATTTTCGTGTGATTGTTGATTTTATGAGACATTGTTATTGCAAACAATAAAATATGATGAAGCAATCTATACCCCTACCACAGAATAGCTAAGTAGATGCAGAAAATTTTGGAAAATGTGAAGGAAAAATTAACTTTTTGGATGGTTATTTCTACCTGTACCAATATCCTGATCAATTTTTAAAACAGTCAACATATATGTTATTGTGAATAAATTGTTTTTATGACTGATTTTCAAAAGGCTTCCATCTCTCCTTATACATCGAAAAGGTTTACAAATTGTTTTTCTGTTCTTGTAAAGACGTTAATACAAAGAAGTCAAGATTAGCATTAGAGGTGGGTATTATAGTGCATACATTTATCTCTAGCACATTGTGGCAAGAAGAATTTTGAATTTGAGACTAACCTGTCTATAAATGACTTCTAGAATATCTTGGTATAGAAATTACATTTCAGAAAAATACAAATAATGACAATAATAATAGCATGATGATCATAGTCATGAAGTGTATTGAAATATACTTTGATTTTTTCTTTGGCATTTATCTTTGTTTTTTCTGGCAGTACCAACATGTCTAAACTAGAGAGATTGCTCAGCGACAAGAGTGCCTACAACCCCTACCAAGAACTATAGATTCAGTTCTGAACACTTGCAATCTCCTGCAATTTTATCTCCAGAGAAATAAATGCTCTCTGGCCACCAATAGGCACATGGAAACATGTGGTGTATATAAACCCAAGTAAATCCATCACACACACACACACACACACACACACACACACACACACACACACACACACACACACAAATGAATGATTAAAAAATAAAAACATGTCAAAGAATGAATCATTCAAACACAAATGGCATTAGAGTTATGAAAGTAGAAAATATGTCTCTAGCATGGGACTTGACAATTAAAAAGAAGAAGCTATATGCAGAAGAGATATATGTATACATTGCTAAGAAACAAACCCGAAAAGATAGCAGGTTATTTCATAATAACCTACATTCTCCAGGGCTAGGCATTTCCAGACAGAATTAACAAGCCTTAAAAGAAATTCATCAGTCCTCTCAATGACTCCAACATCACTAAAGACCAAGTCACAGCAGAGTTTGAAGTTTTTTCTTTGCTTTATTTGAAGTGGTTAATATAGTAAGTAGCTGGCCAGCCTAGATTCTTAGACCTTGTGGTAAACTGATTACAATTCTTTTAAGCCCTCTTTAAAGACTTTGTAGAATATAGAAAATGTCAATGAGATTGGGTTTTTTTTTGATGTTGTTGTTTGTTTTTGTCTTTGATATTGTTTTTCAATTTGACATAGGCTATAGTCATCTGGCAAGAGGAAAACTCAATTGAGAAAATATTTCCATCAGCTTGCATAGTACACAAGTCTGTGAGTCATATTCGTGATATATGTTTGATGTGAAATGAACCTGAACCCCATAGGCAATGCCACCCTAAGATAGGCGATTATGAAACAAACAGAATAGCAAGTTGAGTGAGCCATTAGGAGCAAGCTAGTTCACACTATTCACTTATGGTCTTTACTTCAGTTCCTGCTTCCAGATTTCTGTCTTGCTTGAGTGCCAACGATGGAAGATGATTGAAATATTTAAGCTAAATATACCTTTGCCACCCCTCTCCAGGTCACCATTGGCTATGGTCACTATTGTCACAATAGAAAAAAAAAACTAAGATACATGTTTATTCAACTTCTGAGTCATGGTTTACATAGGTACCTTTAAAAATGGTTCAATAAGGAAGAATCAAGGATACACAAAAAAGCTTTGATTTTGTGGTTAAAAGCCCCAAAATTTCATGAGATTTATACAGTACATTGTCACATGTACCCATTCTCTCCAGATCATACAAACTTTTACAAAAAAGCACATTTAAGTTTCTGAAAAATTAACCTATCTTTAATTTTGTATTGTATTTTACTAAGACATATAGTTACCTTAGTTCCTCATATGGGTCTTATAATGATGACCGCTACGAAGTCATGAAGTTTAATTTTAGATAAATCTAGGGAAATGCTCAAGGTTACATGAAAATAGCATAGTTCAAATACTGATCACAATATTTATAATAGCTGTCATTCTTCTATGCACACTGATAGGAGCCTGCTTCTCCACAATCATTAGCCCCAAATGTCTCTAATAGGGATTTTCAGTTAAGTGCTAGCTTCACTATTTTATTAGTATCAGAAGAAGAAAGTTTAAAGATATTTTGTATATGAAAAAAATTTCTAATCACCACAATTTATGTCTTCTGCGCCAAAAGAGAAAGTGCTGTTCCATAAAGTTTCATGAAGAAATCTCCCCACACTGACCAGAAGAAAGAACGTTTTTGAGTGTACTATTCCTGATATAAGTACAAAGTGTGCAGTAGAAAGTCATCTATCTAAATATAGCTTCTAAATCATACTGTCTTTTACTTGTCATCTGGTTTCGCATATGGAATCTATGACAAATTCTATGCCACACTTTTGTTAGGATTGAGTTTCATTGTCCAGTAGTAGCATTTAGTGTGTGTTAGGATACAGCTCTTGACAAGGCAGTGGTAGTTCCTGAACAAGTATTCTGGCCAAAGAAAAAAGTGATTTTAGGTTTAACTGGCTTTCCAACACTCTAGAAGCTCACCCAATTAAAAACCAGACAATATTTATTATCTGTGATGAGGTAAAATAACAGGAGAGAAATTTCTTGAAAATGCCTCGAACAGAATTTCATTTGACATTTAAATATTGAAAGTCATTATTATCAGGAAAAATTTCCTTGTATGATTACCAAAAGCAATGGTCAGGCAAATCTATGAAGATCTTAATTGTGAAATGAAGCTGCTATTATAGTAATTCTAAGCTGTCTAGATAGAGAAGGAAAGGTCTCCTTTGCACATTTTCAAGATACAAAGAAAAAACAACCAAGTTTTAGTGATTCATTATTTATTTTTTATTTATTAACAGATAAGCTGGGTCACTGAAGGGTTGTTTCTTACTCATCAGCATTATCAATATCTGTCAAGGATTTTCTACCTGTGGTTTTCAAGACCTTTTCAGAGAGATGTCTAAGAGAATATTAACATCATGATTCAAAACAGTAGCAAAATTAAAGTTATGATGACAAAACTATTTTTTATGGTTGAATTTAACACAAAATTGTGGAAGGTTAAGAAACAGTGATCTGGGCCATAAAATTTTTTACCTTTCTTATATTTAAAGCACTAACATGTTAACCCTACATTCAGAGTTTAATCATGGCTCCAGCCATGTACATAGCAGAGAATGGCCTTGTCAGGGCATCAGTGGGAGGAGAGACCCTTGGTTTTGTGAAGGCTTAATGCCCCAATGTAGTGGAAAGCCAGGGTGGGGAGGCAGGAGGGAGCATATGGGAGGATGGAGGAGCACCCTCACAGAAGTAAGGATAGAGAGGATGGGATAGGGGGTTTCCAGAGGGAAAACCTGTAACCCTCTGGAAAGGGGATAGCATTGAGATGTAAATAAAGAAAAAACCCAATAAAAGAAAAGAAAAAGTTGTAGCAATAAGAACACTATAGAGGCTACATATTAACTTGATTATTCAATATAATTAGAGGCATTTAAATTATGAAATAGATAAAGGAAACATATTTGTTATGTTGAATAGGACTAGTCAATTCAGCCTATATTGTGGCTACATTTCAGTGCAGCTAAAAGTATTATGCAGTAGTCTCATATAAACTGCAGTTTGGGTTTCCAGTTAGGTACTATTATCAATGTCCAAAACATAGCAAATGAAATTATTCATGAAAACTCTTTATATTCAGTGTCATATTATAGTTATGGCCATCCTAATTTACTATATAATACTATTGTTAATCTATTTTTATTACATAGTTTAATACTCTCTGAGGATTATCTAAGCTTGTGCAAGTTTATGTACATTTGCATGGAAAACCCACAGAAGCCAGAAGAAGGCATCAGATCCAATGAAACTGGATTTAGAGGTAATGTTGAAAGCTGGTAATGTTGTAAGTTGTGAGTAGGTAATGTGATGCTAAAAATTGAATATAGGTCCTGTCCAGGACCCATAAGTCCTGCCTCTGGAATGCATAATGTATTGCATCTAGTTTTTACTATTTATACATACATACATAAATATACAGAGAAAAATATTTTATATAATTTATTCATATATCAATTACTTTGTCTAATTCATTTATTATGCACAACTTCAGGACCAATTGAGCACTACAGAGAATATTGCTGCAGATACAGTGACTAGTATAAACAAGGAGCCTTTCCTTGGCCAAACATTGTCCTAGTTATATCTAAAAATAATGAAGTATAAAAGAAGGCTTCAGGAATACCCAAAATGTGACATCATGTTGGTTTTTATGCCTTCACTCAAGGACAGGTGAAATCTCTTCATGCGATTTATAAAGATGCAAAATAAAGATAGATTTTCTGAATTCAAAACACCATATAGTATAAAAGAAGTTGCCAATATATCTGTCCAACATTGATATATATAACATTTTCTGCTTTGTGACCCACTCAATTATGTACATCTGCTCATAATCATTTTTTTACCTCTGCTTAAAAGATGTAGAAAGTGAATTATGTTCATAATGTTCTCAGAAGGGTAAAAATTAAACCAGATCACGGTCCTATGATTGCCCTTGGGCAACATGAGCCCACTATTCCTTTCTGGTTTGTCTTGGTAAGGATTTGGTGATACTATAGGATAATACAAGAAACAGAAAAAAATGGGACCACACTCAAATCCCACCTAAGGTGATCAAAGTTGTCTCATTCTATTTGATTGATTTCTCAGCTGTTCATTTTCTCTATTTAAATGAAAGAAATTGGCAGGGGACACTTAGTACCTAAACCAATTAGAATCAATTCCAAATTTTTTAAACCAAACTCAGATGATTACTGAGGCTAATAGTCTTGAAAAACTCAATAAACTGTACTTCTAATTAGGTTATCTGGAATATACTGTGCTCCTAAATCTGTGCCACAGAGGAGTCTCACCAACACTTATGACTTTGTCTGGTAGATGGTCAAAAGCTTTAATGCCTCTGTGGCATGAAAATAAATGTTAAGGGCATCTTCAAGTAGTGAATATATCACTACAGTGGGGGTATTGCTAGTGTCATAGACCCATGTCATGTATGAAAGAGTAAATGGATGTTCAATATTTCAGTACGTCATCAATGTGTAGTTGTGTGAACTGAGAATTAAAGAGGTGTCATTGGTATTCTGAAAAAAAATTCCTGTGACTATTGTTTTTAAAAAATGATACGACCTGCTAAGGTAAGCAGCAGGTCCAGGATGTTTGTTGACTACATGTTGGCCTGCAAAAAAGGAAAGGTTGAAAGATCTTAGTGTCAGTGATCTTGGAACACATGCAAAGACAGCAAAAAAGTAAATTTTGATAGGAAAAGTCTAGCTCCTCAGTGAAAGAATGCGTCCATGGAGATGAATTTGGATGAGTCCTGCACAGTCTTCTGAAGATCCCAATAGGCTTAACCTCTCAATGCTGTGCTGAAGACAGGCTTGGTAAGTCATCGAGCACTGACATTGTTAGCTTGTTTGCTTTTCCTCTTTGGTTCACTTCATATCTACCTTTTACTGGGATCACCTTTCAAGTAAACACCTTGAACCTGAGAGACATTTTTTAATCATGGGTTACTGGGAAAATATAAGCCCAGAAATAATGCTTTTGTGGAATTCCAGTTGGATTGGATATACTATTTCAAATTTTATTTAAAAAAAACCATCCAGGATTGTAGAGAGATTAAGTGTTTATTGCTCTTACAGAGTACCTGGAATTGGTTACTAGGGTCTACCTACATGCCTCTTTTTTTTGTTGTTTTTTTTTGTTTGTTTGTTTGTTTTTTTGACCCAACTGGTAAGATATAATTGCCCACTTAAACATACAAAGCCAGGTACCATCCATCCCTAGAGAACATTAATAACAACCTGTAAATACACAGAACAGAATCTTAACATCACATGTCATGGCTTCTCACCCTCTCCTCTCTCTGTCTCTTCTCTCTGTTCCAGTCTCCTCTTCTTCCTTCAAACTTCTCTCCCGCCCATCCTTCCTTCTCCTCCAATGACAGGTCGCCTTCTATCCTGTACCTGCCCCTCACCTGTACTTTACAAATTGAATGGGGAGGTGGTTCTGGTGAAGTCACCTGAGTAGGTGACTAGGCAGCTGTCCTTGGGGCAGTGAAATTAGAATCAAAATAGATAACTCCAGGGCAAACCACAACATTTCCCCCTTTTTGTCCAGTTAAAAAGCCTTTTAACTTATATATAAATTGAGTATAATTATTACCATTCTACAATTTATAAAGCATATGATATACTCAACACCCAGTCCATCACTATATCAGTTAGACAGAACATTTAGTTATTCATTCCAGCTTAAAAAAGGCTTAAAATCTATATTATATCTTGGCTAGCTTGTATACTATCTGATAACTATACAATAAAATATGTATATTCAGAGTTATACAACCATGTAGGCTATGAGACTATAATCAGTCTTCAACCCTGTCAGAAATCTGAGAATGACCAAATATCTATACACATAGGAAGCCTAACACAGCTTCTAGAACTGAGAGGTTATAGAGACAAATCTCCACTAGCTCAGTCCCCTGTTAGCAACATGTGAGCGTAAGTCTTCAGCCTTCTGGCCCAAAATCAACTGAAAGACTCTTGAAATGTAGATTTTGAAGGGCTGATCACCTTGTCTTGGCAGAGTTTATCAGTCAACTATTCTGCATAATTTGTCCTTTTCTGGACAGTACTAGTCTGCAGATGAAACAGGCAGCTTTGTCCAGTGGCTGCCTAGCCACAAAGTATTGCCTCACCTGGAGGTAGAGATGCTCACATTCTTCGTTAAATCCACCAAAGGGGGAACTGTTAGGAGCAGATACGTCTCGGGAGAGTGAATGCAGGCATATATTATAAAAGTTATTAAGGTTAAATAAAAATCCGTAGCTACGGGTAGAGAGCTTAACAGATGGAGATATTTTGGGCAAAAGTCCTGGTTCGGTTTGTCACGCCCACCTCGGCCGGCAAGGAAGACACAACACGGTTGGATTCTTCTCAACAGCCTTTATTTTACTGCAGGACACCTTCATTGTTGACACGGGACGCAAGCAGCAAAAGCGCTTCCCTTATATACACAACAGTATGCTAATATTCTTTCAGGGATTGGCACGAGTCACCCCACTGTCATCCCAGCTACTTGTCCTACAGAGATTGGCGTGGCATGAACCTCTATTACATGCCTCTTTTTTATACCCTGTTTTCTGAACTTTCTGACCTCTGAGGGTTTCTGCACAGATGTAATAAAAAATACTATTTTTAAATGCTATAATCATCAGATATTTACTTAAAAATTTCCACCAGGAGAGTGATCTTATTCTTCTATAGTTTCACTCACTGATTTTGATTTTGAGGAAGAAATAGTTTCAAATTTGAAGTGTGAATGGGAATTTCTGGACAGAAAAATGGTGTCTGCTCACACTGATTTACTGATTAGAATTTCAGTCTTGTAGAAAGATTGGAATGTTGCAAATACCGAAGCTATCTTAGTCTAGGCTAGTTTTTGCCTTGGAGAATTCTTGCCTGCCTTTGTGTTTGAACTAACATCTGTGATTAATAGATGAAATCCTATTGGAATCTATTAACTCAGCAGACAGCACAAAGTTATAACAACCTGAAAGCTACAACATCATTATATTTAATCTTGGGTCTATAAAAAAGCTATGCCCATCATGTTCTTTAAGCCTCTCCTCAGACATACCCACCAATGTATTTTATACTTGCCTTGATTTGTGACTTCTTTTTTTTTTTTGAGAACTCTAAAATTGCTTACATGAAATTAAAGGAACTTAAATCTGTGTTCCCAGGACCATGGTCACTCAAAACAGATCTTAAATAAACTGTCTCTTATATATCTGAAAATGAAACTTTTTAATTTCTTTTTGGTTTTTTTTTGTTTGATTGTTTCTGCTTTTTTTTGTCCAGAGAAACAGAGGATAAAAGCCACTGCTAACTTACTAGATAACCACATTTAAAAATGTTTTAATTTAAATTTCTATATTTAGATCTTTTTGTGTAGTAGCATCACAGATTGTGTTGCAATAATTAAATATGTACAGTCTTCAACATATATATATACATATATATACATATATATATATATATATATATATATATATATATATATTGCCATTGACAGTCTTCCATTGGAGATTTTATGGTGTTACTATAATTGAAAGTTTCACAATGTGACATGGTTTCTTCATTTCTCATTCTGCAAAGTCATAAACTCATTAATATTTAAAGGAGAAATCAGTTATTATTTTTATGACTTATTTTTTGTTACTGAGTTTGATTAACATTTCAAGTTTTCAAAAGCCTGACCTCTCTTACATTTTATAGCATCCTGATGACATGTAAACAGTTTAGTAAACAAATTTGGAGACACAATTCCCCAAATGTGATTTCTATCTCAAAGTTTAAACAACACGAGATATTTTTCCACTAAGACTTTTTCCCATTTTATCAAGTTCATATGTCCATTCCAGTAAACATTTTCTTAACATAGATATACAAAGTTTAAGCTTTACATGTTCTTCCTGTGCCTCAAAAACAATGAAAGAAAATACATGTTCATCAAATAAAGGAAAACAAAGAAGAACATGCTTGTTTTTTATATCATGGTCCTGGCCCTGTAAGATGCTAGGCAATTTATTAGGCCATTTTTCACAGCCCCGTCTCCTGGCAGCTCTGTCTTTAGGAAGGAGAATTAAGAGGTTGTTGTGTGCTCTGGTTTACTTTTCCTAATTTAGGTTCATTCTCAAAACTTGGCTCTCCTTACTTTGTCACATATGCCATGTAGAAGTAAATCACATAGTGTGGAACTTTCCACTGGCTCTTGAAAAGATACAAAAGTCAGAGATCTGCTCAGAAAATTTCTACTATGAGCCTTACCTTGTCATCTTGTCCATGATGAATACATCCGTCATCTTTAAGGTAGACCTTTTAATGAAGCTCCTCTCCTCTTTCATGGGAGGCCTCTCCTCTCCTTTATCACCTTATTCATGTTGTTGCTGATGTAATGTAACGTTCTTTTCTAATGCTCCCACCACAACTCCCAGTCTTGGCTTTTATTATCTCTATCCCCTTTCTTCTAATCAAGCTCATTCCTAAAGGGCCTTTATTTTTTAAGTGGCTTTTTGGAAACTGCTTTACTATAGTTCTTCTCTTTTCCACCTAAACATCTATGTATGTTACCTAGTTCAGGAAAGAAATGTTGATACATTTGACTACTCACTTTAGATTTGGAAATGTTAAAATTGATGCATAGTTACTTTGAAATTTTGAAAAATGCTAATACATTAAAAATTAAGTGGAAAAGCTTATATTCCCATTTTTGGGAATGAAAAGAAATTACTAATTTAATATGTTTCCTTAATATTTGTTATATAATGTATTTTTCTATGCTGATTTCATTATGGTTCATGTAGTTTTCCATAATACACATCCCTGGTTACATGTCAGAAGCTAAGCAGCAGAAATGTTTTTTCTTCATTCACCTTCCAGGACCTCGCTGACTATCCTCCCTGCCACTGATGAGTTGACCCTCATTTTAGATTTTTTAATTTCCTGCTTTAGTTTCCTCAACGATTCCTATGCTCTAAAGATATTGTTCTTAAAGGGACTCTGTGCCTGCGTTCTATCACAATGTCACTGTAACCATCTTGTCAGAAATGAAGATATTCTATTGAGATGCATGTATCCCTATTCTGTCATTGAAACAATATAACCCATGGAATTGAAATATCCCGAGTAATTTCATAATGGGATAAGAAAAAATGAGGAAGATGTTGTATCAAGCTAAAGATAAACTTTTTGAAGTAAAAATTTTAAACTTTTCAGGTGATCTTGATTATGAGACTGGAGTTGAGTCAATAACAGATGAGGGTTACAACTTTACTGGAGGCTATTTAGTTATGCATATACCTTGACTTCTACTTAAGATTTATTATTTTTGTTTTATATGTATGGATGTATGTCTATTTATCATAAGTGTTCAGTGCCCATGTAAGCAAAAAAGGGGCATCAGACCACTGGAACTGGAGTTATAGTTGTAAGTTACAGTGTGAGTGCTAGGAACTGAATCTAAGGCTTTTGCAAGAGCATTAGGGGTTTTTAACTGCTGATTATCTATCTAGACTCTTATCTCCATATTAGGATCTTAAAGATGGATTTGTGGGTTTTCCAGGTCTCTTTATTCTCCTATTAATGTGAACACATTAAATAAATCCATATTCTGAAACTTGATATTCATTTGACTATTTTAATCATCTCATTATTTAATCATGTTGCTATCCCTGGCTTGTTAGTGCAACCAGGGAATAGGCTGTGATCTTACTCTGGAAATACTTTTAGTGAGCCAGGTAGAAGACAATGCAGATTTGAGGAAGTCACAGTCCCAGCCGCTGCTGAAATAATTTTCTTACAGAGCCTTGTTCTTTTTTTTCTTTTTTTAAATATCTTTTTATATCTTTTTTTTATTAACTTGAGTATTTCTTATTTACATTTTGAGTGTTATTCCCTTTCCCGGTTTACGGGCCAACATCCCCCCAACCCCTCCACCTCCCCGTCTTTATGGGTGTTCCCCTCCCCATCCTCCCCCAATTGCTGCCTTCCCCCCAACAATAACGTTCACTGGGGGTTCAGTCTTAGCAGGACCCAGGGCTTCCCCTTACACTGGTGATCTTACTAGGATATTCAATGCTACCTATGAGGTCAGAGTCCAGGGTCAGTCCATGTATAGTCTTTAGGTAGTGGCTTAGTCCCTGGAAGCTCTGGTTGCTTGACATTGTTGTTCATAAGGGGACTCGAGTCCCTTCAAGCTCTTCCAGTTCTTTCTCTGATTCCTTCAACGGGGGTCCTGTTCTCAGTTCAGTGGTTTGCTGCTGGCATTCGCCTCTGTATTTGCTGTGTTCTGGCTGTGTCTCTCAGGAGAGATCTCTATCTGGCTCCTGTCGGCCTGCACTTCTTTGCTTCATCCATCTTGTCTAATTGGGTGGCTGTATATGTATGGCCCACATGTGGGGCAGGCTCTGAATGGGTGTTCCTTCTGTGTCTGTTTTAATCTTTGCCTCTCTATTCCCTGCCAAGGGTATTCTTGTTCCCCTTTTAAAGGAGTGAAGCATTCACATTTTGATCATCCGTCTTGAGTTTCTTGTGTTCTAGGCATCTAGGGTAATTCCAGCATTTGGGCTAATAGCCACTTATCAATGAGTGCATACCATGTGTGATTGGGTTATGTCACTCAGGATGATATTTTCCAGTTCCAACCATTTGCCTATGAATTTCATAAAGTCATTGTTTTTGATAGCTGAGTAATATTCCATTGTGTAGATGTACCACATTTTCTGTACCATTCCTCTGTTGAAGGGCATCTGGGTTCTTTCCAGCTTCTGGCTATTATAAATAAGGCCGCGATAAACATAGTGGAGCATGTGTCTTTTTTATATGTTGGGGCATCTTTTGGGTATATGCCCAAGAGAGGAATAGGTGGATCCTCAGGCAGTTCAATGTCCCATTTTCTGAGGAACCTCCAGACTGATTTCCAGAGCCTTGTTCTTATCTTCTCATCCCTCTGTTGCTGTGGTAGCACAGGTATTATTTGGACTTTGTTTCAACTACTCTTGCTGAGTTTATTCCTGATTGACCAGCCTCAAGCTTCCCTTCCTATTTGTTTGGATGCTCTTTTGAGCAAATTTGTCATTTTATTAAACTATTTTTAGAAACGACCACTTGGTAATAGGCTTTTTTATTATTAAAGACATAGTGACAGAAACTGAAGAAATTAAAAAAAAACATGAGATCCTATTGCAAAAGCCTATATTCAACAAAACTAGAAAACCTATATGATATGGATGATTTTCTAATTCACAGCCAACCATTGGACTGAACCCAGGAACCCTAATGGAAGTGTTAGGGTAAGGGTTTCAGGAGCTGAAGGGGATTGCATCCTCATAGGCAGATGCTTCAACATATAACAAGGACACATGTTCCACTATGTTCATAACAGCCTTATTCATAGTAGCCAGAAGCTGAAAAGAACTCAGATGTCTTTCAACAGAGGAATGGACACAGAAAATGTGGTACATCTACACAATAGAGTACTATTCAGCTATCAAAAGCAATGATTTCATGAAATTCATAGGCAACAGATGGAACTAGAAAATATCATCCTGAGTGAAAAAAAACACACATGGTATTCATTCACTGATTAGTGGATATTCACCCAAAAGCTTGAATTACCCAAGATCCAATCCACAGACCACATAAAGCTCAAGAAGAAGGATTACCAAAGTGCAAATGCTCAGTCCTTCTTTTTTTTTTTTCGGAGCTGGGGACCAAACCCAGGGCCTTGTGCTCGCTAGGCAAGCGCTCTACCGCTGAGCTAAATCCCCAACCCCTGCTCAGTCCTTCTTAAAAGGGGAAATAAAAATATTCATAGGAGGAGATATGGAGACAAAATTTGGAGCAGAGACTGAAGGAATGGACATTCAAATCCTGCCCCACCTGAGGATCCAGCCCATCTACATTCATCCACCAAACCTAGATAATATTGATGAAGCCAACAAATGCATGCTGACAGGAGCCTGATATAGCTGTCTCTTGAAATGCTCAGTCAGAATGTGACAAATACATAGGCGAATTCTAGCAGCAAAACATTGAACTGTGATGGGGTCCCTGTTGGAGGAGTTAGCGAAAGGATTGAAGGAGCTGAAAAGGTTTGAAACCCCATAAGAATAGCAGTGCAAACCAACCAGAACTCTTAGAGACTAAACCTCTACCCATAGAGTACACATAGACAGACTAGACAGACTCATGACTCCACCTTCATTTGTAGCAGAGAATGGCCTTTTGGGCACCAAGTGGAGGAGAACCTCTTGGTCCTGCCATGGATGAACCCCCCCCAGTTAAGGGAATGTCAGGGTGGGAGGTGGGAAGGGGAAGGTGGTTGGGGAGGGGGAACACCCTCATAGAAAAAGGGGGAAGGGGATGGGATGGGGGCTTATGAACAGGAAACCAGGAAATGGGATAACATTTGAAATGCAAATAAAAATAGTGACTAAAAAATGAAGTACAATATAAAATATACCATTTTTATTCTTTTTCTGGAGAATGATTATAGGGAAATATTGTCTTTGTACTCCATAATCGAATCATTATCTTTGTAAAATTTAGAGATAAATTGTACATATAGCAAAAAAATACAGTAACTTACTGTAAACAATAAGTAATGTGAGGCCAGTGATTCAGGCAGAATTGGCTGGACTTGAACAGTGTACATGGAGTGATGTGCATTGTCAGAAGCAAGGCTGCGGGAATCTTCACAGCACATGGGTGAGTACTACCAGAATCACTTCAAATGCAGCATGATCGAACTTTTGATGTTTCTGTGTTCCAGATATTTTTATCATTGTCAAGCTTATTATAAGCTCCTAAATTCAGAAGTCCATGTGGGATCACAGCCGGCAGCCGGAACAGCTGCTTCTGAAAGAGTAATTGGTGTAATATAGGTTGTTGTGGTAGACTTTTTTGTCTGGTTGTTTTTCTTTTGCTTTCTTTACTTTTTTCTTTCTATTTTATTAACTTTGTTGTGTAACAGGATTTCACTATGTAGATCAAACTGGCTTGGAACTTCCCAAACTCCTCTTCCTCAACCTTCCAAGTGCTAGATTACAATGACTGCCAAGTTCATTTTCAGTCTTTTATGAGGTGAATAAATGAGCATATTTCAGCACATGTACCTTGGTTGCTGTTGGGAAAACACACACACACACACACACACACACACACACACACACACACACACGCACACACACGCACACACACACACAAAGAAAAACACACTTATTATCTCTTCTCTTTGAAATTTACCAAATTCAAAAATATCAGCAGTGACTGCTCCATTTTTTTTCCAATGAGAATTATTTTGGACCACCAGCTGTACATTTGAGGCCTAGACATTTTTACTAACTTACAGAAATCTGTCTACCAAAAGAATGTCTTATTTTAGAGTGATGCTTATTAAAAGGAGCCAACATACTCACACGAGTGTGACTATCCAAAGGACCTACACTCACACATCGTTGAATTAACTGCGATGAAACTAGCACAAGAAACTGAAATATAACACACCATGAAGATGTTTGTGTGTGAAGGAAAATAATGTGTGCCAATATCTTGTATATGTGAAAAACATCCATGAGTTAAACTGGCTTCTAAAATATATTTTAAAACTAATTTTGAAAGCACATTTTTTTTCTGCAGAGAGGAATATATAATGTTTAGAAGGACATCTCGGGATTTAAGTTTTCAGGTACCTTTTCCCTACTTATTATCTTTACCCCAAACGTCCTAGTACCTGCAAGGATTCAGCTTTAATCATCAATGTTAATCCAAGTGAGCAATAAGTTAAATGGAAACTTGAGAAAGTGTGAAGTAACCAGATATTTAATAAGAACTGCAATTGAAATCTAGGGATGTACGCATCACCCTCAAGTCTTATGAAAAGGCAATGTTGTGATCCATCCTAAATGTCCTTCACAAGATTTGCATAGATTATTTTATAAACATTAGTGGTAAGTAAACACTCAGCTCTCATAATGCTTTCTAACTTTTGGATAGAAATTGGGATGCTCTGTGGGGCCTCAATAAATCTGTGTTCTAGGTCTCTGCACCAAACAAATTAAATTGCTTATAAACAGCATCTCACTATTATTACACCCTAAAGTTTTTTACATGATTCCAATGTGAAGCAAATTCTGAGACTCAGTGGGAAGCAGAAAAGGTATGTCATTGCTCTGACTGAAGTAGGAAGACTCTTTGTTCTGTTTAAACAAGAAGTGGTGTATGATCAGCTTGGAAGCCATTAACAATGTGGATTTAGAGAATATTTTGTGACTAGAGAAGGGAAGTACTGTATCTAAAGCCAGGATAAGATTGCCAGTATAATTTAGTCCTTAAATTTCAAAGAAGGCATTTGAATTTTAACTAATTTGTGGCATCAATCAAGATTCTGCTTGACCTTAACACAGCTTTTTAAAAAGGGTTATAAATGACACTGATTTGTTGACAAAAGCTTTTCCTGTTGCTGAGGATGAGAACAAATCAACAATCCTGAAGTTATGAATTTTGTTGCAGCAAAATATCACCTATTTATCTATATTAACTAAGCCTTGAAACCTTCTGTCTGTGGATCAGATATGGAATCTGAGAAAACAGAAAAGCAATACTTTTTGAAGAGCATTTCTTGAATTATAAAGGAAGATATCAGTTTAATTTTTAAACACCAGGTGTTAGATCTATGAGTGGAATGGGCTTCTATGACATAACCTTATCAAGATTCATGAATTATCTATTAAGGGATGAATAGCTTCAATGGAGCTGGATGCATATCCTAAGTCAAAAATATTTAAGCCATTAGCTTGATTTAAAGCAGTGAAATTAATATATAAAGCTGAACTTCTGTGATTATTTTTTGTATTGTTTCTTTCTAACTAAAGTGCATCTTGTCAAGAGTCTAACAGGGTTTGAAGCATGTTTTTTTTTTTTTGTCCGAGTTGCTAATTATGATTGCCTTTTCTTCCACTCATATCATTCTGTTTCATAATCCTGGTAAACATTTACTTCCAAATTACAAAGTTCTCAGTTTTAACTTTCAGTAATCCCCAGCCTATCTACTACACTCCTATTTCTGTGACTACATCTTTTAGAGTTTCTACCTTCATACAACTTTGAAAGTCTAGGAAGATTGCCATCCTCTTTTTTAATTTATCTTTTGCAAAAGTTGCATTTCATAAAACAGCAACAATTGCCTTTGTTTTGTGCTACCTGCACTTTCTATAGATTCCCTCTCAGGCAGAAGAAAGACATTTTATAAACCTTCATGGCTACTGACAAGAATAAGTTAGTCCAGCTCTTTGTCCCCTGGTATAGCCTTGATCATTCATGCTATCCAGGATGGGTTGTCTGGCATCATAACCTGTCTACCTGCCTAATCCCAATGCCCAGGTGTAGGCCATATTGTCTTACAGGACCTGTGCCAGCAAGAGTCATATTCAAAATCCAGGTTTGACCTGACTCATTCAGTGTACCAACCAAACCTGGTGAGTTTCCCAGATTGTAGCCAGTTTGCTCCATGTCCTAACTCATGGTTAATGCAGGTCTTATATCCCATGTACTGGTCCAGTCCAGTGAGTTTCCTGAATGTTTATTTTCTGACACTGTGGTGATTTAAATAGGAATGGCTCCCCATACCCTCATTTGTATAAATGCTTAGTGTATACGCAGTGAAACTATTAGGAGGTACCACGTCTTTATTGGAGGAAGTGTGTCACTGTGGGGATGGACTATGTTCAAGCTATACCCAAGTCTCTTTTTGCTACCTGAAGATCAAGATGTAAAACTATTGGATCCTACAGCAACATCCTCAAAGTCTAAGCATAGCAATGGTTTTACATCTCATGCTTCAGCTCAGTTCTGTGTATACCCCAGTCCACACCAAAATATACTACCTCTACCTCCCAGATCAATGCTAAATTGGATTCCTGTAATCTGGCATAACATGATGGGTCTCTGGAACCTAACTAACACAATCCATCCTCAATAATCACATCTAGTCTTGGTCACACAGCCTGTACATTTGCATAGCCTATTGAGGGCCCAAGACCATGAACCAATAACCCATCCTCACACTCCTAGGAAGAGGTCAGGTAGCACAATTAGCATACAAGCTGGATATGGTCCACTTATTTGTCTCTTGTTCCCTTCCTTACCATTCGATTGGAATTGACCCATTTTCTCTAATCCGGAATCAATACTGAACATCTGAAGAACTGACTATCAGTTTTTTATATGTGTTCTAAAAATAACCAGGCTTGGGAAAAACTAAAGCTTCCATTCAACAAATACAGACTAAGTTTCACATCATACACACAACCACTGAAAGAAATCCACAAGTACAGGTCACATAGCAAAAATCACACCAGTATGAAAGGCCCAAACAGTATGTCCTCATCCAAATCCACTGGTCTTGTTGCAAAGTTCCTCAACTAGAATTAGCTAGAGGGAACCAGAACACAGAACTCAGAGAATCATCAACTTCATCAACAAAATTAAGATTTTAAAGAGGATATGAATAAACACTTTAGCAAAACTAAAGCAGAAAGGAACAAACTCCTAAGTAAAGTCCAAGAAAACATAAAAACACAGTTGAATAAAATGCTGAAGAAAATTCAGAATATGAAAGACAAATTTAAGCAAACTCACCTAAGAGGAGTAAATGGCAGGAAATAGTCAAACTCGGGACTGAAATCAACCAAATAGAAACAAAAAGAACTATACAAAGAGTCAGCAAAGCTGGCTTTTTCAAAAATTGACAAGATAGATAAACCCCTAGCCAAACTAACTGAAGGGCCCAGAGGGAGTATCCAAATTAACAAAATGAGAAATGAAAAGGGAGACAGAAAAACAGAAATGGAGGGAATTAAAAAAAATCATCATATTCTACTACAAAAGCTATATTCAACAAAACTGGAAATTCTAGATGAAAGGGGTGTTTTTTTTAGACAGATACCATGTAACAAAGTTAAACCAAGAAGAGGTAAATTTTCTAAGCAGGCCTATATCCCATAAGGAAATAGAAGTCATTAAAATCTTCCTAACCAAAAAAATCCCAGGACCAGAGGGACTTAGTATAGAATTCTACCAGACTTTCAAAAAGACCTGATACCAATATTCCTCAAATTATTGCATAAAATAGAAACAGAAGTAACACTACTTAATTCATAGTGTGAAGCAGAGTTACTCTGATACATAAACCACACAAGGACCCAACAAAAAAGACCAATCTCGCTTATGAATATCAATGCAAAAAATACTCAATAAAATTCCTGCAAGCCAACTCCAATAATATATCAAAACCATCATTCATCACGATCAAGTAGCCTTCATCCTAGGGATGCAAGGTTGGTTCAATATATGAAAATCCATAAATGTAATCCACCATATAAAGAAACTCAAATTGAAAAAAAAATCACATGATCATCTCCTTAGATGAAGAGAAAGCATTTGACCAAGTACAGCAACCTTTCATATTAAAAGTATTGGAGAGATCAGGAATTCAAGACCCATACCTAAACATCACAAATGCAATTTACTGCATACCAACATCCAAAATCAAATTAAATTGAGGGATACATGAAGCAATCCCACTAAAATCAGGGAAAAGCCCACTCTTCCCATATCTTTTCAATATAATACTCGAAGTGATAGCTAGAACAATAAGACAACAAAAACAATCAATGGGATACACATTGGCAAAGAAGAATTAAAGGAATCACAATTTGCAGATGATATGATAGTATACATAAGGGACTCCAGAAAGTCTACCAGAGAACTTCTTTAGCTGATGAATAACTTCAACAAAGTGGCCCGATATAAAATTAACTCAAATAAATAAATAGCCTTCCTTTATACAAATAATAAATAGGCTGAGAAAGAAATTAGAGAAACAACTCTCTTCACAATAGCCACAGATAATATAAAATATCTTGGAGTAACTCTTACAAAAGAAGTGAAAAATCTGTATGATAAGAACTTCAAGTCTCTGGATAGCGTCTTGGGTAATTCGAGCTTTTGGGCTAATATCCACTAATTAGCTTTTGGGCTAATATCGAAAGAGGTCTCAGAAAATGAAGAGATCTTCCATGCTCAAGGATTAACAGAATTAACATAGAAAAAAATGGTCATCCTACCAAGGGTCATCTACAGATTCAATGCAATTCACATGAAAGTTCCAACACAATTCTTCAAAGATATGGAAAGAGCAAGTTTCAAATTTATGTGGAAAGGCAAAAATCCCAAAATAGTGGGACAATTCTTAAGAATAAAAGAATGGCTAGGAGAATCACCATCTCTGACCTGAAGCTGTACTGCAGAGCAATAGTGATAAAAAAAAACTATATGGTTTTGGTATAGAGACAGAAAGGTCGATCAATGGAATAAAATTGAAGACCCAGAAATAAAACCATATACTTACTCACACTTGATCTTTGACAAAGAAGCCAAAAATATACAATGGAAAAATGAAAGAATTTTCAATAAATGGTGCTGGTCTAACTGGGTGTCTGTATGTAGAAAAATGAAAATAGACCCATATTTGTCATCATGCACAAAGCTCAAGATTGAGTGGTTCAAGGTCCTCAATATAATACTAGATCCATTCAATCTAAAAGAAGAGAAAGCAAGAAAGAGCCCTGAACTCATTAGCACAGGGGAAATTTTCCTAAACAGAACTTCAAAGGTCCACACTCTAAGATCAAGAATTGATTAATGGGACCTCATGAAACTGGAAAAGCTACTGGAAGGCAAAGGACATAGTCAATAAGACAAATTGGTATCCTACAGATTGGGAAAGAAAACTTCACTAACCCCACATTCAATAGAGAGCTAATATCATGATATATGAAGAACCATCAAAAAACCAAACAAACCAATCAAAAATATGGTATAATTTTAAACAGAGAATTCACAACAAGGAATCTTGAATGGCTGAGAAGTACCTAAGGAATTTTCTAAAGTTCTTAGTGATCACAGAAATGCAAATCAAAACAACCCTGAAATTCCACCTTACACAAGTCAGAATGCCCAAGATCAAAACCTTAGGTGACAACACATGATGTCAAAGATGTGGAGAAAGAGGAACACTCCTCCATTGCTGGTGGGATTGCAAACTGGTGCAACCACTCTGGAACTCAATTTGTACATTCCTCAGAAAAGTAGAAATAGACCTACCTACAGATCCAGAAGTACTACTCCTAAGCATATATGCAAAAGATTCCCTAGCATGTCACAGAGATACCTGGTCCACTATGTTCATAGCAGCTTTATTTATGATAGCCAGAAGCTGGAAACAATCCAGATGTCCCACGATAGAAGAATGGATACAGAAAATGTGGTACATTTACAGATTGGAATACTACTCAGCTATTAAGAACAAGATCATCAAGCTCACTGCTCCCAAACCCCATGGGAGAGAGAGCTCACCGCAGGGACAGGTGGGCACTCCTGAGACTGCAGAGCAGAAGAGACCACCAACACTTCCCACCCCTGCCCACATACCTGGCCCAAGAGGAAACTGTATACGGCCTCAGGGTTCCCTTGGATAAAGGCAGAGGAGCAGCACGTCCACGGCTCTGAGACACCGCCAGAACCTGAAGGGACTGACTGAACAGTTCTCTGCACCCAAATCCTGTGGGAGGGAGAGCTAAACCTTTAGAGAGGCAGACACTCTGCCCACATCCCTGACTCCAGGGGAAAACACCAAATGCCATCTGGAACCCTGGTGCACAGAAACTCCCAGAAAGGGCTGCACAGATCTTCCTGGTTGCTGCCGCCGCAAAGAGCTCATAAGCAACACCCCACGAGCAAACTTGAGCCTCGGGACCACAGGTAAGACAAACCTTCCTGCTCCAAGTGACCTGCCTGGTGATCTCAAGACACAGGCCCACAGGAACACCTGAAGACCTGTAGCTAGGAAAAAACTACATGCCCGAAACCAGAACACTCTGTTTCCATTACTGGCTGAAAGAAAAAGGAAAACAGGTCTACAGCACTCCTGACAAACGAGCTTATAGGACAGTCTAGCCACTGTCAGAAATAGCAGAACAAAGTAACACTAGAGATAATCTGATGGCGAGAGGCAAGCGCAGGAACCAAAGCAACAGAAACCAAGACTACATGGCATCATCAGAGCCCAATTCTCCCACCAAAGCAAACACGGAATATCCAAACAAACAGGAAAAGCAAGATCTAGTTTCAAAATCATATTTGATCATGATGCTGGAGGACTTCAAGAAAGACATGAAGAACTCCCTTAGAGAAACATAGGAAAACATAAATAAACAAGTATAAGCCTATAGAGAGGAATCACAAAAATCCCTGAAAGAATTCCAGGAAAACATAAATAAACAAGTAGAAGCCTATAGAGAGGAATCACAAAAATCCCTGAAAGAATTCCAGGAAAACACAATCAAACAATTGAAGGAATGAAAAATGGAAATAGAAGCAATCAAGAAAGAACACATGGAAACAACCCTGGATATAGAAAACCAAAAGAAGAGACAAGGAGCTGTAGATACAAGCTTCACCAACAGAATACAAGAGATGGAAGAGAGAATCTCAGGAGCAGATTCCATAGAAATCATTGACTCAACTGTCAAAGATAATGTAAAGCAGAAAAAGCTACTAGTCCAAAACATACAGGAAATCCAGGACTCAATGAGAAGATCAAACCTAAGGATAATAGGTATAGGAGAGAGTGAAGACTCCCAGGTCATAGGACCAGTAAATATCTTCAACAAAATCATAGAAGAAAACTTCCCTTACCTAAAAAAAGAGATACCCATAGGCATACAAGAAGCCTACAGAACTCCAAATAGATTGGACCAGAAAAGAAACACCCCCCGTCACATAATAGTCAAAACAACAAATGCACAAAATAAAGAAAGAATATTAAAAGCAGTAAGGGAAAAAGGTCAAATAACATATAAAGGCAGACCCATCAGAATCACACCAGACTTTTCGCCAGAGACTATGAAAGCCAGAAGATCCTGGACAGATGTCATACAGACCCTATGAGAAGACAAATGCCAGCCCAGGTACTGTATCCTGCAAAACTCTCAATTAGCATAGATGGAGAAACCAAGATATTCCATGACAAAACCAAATTTACACAATATCTTTCTACAAATCCAGCACTACAAAGGATAATAAATGGTAAAGCCCAACATAAGGAGGTAAGGTACACCCTAGAAAAAGCAAGAAACTAATCGCCTTGACAACAAAATAAAGAGAAGAAAAACACACAAACATAACCTCACATCCAAATATGAATATAACAGGAAGAAATAATCACTATTCCGTAATATCTCTCAAGATCAATGGTCTCAACTCCCCAATTAAAAGGCATAGAATAACAAACTGGATATGCAATGAGGACCCTGCATTCTGCTGCCTACAGGAAACACACCTCAGAGACAAAGACAGACACTACCTCAGAGTGAAAAGCTGGAAATCAACTTTCCAAGCAAATGGTCGGAAGAAGCAAGCAGGAGTAGCCTTTCTAATATCAAATAAAATCAATTTTCAACTAAAAGTCATCAAAAAAAGATGAGGAAGGACACTTGATATTCATCAAAGGAAAAATCCACCAAGATGAACTCTCAATCCTAAATATCTATGCCCCAAATTAAGGGCACCTACATATGTAAAAGAAACCTTACTAAAGCTCAAAACACACATTGAACCTCACACAATAATAGTAGGAGATTTCAACACCCCATTCTCATCAATGGACAGATCATGGAATCAGAAATTAAACAGAGATGTAGACAGACTAAGAGCAGTCATGAACCAAATGGACTTAACAGATATTTATAGAACATTCTATCCTAAACAAAAGGATATACATTCTTCTCACCACCCCATGACACTTTCTCCAAAATTGACCATATAATTGGTCAAAAAACAGGCCTCAACAGGTACAGAAAGATAGAAATTATCCCATGCGTGCTCTCGGACCACCCCGGCCTAAAGTTGGTCTTCAATAACAATAAGGGAAGAATGCCCACATATACGTGGAAGTTGAACAATGCTCTACTCAACGATAACCTGTTCAAGGAAGAAATAAAGAAAGAAATTAAAGACTTCTTAAAATTTAATGAAAATGAAGGTACAACATACCTAAACATATGGGACACAATGAAAGCTGTGCTAAGAGGAAAACTCATAGCTCTGAGTGCCTGCAGAAAGAAACAGGAGAGAGCATATGTCAGCAGCTTGACAGCACACCTAAAAGCTCTAGAACAAAAAGAAGGAAATACACCCAGGAGGAGTAGAAGACAGGAAAGAATAAAACTCAGAGCTGAAATCAGCCAAGTAGAAACAAAAAGGACCATAGAAAGAATCAACAGAACCAAAAGTTGGTTCTTTGAGAAAATCAACAAGATAGATAAACCCTTAGCTAGACTAATGAGAGGACACAGATAGTGTGTCCAAATTACAAAATCAGAAATGAAAAGGGGGACATAACTACAGATTCAGAGGAAATTCAAAAAATCATCATATCATACTATAAATCCTATATTCAACAAAATTTGAAAATCTGCAGGAAATGGACAATTTCCTAGACAGATCCAGGTACTGAGGTTAAATTAGGAACAGATAAACCATTTAAACAACCCCATAACTCCTAAGGAAATAAAAGCAGTCATTAAAGGTCTCCCACCCAAAAAGAGCCCAGGTCCAGATGGGTTTAGTGCAGAATTCTACCAGACCTTCATAGAAGACCTCATACCAATACTATCCAAACTATTCCACAAAATTGAAACAGATGGAGCACTACCGAATTCCTTCTATGAAGCCACAATTATTCTTATACCTAAACCACACAAAGACCCAACAAAGAAAGAGAACTTCAGACCAATTTCCCTTATGAATATCGATGCAAAAATACTCAATAAAATTCTGGCAAACCGAATCCAAGAGCACATGAAAGCAATCATACCCCATGTTCAAGTAGGCTTCATCCCAGGCATGCAGGGATGGTTTAATATACGGAAAACCATCAATGTGATCCAATATGTAAACAAACTGAAAGAACAAAACCACATGATCATTTCATTAGATTCTGAGAAAGCATTTGACAAAATTCAACACCCCTTCATGATAAAAGTCCTGGAAAGAATAGGAATTCAAGGCCCATGCCTAAACATAGTAAAAGCTATATACAGCAAACCAGTTGCTAGCATTAAACTAAATGGAGAGAAACTTGAAGCAATCCTACTAAAATCAGGGACTAAAGAAGGCTGCCCACTCTCTCCCTACTTTTTCAATATAGTTCTTAAAATTCTAGCCAGAGAAATCAGATAACAAAAGGAGATCAAGGGGATACAGACTGGAAAAGAAGAAGTCAAAATATCACTATTAGCAGATGATATGATAGTATATTTAAGTGATCCCAAAAGTTCCACCAGAGAACTACTAAAGCTGATAAACAACTTCAGCAAAGTGACTGGGTATAAAATTAACTCAAATAAATCAGTAGCCTTCCTCTACACAAAAGAGAAACAAGCCGAGAAAGAAATTAGGGAAACGACACCCTTCATAATAGACCCAAACAATATAAAGTAGCTTGGTGTGACTTTAACCAAGCAAGTAAAAGATCTGTACAATAAGAACTTCAAGACTCTGAAGAAAGAAATTGAAGAAGACCTCAGAAGATGGAAAGATCTCCCATGCTCATGGATTGGCAGGATTATATAGTAAAAATGGTCATTCTACCAAAAGCGATCTACAGATTCAATGCAATCCCCATCAAAACACCAACCCAATTCTTCAAAGCGTTAAACAGAACAATTTGCAAATTCATCTGGAATAACAAAAAACCCAGGATAGCTATAACTATTCTTAACAATTAAAAGACTTCGGGGGAATCACTATCCCTGAACTTAGGCAGTATTACAGAGCAATAGTGATAAAAACTGCATGGTATTGGTACAGAGATAGACAGATAGACAAATGGAACAGAATTGAAGACCCACAAATGGACCTACACACCTATGGGCATGTGATTTTGACAAAGGAGCCAAAACCATTCAATGGAAAAAAGATAGCATTTTCAGCAAATGGTGCTGGTTCAACTGGAGGTCAACATGTAGGAGAATGCAAATCGATCCATGCTTATCATCCTGTACAAAGCTTACATCCAAGTGGATCAAGGACCTCCACATCAAACAAGATACACTCAAACTAATAGAAGAAAAACTAGGGCAGCATCTCGAACACATGGCACTGGAAAAAATTTCCTGAACAAAACACCAATGGCTTATGCTCTAAGATCAAGAATCGACAAATGGGATCTCATAAAACTGCAAAGCTTCTGTAAGGCAAAGGACACTGTGGTTATGACAAAACGGCAATCAACAGATTGGGAAAAGTTCTTTATCAATCCTACAACTGATAGAGGGCTTATATCCAAAATATACAAAGAACTCAAGAAGTTAGACCGCAGGGAGACAAATAACCCTATTAAAAATGGGGTTCAGAACTAAACAAAGAATTCACAGCTGAGGAATGCCAACTGGCTGAGAAACACCTAAAGAAATGTTCATCGTCTTTATTCATAAGGGAAATGCAAATGAAAACAACCCTGAGATTTCACCTCACACCAGTGAGAATGGCTAAGATCAAAAACTCAGGTGACAACAAATGCTGGTGAGGATGTGGAGAAAGAGGAATACTCCTCCATTGTTGGTGGGATTGCAGACTGGTACAACCATTCTGGAAATCAGTCTGGATGATGTAACCCAATCACAGAAAAACACACATGGCACTCATTGATAAGTGGCTATTAGCCCAAATGCTTGAATTACCCTAGATGCCTAGGACACATGAAATTCAAGACAGATGATCAAAATGTGAATGCTTCACTCCTTCTTTAAAAGGAGAACAAGAATACCCTTGGCAGGGAATACAGAGGCAAAGATTAAAACAGACACAGAAGGAACACCCATTCAGAGCATGCTCCACCTGTGGCCCATACATAGACAGCCACCCAATTAGACAAGATGGATGAAGCAAAGAAGTGCAGGCCGACAGGAGCCGGATGTAGATCTCTCCTGAGAGACACAGCCAGAACACAGCAAATACAGAGGCAAATGCCAGCAGCAAACCACTGAACTGGGAATTGGACCCCCATTGAAGGAATCAGAGAAAGAACTGGAAGAGCTTGAAGGGGCTCGAGTCCCCTTATGAACAACAATGCCAAGCAACCGGAGCTTCCAGGGACTAAGCCACTACCTAAAGACTATATATGGACTGACCCTGGACTCTGTCCTCATAGGTAGCAATGAATATCCTAGTAAGAGCACCAGTGGAAGGGGAAGCCCTTGGTCCTGCCAAGTCTGTTGGGGGGGAGGGCGGCAAGGGGGGGAGGATTTGGAGGGGAACACCCATAAAGAAGGGGAGGGGGAGGGATTAGGGGGATGTTTGCCTGGAAACCGGGAAAGGGAATAACACTCGAAATGTAAATAAGAAATACTCAAGTTAAAAAAAAAAAGAACAAGATCATCCCGAGTTTGCAGACAAATGGATAGAACTAGAAAATATCATCCTGAGTGAGGTAACTCAGACACAAAAAGATATGAATGGCATGTTCTCACTAATAAGTTTATATTAGCCAAGTTTTTTAAAAAAGTACACAGTACCCATGGTACACTGTACAGAACTCAAAAAGTCAACAAGCTGAAGGGCCCAAGTGGGGATGCTTCAGTCACATTTGGGGGGAGAAGAGAGCAACCCCAAGGAGGGAGGGTGGTAGGTACCTAGAAGGGAAAGGGCACAGGATGGAGGAATTGGTAAAGGGGAATATGATCTGCTAATGGGTGAAGGAAATGGACTAAAGCTCTGAAGGCAGCAGAAAGAATGGACACAGGCAACCTCAGGAGGATGGAGGTTGGGAGGACCCTTCAGAATATACTAGAGTCCAGGGAAGTGAGCGACTCTCAGGAATCATATGGGAGGACCTGAGATGAAATGCCCTACAGAGGGGAGAGGAAACTTGTTGAGACTACCTCCAGAGGAAAGTCGGGGCATCAAGTGAGGGAAGGGGTTGCTATGACACAGTCAAAACTCTGACCCATAATTCTCTTTCAGGAAGAAATTCAAGAATGGGAATAGAGAAGAGCCTGAGGAGAAGAAGGTCCAGCGACAAGCCCAAAGTGGGATCCAGCTCAAGGGGAGGCCCCACAACCTAACACTATTACTGAGGCTATAGTTGCTCACACAAAGGGACCTATTATGACTGGCCTCTAAACATCCCAAGAAACAGCTGAATGAGCTAGATGTAGATATGTAACCCAACCAATAAAGAGAAGCTGCTGACCCCTCTGTTGAATTAGGAAAAAGCAGAAGGAAGTTGAAGAGGAGGGTGACCCTGTAAGAGGATGAGCAGTCTCAATTAACCTGGACTCCCAAGATCTCTCAGACACTGGATCACCAACCAGGCAGCATACACTAGCTGAGATGAGGCCTCCACCACATATACAGCAGAGGATTTCCAGGTCAGGGTTCAGTGAGAGAAAATGCACCTAACCCTGAAGAGAGTGGAGGCCCCAGGAAGTTTAGAGGTCTGGTGGAGTGAGGGATGGGAACATCCCTGTGGAGACAGGGGCAGGTGGAGGGTGGAAAGGAGGTATGGGATATGGAACAGTTGGAGGGTGGACCAGGTAGAGAATAAAATCTGGTTTGTAAAAGTAAGTAAAAATTTTAAAAACATAATTAGAAGAAAGAATGAAATTTAAAACAGATATAGAAATTTTAACAAATTCCAGTTGAAATAATGTAATTGAAAAGTTCAGTCAAACAGTTAGACAACTCAGAGGAAGATGGTAAGAAAGGATCAAGCAAAAGATAGGATATTAGAACTGGACAATAAAGTTAAGCAACTGGACTTCCCAAATGTTATATAATTTTCATAATCTTCCCACAGATTATGAAAAGATTAAAACCACATGAAAGACACATACAAAAAATGTACAATTATTTCTTGGTACAAAATGACATCAATCAGCATACATCTTTTGTTAATAACTTTAACTCTTAATTTCTCAATTTACCAATCAAAAGACAAAGGGTTTCTGAATTTCTTAGCTAATAAAACCCATGTTTTTGTTGTCTTCAAGAAATTAGTTTTATCTTTAAGAATAGGTACCACCTTAATGTGAAAGGATAGAAAAAATATTTCAAGATGCAACCAAGTATCCTAAAATGTGTCAAAATAGCCATCTAAAACAGATAAGGAGAAATAAGGATGGATACTTCCTTTTAATTAAGTGAGTAATTAACAATTACGATATTACACCAAGCTCTGGTGCACTCAATTTCATGAAAACTACACTATTTTCATTCAAAACACAAAAGAAATATACCCGAGTAATAGTAGGTGATTTCAATACTCCACTTTCTCCTGTAGGTTATTGTAGTCTTAGATTATTAAAATCCAACTTTTAGTAAGGGATATCAAATGCTTTGACACTACCCCCTACCTATACTACCCCACCTCCCAAGCCTACCATTCAAATTTTAGGGTAGAAAAGATGATAAACAGGACAAAGGGATGTGGACCTGTGTAGAAATATTTCTTTGAGGCAATGTCAATCTCTGTTGGTCTAGATATCAGCAGTCCAGTTTAGTGGCCTCAGAATACCAAACATAAATCAGCAGCAGTTGCATGATCCAGGAGTAACTACCAGGCCTCTGCCTAATTGACATGAGTCAGTGGAAATAACCAGGACCATCCAGGGACACCAAGAGTTCTTTGCTGAACCTCTCTCAAGATCAGTGAAGACAAAGACTTGAGATCAAGTAAGCATTGAAAGGCTAACTGTGAAAGCATGCCATCAGTGTCCATTGAGTCTTACTTATTCTCTTTCCAAATATCACATCTCCTCCCATGGTCCTTGCTTGAGCAAAACAACACATGAGTCTACATCACCTGGCATATCCACAAACTTCAACTTCAGTTATCATTATACAAAGAAAAAAATATAAAATTATATGGAATTATATAGAAAATGAGCATAATAGATATATACAGAATGTTCTACTTAAAAACCAAACATTAAACTTAGTGTACCATTTTAGAACTTTTTCTAAAATATACCACATCCTGAGATATAAAAGAAATTTCAAATATAGAAAAATTGAAATAAGTACATGTATCTTATCTGAAATAGAAAAAAAATATAACCAACAACAAACAAATTCCATAGAGATCAACTAAGTTATTATTGAACAATAAAAAGATCAAAGAAGAAATCAAGAAATGAATTTAATTTTTTCTTAAATTATATTAAAATTTAAGCACAACACAGAAATCCTGGGGAACAATAAAGGTAGAGTTAGAAATCTATAGGTCTAAGGACTGTGGGTAGGTAGAGATGAGCAAAAGGGTTTCAGAAAGGGGTAGGTTTTAAGGGAAGCATACAAAGGAGTCAACTGAAATTAGAGGACATTCGGGGAGTTATGAGGAAACATACTGCAATAGAAACTCCATGGAGTTTATGACAGCAAGCTTAGTGAAAACTCTTAGTAATGGGGAATACAGAACCTGATTTGTCTGTCTTCAATAACCAGGCAAGTCTTCTATCCATTAGAATGATAAATCAACCTAGCCACAAAATCTTGACCTACAATCTGTCCTTACTATAAGGTGTGCTGGGGTAATGATGTCACAGAACTTGTGGAAGTAGCCAACCAATAGCTGGTCTAAATTTAGGCCCATGCCACCAGGAGGAGGTCATGATTGACACTACTTGGATGGCTAAGAATCAGAGGGTGGACAGTCCAATGACAAAGGATAGAACTAAGGATGCATAACTGTGTTGCTAAGTACAATTGTAATTAGAGAGGCATCATCCAGACTGATGGAAGCAGATTCATAGAACTTTAGCCAATCACTACGCAAACCCAGGGGAATCAGGAAGAAGGAGAGGAAGAATTGTAGGAAACAGAGTAGTCAAGGGTACCATGAGTACATGGCCCATAGAGTCAACTAAATATAACTCATAGGAGTTTACAGTGTGTGAGGTGACAATCATAGATGCTTATAGGTCTGAGCTAGGACCTCTGTGTAGCTTGGTGTTCTTGTGGGACTTCTAACAGTAGGAGTGGGTAATATTTCTGACTCTTTTGCCTATTCCTTTTCTACTTACATGGCTACATTATGCAGCCTTGAGATGAGAGTTCATGACTACTCTTACTCTAACCTTTTATGCTGTTTGGTGGTTATTCCTAGATCTTTGAGAGCCCTACCCCTCAACCTCGAATGAAATAGAAACAGGGTGTACCTGAGGAAGGGACAGGGCTGGGGGGAGGGGAGGTTGAAGCTGCAATGTGGATATATTTGCCAGAAAAAAATCATAAAGAGTATAAATCAATGGCTTAATGACATAACCAAAATTTCAGAAAAATCAGAAAAAAATAAGCTCAAATTTGGTAGACAGAAGTCATAAAAGTCAGAGTAGAAACTAGCTAATTTAAATAAGAGAAAACAAAAAAGAATTAGTGACTTTAGGGCTGATTCTTTTGGAAGGCAATTAAGATTAAGAGACCATTAACACAATTAACCAAAACAAATAAATAATACAATAAATCAGTTATGAACAGGGAAATACTACAATAGTCACCAAAGAAACTCAGAATTTTATATAATACTAAGCTCCGTTTAGTTAGGAATCTAAAAAAATTAACAAATATCTAGGATCATCTGAACAAAAGTTAAACCAAGAAATCAATAACCTAAACAAACCAAAATAAATCAGGTTACTGAAACAGTAATTTAAAAAGCCCCATGGCCACATTGATTCCCAGAAGAATGATAGCACAGTTTCAAAGATCAACGCTCATCATAGGCCCTATGTGAAGCAGATGTTAGGGGCCACAAGCCTTGTGGTCACACATCTCATTAAATATTCTTGACTCCCTTAGACTGAAACAGAAAGGAAATGTTCATCTAAACTGAAGGGAAACAGCATCATCCTGATCAGAGAGATGATTAGATTTGAACAGCCGAGTAAAGCTTGTTGTCCTCATCTGAATGTGTTAAATAGATTTTTCGTATCTTTAAACATCATTTCCAAAAGATTTATTCCATCCATGTAGAGAAGTCAGGACAAAACAAGACTAATTATTGGTAAATATTCTAAGTTAAATCTTCACTGACTGAGGGCTCTCATTCATTCAGCAGATGAGGGAACACATTTCATTTTTATTTTAATGATTAGGGATAGTTTCCTTTTCTAGTTCCAGGTTTGCTCTATGACTGGAAGTTCAGTAAATGATAAAAATGGATGTAATTTTGAAATTGTCATATTAAAAGTACACACTGCATTTGCTGGTTAAATAGTGGCAAATTAATAATAAGTATCTCAAACTGATTGTGTATTGTAATTGTTATAGTAGTTTTACATTCATTTTTCAATATTCAGCATTCAATATTCACTTATATATGCATATTATGCATATTCAGGACTTGCTAGTTGGCTCACCAAATAAAGGTGCTTGCTGCCAAATCTGGTGACTAGACTCCAGGCTCTGGGAGCCCACATGGTAAAAAGATAGAATGGTCCTCCATGTTGTCATTTGGTCCTCACATATGCATCTGTGCACTTCAGTACATAATTAATTAATTAATTATCCATATCTGATGTATTTTCTTTTAATAGCACTCAGCATCTTTGTTGTTACAATATTCTTTTTTGCTGTGAACAGATATTTATGTGGTTTTTATGCTGTGTCTACTATATCCAAAGCTACAAAACAATGATACTTTTGTAGTCATAAATCTTCTTGCATCAGCATTTTCTATAGTTTTAGAACACTGTAGGAAACAATGGTGTGTACCATTAATAACTACCATCATCTGATAATTACATCTTATTTGCAGTAAGCTCTTGAAAGCATCTACCCCAATTGAAATGTGTCACATCAGTATAGGCAGGGGAAAGGGCAATGGCTGTCTTGATGGAGATGGAGGGAGGGTTGCTGTTTTGCTCCACTTGACTGATTCTCACAATAATGCATAAGTCATTCCTGCACATTCTATAATAACTGTGCATGTGTAGGTTCTCACCTTGACAGGTAGAGACAGGATCAGCATGTCCTGGTTTAGGAAACATCTAAAAGACTTGCCTGACAAGGCAGATCCAAATGATGAAGCAAACCTTTGTACACTGAAACCTTGTTAGCTAGATTAATAGTGAATTGGCTTCATATGACAGCTAGCTTGCTAGAACTGAGCTATCTGCATTTCCAAAGCAAGCAGGTTATATCATCATTTAAGGGAAAAAATAAAACAAAACAAAACAAAAAACCCCAAGATGTCATTTTTCTTGTTTGTCATAGAGATCATGCAATTTTCCCTCTTGATTTTCTCATTGTTGACTTCAGAAAGAAATAGCAGCAGGTGTGTACCTTTGAGTATGACAGCTAATTTTGTTATGGATGAACAGAGTATTGTGACAAAACAGTGGCACAGCTGTCATAACAGCTGTCACACATTAATCATGACAGTGACACATAGCATAATTACCTTATCTGGAATTCCTAGCATGAACACTCAGTATGCCCCACTGCCAAGTGAGCATACCACGCATGGTTTAATTAAAAAGACATCAATACAGGTTAGTTAGACAAGGGCTACAAGACATTGATCCAAAATGAAAATAAAATTATTTATAGGTTGGTGTTTAGGGACGTCCAAAGACCAATTACTTAGTTGACATGGTAATTTGAAACTATTTCCCTAACTGGGCTGTCTCAATGTGTATTTTACGTGGTAAATCCGGTATTGTGGCTCAAACTAACAGCCCGTTCTTCATTAAACATTTGTTCTCCTCATTTTCCTGACTTAGCATAGTTCCTAGGGAGCCATCTTTGCATTCTGTTAACTGATGGGAAGGACTCTACTGATAAGCATTAGATTACCAGTGGGGCAGCTATAGCTGACTTTCTTGGTTAACTTGTTTTTCAAGGCTGATAATGAACTAAAAGAAAATAAGACTAAAAAAGAATAATCATATTGAGATATTTTTTTCTGAGAAGGAATGAAGTAAAATCAAAAGAGAAAAGACGGTAGTTTGAGCCTAAAATTAGATTTTCTTATATATGGTAGCTTTAATGCATGTACCTGTATTTCTGTGCATATGTGTGTCATTTCAGTATGCATAAATATGCAGCATGCCAAATATACGTATGTTTCTGCCCTCCTGGTATTTTAAGCTCAACAATTCACTGAACTTGCTGATTGAATTCCTGGGAGCTGGTTCTTGAATTGCTCTGAAGCTACCTTGATGAAATATTAATGAATCAATTTCCATAGACATGGACTCATTAGTTTGCTGGATGCCACAGTCCTGCCTGTGGTGTCCTTCCACCTGCCTGTGACAGGATTTCATTTTTTTCTCCTCTCCCTTTTAATCAAATAAATATTGTTAACAGAAAAGTTTTGATAACTTTGAAACAGTATTAATATTTCTCCTGATAGTCACCTAAATGGAGTTTATATATTTAAAATACAATTATATACTAGTTAAACAAAGTAGTGAAAAGTGAGCTGTGGCAACAAAGGAAGAGGTGGGCAGTCTAGAGCATACCTCCTGTGTGTGCTTTCTAAGGAAGGAAACTCCACTTTCCAGAATAGCTTATCTTTTTCAGAAATGTCTGTGTTAAATAAGGATGGGCAAAGTACACAGATTTAATTAAATTATCTACTTCGGAAAATGTTTCTGAACTCAAAAACTTGGCCATTTTACCAAGAATGAAAGAAACTAGATGTAATTGTTTAAGCTGTCTTCAAATCGCAAAAACAGTTTTTAGCATATAAAGTAATTCAGTTAGTCAGGCAGTGATTGTCTATATATAACAAAGAATTGGTTCTCATTTCAGCATTTGTTTACTGAAGTATACTGGTTTCCTCTGCTTTATGCAAGTCAATTCACATATGTAATAAAAATACATTAAGCTCAAATTACAACAGTTTTTAGCTTCCTTCCTTCCCTTCCATTGTGTTACAGTAAAGACTATTAATGCCAGCTAGGGTACATTCTCCACCCTTTTTCTGGAATTCTAAAATGAGACAGAAGAAGGCTGGCAGTATGGTGAAATTAACGCTGTGTTCTCACTTTGTTCATTTAGAAGCAACGTACATCTGAGTAGTACTGGATATGGGAAGAAGATTAACAATTCCACACAGACTTTTTATTGTACATGGTCTGTAAATGATGCCATTAATTTAAAAAGAATGCTTTCAGTACCCCTCCAAATTAGACCCCCTCCAAATATATATAATGACAAACCAAACAAAGGGAAACTCCCCCTATGTGTAAAGAATGCTTTGTTGATTTATTAGGAAGCATTGATCTTCCTTGAATTCAGGGGCATCTATCTATCTATAATTCAGCACGGCTCACCCAGTCTGAATTGCCATAGACAACACTATACGTTTAGGAATATAGATCTTGGATTAGCTTATTTTGGTTTCATGGTATGAAAACTATGATAAACACAGAATGAAATATTTTCATAGCACTCTTCAAGCAACATCAAGTAAGCCCTTTAGTGGGGACTCATTTCTAAACTTTAAGAATAAATCTAGGCAAACAGAAACACAAGTTCAGAAACAATTTAGACATTTTGAACCTGGACACCTTTCTAAGATTTTAGTCACTGAATAGGGTGCTACTTAAGCTTAAGAGAGAAAGCCAAGTGTGTTGAAAATTAACCCAAGATTGTCCATTCCATTGAGAAGTATTCAAGGAGATGAATTGGTGTAGAAATCAGTCTTTTAACTAATACATCACAGGAAAATACAAGTGGCTTAAGTCTTTCTCAAGTAACCATTTGAGAAGGAATGTCACTGTCTTTCTTAACTATAGCACTTGTAAATTTGGAATAGTGTCCACTTTGAACTTAATTCTGGGCTTATAGAGATAGCCCAGTAGGCACAGCATTAGAAACTCAACAGTGAGAACAGAAGTTTGGATACCAGGTAAAATCCAGGCTTAATGACTTTCTTGTCAAAACTCCAAATGTTTCTATTGGAAGGTTGAGAGGGATCCATGTAAAGCCCTGGAAACTTGAAGGCCAAGTAGCCTGAAATACGTAGCAAAGAGCATCAAAGGAGCTTTCTTCAAGTTAGGTGGAAGCAAAGAGTCATGCCTAGAGATTTTTTCTTACATAGACAAATGTGCTACTTAGAAGGGGGGAAATTAGCATGGAGACAGAGGGAGGGAGAGATCTGGGTAACAGAGAGGAGGGGACAGAAAAGGAGGAGCTGCCTTCCCATCAGGCATGGGAAGAAGCAAGAGAGAAGTCCTTAAGACAAGCAGAATGAATAGACCTATGTAGTAGGGGAAGCACAGGGGGAACTACTAGAATGTCCCAGACACCTGGAGTGCAAAAGGCTCTCAGGACCCAGTGGAGATGACATTAGCCAAAATACTCAACAGTAGGTAGATAGAACCTGAAGAGAATATCTCCAAGAAGATAGGCATGTTCCCTAGTAGAGGGATAGAACAATTCACCCATCTCAAAATCTTTAATCCTAAATTCTCCCTTTCTATAGAAAATGCAAGGGGGAAAATGGAGCTGAGACTGAAAGAAAGGCCATCTAGAGACTGCCCTACCTTGAGATCCATCCCATCAGCAGACACCAAACCTTGACACTATTGCTGATGCAAAGAAGGCTTGCAGACTGGAGCCTAGTATAGTTGCCTTCTGAGAGGCTCTGCCAGCACCTAAGACAGTGGCAGACCCAACCATTGGAATGAGCCTGGGGACCTCAATGAAAGAGTTAGGGGAAGGACTGAAGAAGCTGAATTGGATGGCAACCCTATAGGAAGAACAACATATCAAGTAACAGGACTCTTGAGAGCTCCCTGGGACAAAACCTGTGTATATGATTTGGGCCATGACTTCCAATACATATGTAACAGAGGATTGCCTTATCTGGCATCAATGGGAGGAGAGGAACAGGGGTTCTTTGGAGGGTTTTTGTGCCAGCAAACAGTATTACTAGAGGGGTGAGTTGGCGATGGGTGGTTTGGTGGGAGAGCACCCTCTTGGAGGCAAAGAGAAGGAGGTAAAGGGTGCAGAATTCATTGAGGGGGAAACAGGGAAGGGGGATAACATTTGAAATATAAATAAATAGAATAATGTTTTTTTTTAATTAAGGAGCTGTGGATCTGAATAGAGTCAGCTGCTAGCATCCTCTGGATATGGCAGAGAGGCTGCTACTACGGATCTCAACAATATGGTTGCTTAAATATGAACTTTACAATTACAACAGCAGTTGACAATCAATGTAGATGGGGGGAGCTTTCATAAACAGCCACCCCTACATGAAGAGCTATAGAAAATCAATGTTCTCTGGGAGCAGGAGGGATTTTCCCTACAATGAGCTCCTGATAAGTTATATAAGCCCTGAGAGGCCAGATTTAAACATGTACATGTGAGTAGAACTAAAAAGACACATATGTCAACATTAAAAAGAAAAGTAAAATATTAGAAATATATGTATATTATATATAAAGACAGTCAAAAACAGTCATTAATTTGAAAGCATTAGGAGGCTTTGGAAGAGATGGAGGGATAAAAAGTATATAAGTAAAAAAATACAGTATTCTCTTTTTAATTAATTTTTTTTACATTAAGGAATTTATTCTCCTCCCAGTCCTCCCTCTCACTGTTCTACAGCCCATATCTCCTTCCCATCCACCCTGCCTCCGGTAGGATGTACCCACCCCACCCATGCCACCAGACCTCTAAACTTCCTGGAGCCTCAAGACTCTTGAGGGTTGGTGCATATTCTATCACTGACCCGAGACCTGGAAATCCACTGTTGTATACGTGTTGTCGTCCTCATATCAGCTGGTGTATGCTGCCTGCTTGGTGATCCAGTGTCTGAGAGATTTCAGGAGTCCAGGTTAATTGAGACTAGTGGTTCTCCCACAGAGTGGTTCTTCTCAGCTTCTTCCAGTTTTCCCTAATTCAACCACCAGGGTCAGCAGCTTCTGGTCATTGGTTTGGGTGCAAATATCTCCATCTCATTCTTTAGCACCTTGATGGATCTTTCAGAGGACAGACATGATAGGCCCCTTTTTATGAGCACTCCATAACCTCAGTAATAGTGTCAGGCTTTGTGGCCTCCCGTTGTGCTGGATCTCTCTTTGGGCCTGTCCATTTCCATCCCTGCAGTCCTTTTAATAATTATGGGTCAGAGTTTTGACTGTGGGACAGCAACCGCATCCCACACTTGGCCTAAATTTCTGCTGGAGTTGGGTTCAACAAGTTTCCTCTCGCCACTGTAGCATATTTCATCTACGGTCCTTCTCCTTGAGTCCTGAGAGTTTTTCACCTCCCAGGTCTCTGGTACATTCTGGAAGATCCTAACCTCCTATCCCCTGAGGTTGCCTGTTTCTATTCTTTCTGTTGGCCTTCAGGACGTTAGTCCATTTCAACCACACAATACCAGATCATGTTTCCCTGTACACCCCCAGCCCATCCCCTTCCCCTCCCAGTTCCCACGCTCACTCCCTCCTTGTGGTTGCTTTCTTCTCTCCCTAAGTGGCACTGAAGCATTCTCAGTAAGACCTATTAGCTTCTTGAACTTTTTGAGTACTGTGGAATGCATCATGGGTATTATGTAACATTTTGTTTTGCCTAATGTCCACTTATTAGTGAATGCATATCATGCATGTCCTTTTGGGCCTGACTTACTTCAATCAGGATGATATTTTCTAGTTCCATCCATTTGATTGCAAACTTGGGATGATATCGTTCTTAATAGCTGAGTAGTATTCTATTGTGTAAATGTACCACATTTTCTGTATCCATTCTTCTGTTGTGGAACATCTGAGTTGTTTCCAACTTCTGGCTGTCAAAAAAAGGCTACTATGAATATAGTAGAACACGTGTTGCTGTGGCATGGTGGGACATCTTTAGGTATATGTCTAAGAGTGGTATTGGTAGGTCTTCAGGTAACTCTATTTCCAATTTTCTGAGGAGTCTCCAAATTGATATCCAGAAGGGTTGTACCAATTTGCAATCCCACCAGCAATGGAGGAGTGTTCCTCTTTCTGCACATCCTCACCAAAATGTGTTATCACCTGATCTTTTTTTTTTTTTTTTTTTTTATTTATTTATTTTTTATTAACTTGAGTATTTCTTATATACATTTCGAGTGTTATTCCCTTTCCCGGTTTCCGGGCAAACATCCCCCTCCCCCCTCCCCTTCCTTATGGGTGTTCCCCTCCCAACCCTCCCACCATTGCCGCCCTCCCCCCATAGACTAGTTCACTGGGGGTTCAGTCTTAGCAGGACCCAGGGCTTCCCCTTCCACTGGTGCTCTTACTAGGATATTCATTGCTACCTATGGGGTCAGAGTCCAGGGTCAGTCCATGTATAGTCTTTAGGTAGTGGCTTAGTCCCTGGAAGCTCTGGTTGCTTGGCATTGTTGTACTTTTGGGGTCTCGAGCCCCTTCAAGCTCTTCCAGTTCTTTGATCTTAGCCATTCTCATTGTTTGGAATCTCAGGGTCATTTTGATTTAGATTTTTCCAGTCATTTAGGATTTGAACATATCTTTAGGTGCTTCTCAGCTACTTGAGATTCCCTTGTTGTGAATTCTCCATTTAGTTCTATACCCCACTTTTTGATTGGGTTGTTTGGTTTTTCGGTGGTTTCTTGAGTTCTTTTTCTATTTTTGATATTAGCTCTCTATCAGTTGTAGGGTTAGTGAAAATTTTTTCCCAGTCTGTAGGATGCCAATTTGTCTTATTGACTATGTCCTTTGCTTTACAGAAGCTTTCCAGTTTCATAAGGTGTCACTTATTAATTCTTGATCTTAGAGCTTGAACAATTGGAGTTCTGTTTAGGAAAATTCCTTCTACGTCAGTGAGTTCAAGGTTCTTTCTCACTTTCTCTTCTATTAGATTGAGTGTAGTTTATCTATCTGATTTTATGTTGAGGTCCTTGATCCACTTGGACTTGAGCCTTGTGCAAGATGAAAAATATGGGTCTATTTTCTTTTTCCTTCATACAGATAGCTAGTTAGACCAGCACCATTCTTTTTTCCATTGTATATTTTTGGCTTCTTTGTCAAAGATCAAGTGTGCTTAAGTGTGTGGTTTTATTTCTAGGTCTTCAATTCCATTCCATTGATCAACCTGCCTTTCTGTGTACCAATACCATACAGTTTTTATCACTATGTTTCTGTAGTAGAGCTTGAGGTCAGGGATGGTGTTCCCCCAGCCATTCTTTTATTGTTAAGAAATGTTTTCACTATTCTGGGACTTTTGCCTTTCCAGATGAATTTGAGGATTGTTTTTTTCCATGTCTTTGAAGAATTGTGTTGGGACTCTGATTGCATTGAATCTGTAGATTGCTTTTGGTAGGTTGGCCATTTTTAGTATGTTAATTCTGCCAATCCATGAGCATAGGAGATCTCTCCATTTTCTGAGATCTTCTTTGATTTCTTTCTTGAGAGACTTGAAGTTATTGTCATACAGATCTTCCACTTTTTTGGTTAGAATTACCCTAAGATATTGTATATTATTTGTGGCTATTGTAAAAGGAGTCATTTCCATTTCTTTCTCAGCCTGTTTATCACTTGTATAAGGAAAGCCACTGATTTGTTTGAGTTAATTTTATATCCAACCACTTTGATGAAGTTGATAATCAGCTGGTAGAATTTTTGGGGTTGATATCCATACTACCATATTATTTGCAAATAGTGATACCTTTATTTCTTCTTTGCCACTTAGAATTCCCTTGATCTCTTTTTGTTGCTTTGTTCGAGCTAGCATTTTGGGTATTGTATTGCATAGATAGGGGGAGAATGGGCAACCTTGTCTTGTCCCCAATTTTAGTGGGATTGCTTTAAGGATCTCTTCATTTAATTTGATTTTGGCCGATAGTTTACAGTAAATTGCTTTTATTATGCTTAGGTATGGGCCTTGAATTTCTGATACCTCTGATACTTTTAACCTGAAGGGGTGTTGTATTTTGACGAATGCCTTTTCTGTATCTATGAGATGATCATGCAATTTTTTTCTTTGAGTTTGTATATATAGTGATTTAAATTAACAGATTTTCATATATTGAACCAATCTTGCTTCTCTGGGCTGAAACCTATTTGATCACGGTGAATGATATTGTTGATGTGTTCTTGGATGTGGTTTGCAAGAATTTTATTGAGTAATTTTGTATCAATATTCATAAGCAAGGTTGATTTGAAGTTCTCTTTTTTGGTTAGGTCCTTGACGATTTAGGTATCAGAGTAATTTTGGCTTCATAGATGAATTAGGTAGTCTTTTTCTATTATTATTTTATGGAATAGTTTGAGGAATATTGGTATCATATTTTCTTTGAAGTTCTGGTAGAATTCTGCATTAAATCCACCTGACCCTGGGCCAATTTTTGTTTTGGCTTGGGAGGTTTTTAATGACATTTTCCTCTTTCCTTATGGTATATTGGTCTGTTTAGATAGTTTACCTGCTGTTGAGTTAACTTTGGTGTGTGCTGTCTAGAAACCCATCCATTTCATCTATATTTTCCAGTTTTTTTTTTGAGTATAGGTTTTCTAGTAGGATCTTATGATTTTTGAATATTCTCCATTTCTGTTGTTATGTCTTCCTTTTCATTTCTGAATTTGTTAAGTAGAATATTGACTCTGGGCCTTTTACATAGTTTGGCTAGGGATTTATCTATCTTGTTGATTCTCTCAAAGAAACACCTTTTGCTTTTGTTCATTCCTTGTATTGTTCTCTTTGTTTCTATTTAGTTGATTTCATCCCTTAATTTGACTATTCCTACCATCTAATCCTCTTGAGTGAGTTTGCTTCCTTGTGTTCTAGAGCTCTCAGGTGTGCTGTTAAATTACTACTATAAGATCTCTCCAGTTTCTTTACCAGGGCACTTAGTCCTATAAATTTTCCTCTTAGCATTCATTGTGTCCTATAAGTTTGGCTGTTATGTATCCACATTTTCATTAAATTCCGGGAAGTCTTTAATTTCTTTCTTTATTTTTTTCCTGACCAAGTAGTCATTGAGTTGAGAGTTGTACAATTTCCATGTGTATGGGGGCTTTCTGTTGTTTTTGCTGTTATTGAAGACAAGCCTTAGGGCATGGTCATCTGATAGGATGCATGGGAAAATTTCAATCTTCTTGTATTGGTTGAGTGTTGTTTTGTGACCAATAATATAGTCAATTTTGGAGAAGGTACCATGAGGTGCTGAGAAGAAGGTGTATTATTTTCTTTTAAGGTGAAATGTTCTATAAATATCTGTTAAGTCCATTTGGTTCTGTTAGTTTCTCTATGTCTCTGTTTAATTTCTGTTTCCATGATCTGTCCATTGATGAAAGTGGGGTGTTCAAATCTCCTACTATTATGTTGTGGGGTTCAGTGTATGTTCTAGTACAGTTTCTTTTATGAATGTGTGTGCCCTGGCATTTGGGTAATAGATGGTCAGAATTGAAATTTTCTTTTGGCAGATTTATCCTTTGATGAATATGATGTGTCCTTCCTTATCACACCTGAGAACTTCTGGTGGAAAATCTATTTTATTGAATATTAGGATGGCAACTCCAGCTTGTTTCTTGGGACTATTTGCTTGGAAGATCTTTTTCCATCCTTTTACTCTTAGATCGTGCCCATTTTTGTAATTGAGGTGTGTTTCTCAGTTTAGTTCTTTTCCCCATTTTTGGATAGGGTTTTTGATTTTATGGTGGTTAGATTCTTGAGTTCTTTATGTATTTTGGATATTAGCCCTCTATCAAATGTGGGGGTAGTGAAGTTTTCCCCAATCTGTAGGTTCCAATTTGTCTTCTTGACACTGTCCTTATAGAAGCTTCCCAATTTCATGAGGTCCCATTTAACAATTATTCATCTTAGAGGATGAGCCATTGGAGTTCCCTTTAGGGAATTTCCCCGTGTGCCAATGAGTTCAAGGCTTTTCCCCATGTTCTCTTCTATTAGATTGACTATAGTTTATCTGGTTTTATATTGAGGTCCTTGATCCACTTGGACTTGAGCTTTGTACATGGTGACAAATATGTCTATTTTCATTTTTCTACATATGGACAGCCAGTTATACCAGCAGCATTTATTGAAGATGCTTTCTTTTTTCTATTGATTGTTTTTACATCTTTGTCAAAAATCAAATGACGCTATAGGATGTTCACAAAAAAAGGATCTACAATGACTGCCCTCCAAAAGACCCAACAAGCAACTGAAGGAGTCAGATGCAGATAATTTCACCGAACTGATGAACAGAAGCTGCTGAACTCTGCAGTTGAATTAGGGAAAAGTTGGAGGAAGCTGAGGAGGAGGGCCTATAAGAGGACCACCAGTCTCAATTAATCTGGACCATTGAGATCTCTCAGACACTGTATCATCAACCAGGCAGCATACACCAGCTGATATGAGGCCCACAACACATTTATAGTAGAGGACTACTGGGTATGGTTTCAATTAGAGAAGATGCACCAAACTCTCAAAAGATTGAGGTCCCCAGAAAGTTTAGAGGTCTGGTAGTGTGGGTGGGGTGGGAACATCCTCCTGGAGAGGATGGCTGGGGAGGAGGTACAGGATGTGGAACAGTCAAGAGTGTGAACGAGGAGGGGAATAAATTCTGGAGTATAAAAATAAACAAGCAAGCAAGCAAGCAAGCAAACAAATAAATAAGTTGTTTTTCCCATAATCTTTCTCCTTAGATTATTTGCCTCTTGTACTGTCCTCATATTTTAATCCTATTTTATATTAAGGGATAATATTAAGAACTCTGTACATCCTTGTATTGTCAGAGACATGGGTGGTTAATTCCATGTTAGATAATTTGGTGGTGAGGCTTCTTTTTTTGCAATCTTTCTGGCTCTCCTTTGAATATAAAAATAAACAGTTGCTTGTATTTGATTGCCCATGTGCCTTCCTGTTGTCCCATACTGGAAAAGTATCAGTTATTTCTTTATGTATTCTTTTCTTCTGGAAAAGTGCAACTTTATCTTTTCATTCCTTCAAATACATTGGTAAAATATCTCAACATGTATTTGATTGAATAAATGATTATTACATCTGGAATGATAAAATCCTATCTTATTCAATAATGAGGCTTTAAGGAGTGTTGTAATATTTTATTGTGTTTTTTTGCACTTTGGTTTTAGAACAACTACCACATAAAATAGATGATTGATTATTTAGTATAACTGTGTAATAAAATAATTGAGTAATAGTGTTTTATCAATGTTCTTCTCAAAATTGTATCCCATGAATGTCAGCATATACACGAATCATGCAAGTTTCCACTTCACTGTCCATATTTAGCTCATATTGTATGAACACGTCCTCATGTGTTTTTGGTAACACTCATATTTATTTGATATTATGGATATTAGCACTTTTTTGCATTTTTTGTTTAATTTTAAAATGTTATTTCTTTTTCTGGTTTGCCAGACATAAACCCCCTATTTCACCACCGTCTCCTTCTATAAGGATTTTCCCCCATCCCAACCACACCCAATTCCCATCACTTGACATTCCTCTACACTGGAGGGTCCAGCCTTGGGAAGTGCAAGGACTTCTCATTCCATTAGTGCTCAACAAGACCATCCTCTGCTATGTAGGCAGCTGGAGCTGTGGGTCAGTCAATGTATAGTCTTTGTGTAGTGATATATTCCCTGGGAGCTCTAGATTGTTGGTATTGTTATTCTTACAGGGTTGCAAACATCTCCAGCTCCTTCAATCCTTTCTCTAATTCCTCCAATGGGTTCCTCGTTCTTAGTTCAATGGTGTGCTGATAATTCTCACCTCTATATTTGAAATGCTCTGGTTGTGCATCTCAGGAGACAGCTACATCAGGGTCCTGTGAGCATGCAAATTTTAGTCTTCATCAATCTTAACCAGTTTTGGTGGCAATATATATATATATATATATATATATATATATATATATATATATATATATAGAGAGAGAGAGAGAGAGAGAGAGAGAGAGAGAGAGAAAGAAAGATGCGCTCTATACCAATATGGAGCAGGCTCTGAATGGCCATTACTTCAGTCTCTGCGCCAAACTTTGTCTCCCATATCCTGACTTATGAATATTTTTGTTTCCCTTTAGAACAAGTGAAACATCTGCACTTTGGTCTTCCTCCTTCTTGAGCTTCATGTGGTATGTGGGTTGTACCTTGGGTAACTTGAGCTTTTGGGCTGATATCCCCATATCAATGAGTACATACCATGTATGTTTTTCTGTGATTGGGTTAACTCATTCAGGATGAGATTTTCTAGTTCAATCCATTTGCCTATGAATTTCATGAAGTCATTGTTTTTGATAGCTTAGTAGTAGTCCATTGTGTAGATGTATCACAATTTATCCATTTGTCTGTTGAAGGGCATCTAGGTTCATTCTAGCTTCTTGCTGTTATAAATAAGGCTGCTGTGAATATAGTGGAGCATGTATCTTTGTTGTATGTTGGAGAATCTTTTAGGTATATGCCCAGGAGAGGTATAGCAATGTCTTCAGGTAGTGAAAGTTCAATTTTCTGAGGATCCTTCAGACTGATTCCAGAGAGGCTGTGCCAGTTTGCAAGTCCACCAACAATGGAGAAGTGTTCATCTTTCACCACATCTTAGCATCTGTTGTCACCTGAGTTTTTGATCTTAGCCATTCTGACTGGGATGAGGTGGATTCACAGGGTTGTTTTGATTTGCAATTCCCTGATGACTAATGATGTTGAGCATTTCTTTAGGTACTTCTCAGCCATTTGATGTTCCTCAGCTCTGAATTCTCTGTTTAGCTCTGTACCTCATTTTTAATAGTGTTTTTGGCTCTCTGAAGTCTAACTTTTTGATTTCTATTTTTTTTTGATATTAGACCTTTGTCAGATGTAGGATTGGTAAAGATATTTTCCCAATCTGTTGGTTGCCATTTTGACCTAATGACAGTGTCCATTAACTTACAAAAGCTTTGCAGTTTTATGAGGTCCCATTTGCCTATTCCTGATCTTAGAGCATAAGTCATCAGTGTTTTGTTCAGGAAAATTGCCCCAGTGCCCATATGATCAAGGCACTCAAGGCTCTTTCCCACTTTTTCTTCTATTAGTTTGAGTGTATTTGGTTTGATGTGGTGGTCCTTGATCCCCATGGACTTAAGCTTTGTACATGGTGATAAGAATGGATCAATTTGCACTCTTCTACATGCTGACGTACAGTTGAACCAGCACTATTTGTTGAAAACCCTATCTTATTTTCACTGGATGGTTTTAGCTCCTTTGTTAAAGATCAAGTGACCATACTGTGTGGGTTCATTTCTGGGTCTTCAATTTATTCTACTTCTCTGCCTGCCTGTCTCTGTACCAATATCATACAGTATCTGTCACTTCTGTAATACTGCTTGAGGTCAGGGATGGCAATTCCACCAGAAGTTCTTTTATTGTTGAGAATATCTTTTGTTATCCTGGGTTTTTTGTTATTCCAAATGAATTTGCAAATTGTTCTTTCTAACTCTATGAAGAATTGAGTTGTAGTTCTGATGGGGATTACATTAAATCTATAGATTGCTTTTGACAAAATGGGCATTTTTCCAATAAAAATCCTGCCCATTCATGAACATGGGAGGCATTTCCATCTTCTGATATTCTTCAATTTACTTCTTCAGATATTTGAAGTTGTTGTTATAGAGATCTTTCACTTGCTTGTTTAAAGTGACACTGAGTCACTTTATGTTATTTTTGACTATTGTGGTGGGTGTCATCTCCCTAATTTTTTCTTTTTCTGTTTATCCTGAAAAAGAAAATAGAGGGGGCCCACTGATTTGTTGAGTTAAGTGTATAGCCATCCATTTTGCTGAAGTTGTTTTCAGGCTTAGTAGTTGTCTGGTGGAACTTTTGGGTTCACTTAAGTATACTATCATATGTTGTCAAATTATATTTAATGGTTTTCTTTTATCCCACTAGATCCCGCACTGCAGTGCCCCAAGGTATCTGCTAGATATCTTGTCTGAAACACACATACCCATTCCGTGGTGGCCCAGACTAGCTGCTCCATACTCCCTTACATTTAATTGCTATATGAAAGAACACACAACACAACAACCTCTGATCCAATTGATAAGATATAATTGCCCACCTAAACATACAAAGCCCAATACACATCCATTCCTTAAGAACATTCATAGCAACCTGTAAAGGTACAGCGTGGAATCTTAACGTCAGCTTCCATATTGTCCCGTTGCGGCTTCTCTGCCTTCTCTCCTCTCTCCTTAAACTTTTCTCTTGCCCATTCTTCCTTCTCATCCAATCACAGGCCTTGTTCTATTTTATACCTGCTTCACCTGTGACATCATCCCACATTTCATCCTTTTTGTCTAATTAAAAAAAGTTTCTCTTAAATATAAGCTGAGTACAACTATTATAATTTTGTAATTGAAAGCATAAAATATATCTAACACCCAATCCAACACTTTATCAGTTAAACAGAAAATTTAGTTATCCATTCCAGTTTAATAAAGGCTTAAAATCTGTTATATCCTGGCTAACTTGTATACTATCTGATATCTAATAAAATATGTATTTTTAGAGTTAAACAGCCTGATAGGCTATGAGACTATAATCAGTCTTAAATCCAGTCAGAAATCTGAGAATGACCAAATTCCTATACACACAGGAAGACTAACATGCTTCCAGAACTGAGAGGTTGTAGAGACAAATCTCTACTAGCACAGTCCTCTGATAGCAGTATGTGAGTGCAAGTCTTCAGCCTTCTGGCTCAAAATCAATTGACAGACTCTTGAAATGCAGATTTTTGAAAGGCTGATCACCCTGCCTTGGCAGGGCTTATCAGTCAACTATTCTGCATAATTAGTCCTTTTCTCAACAGTATTAGTCTGTAGATGAAACAGGCAGTCTTGTCCGGTGACTGCCTAGCCACAAAGTATTGCCTCACATGGAGGTAGAGCCCTTCAAATTCTTCATTAAATCTGCCAAAGGAGAACTGTAAGGAGCAGATATGTGTCAATAAGAAAAATAAATAACTTTAAATCCCATATTTTGTGGATTTCTGACGTTTTTGAACAACATCTATCTATATAAGACAATCTGGAATGTTGTCCTTATTTCTTGAGAGTACTGTCACAAACTCAGAATTATGAGTTTGTTATTTGACACTTAAGTCGCATGTGTAATCGACTCAGAAATTTGTAATGACATCAATAGAAGGACTGGCTCTAAACCTTGTACTTTTAAACTTTTTTAACAAACAAATTCTATACCAAAGCAAAGATATGATTTTAGCTTAGTTACCAAATGAGATTATGACTGTAAAATTCAATCTAGCTGATTTCTCCCAGTTAAATTACAACCGTTTCTAGATTTCTCATAAAACAACCTTAGAATAACCACTTTCAGCCTTACAAAAGTCCAGGGAATTGGGGGTGATGACTCTTCTATAACTTCTTTCTTTATTTTTTTCTTTTGGCTTTCTTTTTTTCCTCCATCTTTATTAAATTGGATATTTGTTATTTACATTTCAATTGTTATTCCCTTTCCTGGTTTCCAGGTAAACATCCCCTAATCCCTCCTCCTCCTTCTATATGGTGTTCCCTTCCCCTCCTCCCCCATTACCACCCTCCCCCAACAATCATATTCACTGGGGGTTCAGTCTTGGCAGGACAAAGGGCTTTCCCTTCCACTGGTTCTTACTATGTTATTCATTGCTACCTATGAGGTCGGAGCCCAGGGTCAGTCCATGTATAGTCTTTGGGTACTGGCTTAGTCCCTGGAAGCTCTGGTTGGTTGGCATTGTTGTTCATATGGGGTCTCAAGTCTCTTCAAGCTCTTTCAGTCCTTTCTCTGTATCTGTCAATGAGGGTCCCATTCTCAGTTCAGTGGTTTGCTGCTGGCATCTGCCTATGTATTTGCTGTATTCTGGCTGGTAGATCTCTCAGGAGCGATCTACATCCAGCTCCTGTCGGCCTGCACTTCTTTGCTTCATCCATCTTATCTAGTTTGGTGGCTGTATATGTATGGGCCACATGTGGGTCAGGCTCTGAATGGGCGTTCCTTCAGCCTCTGTTCTAAACTTTGCCTCCCTATTCCCTCCCAAGGGTATTCCTGTTCCCCTTTTAAAGAAGGAGTGAAGCATTCACATTTTGGTCATCCTTCTTGAGTTTCATGTGTTTTGTACTTTTAGGGTAATTCAAGCATTTGGGCTAATAGCCACTTATCAATGAGTGCATACCATGTGTGTTTTTCTGTGATTGGGTTATGTCACTCAGGATGATATTTTCCAGTTCCATCCATTTGCCTATGAATTTCATAAAGTCATTGTTTTTGATAGTGGAGTAGTATTCCATTGTGTAGATGTACTACATTTTCTGTATCCATTCCTCTGTTGAAGGGTATCTGAGTTCTTTCCAGCTTCTGGCTATTATAAATAAGGTTGCTCTTCACATAGTGGAGCATGTCTCTTTGCTGTATGTTGGGGCATCTTTTGGATATATGCCCAAGCGAGGTATAGCTGGGTCCTCAGGTAGTGAAATGTCCAATTCTCTTAGGAACCTCCAGACTGATTTCCAGAATGGTTGTACCAGTCTGCAATCCCACCAACAATGGAGGAGTGTTCCTCTTTCTCCACATCCTCACCAGCATCTGCTGTCACCTGAGTTTTTGATCTTAGCCATTCTCACTGGTGTGAGGTGGAATTCAGGGTTGTTTTTATTTGCATTTCCCTTATGACTATAGATGTTGAACATTTCTTTAGGTGCTTCTCAGCCATTCGGCATTCCTCATTCTTCGTTTAATTCTCAACCCCATTTTTAATAGAGTTATTTGTCTCCCTGCAGTCTCCCTTCATGAATTCTTTGTATATTTTGGATATAAGCCCTTCAAGCTGTACATGGGCATTGAGATATCATTGGGGGACAGTAGTAGGAAGAATGAAGCAAATGCTGTAGCCAGATGTCCTGACTGGACCCAGCTAAAAGTCCTTGAGACCATGAATCCAAGTAGGCACAATCTGCAAAATACAATTCTCAAGACAAAAGTTTAAAATCGAGATATCTTTTTGTTTTATTCTACTGAATCTAGCTTTTCAGGTGGTCAACTCACTCAAATCTCATCAGTATGACTCTGTGAGGTTTCCAGAGCCTAATCATATTTTTTAAAAACACAAAGATAAAATCTTTCTCCCAAAATACTTAGTCTGTGACCAGAAAAGCTTTTATCTTGCACTCTCCCCCAGAGTAATAATATAACCATAAAACTCAAAGTCACACCCATTATGAAGATTAAACAATTTAAAAAAAAGTAAGCTAAACAATAGTGTTTAACAATTAGCCTGAGAGTCTTTTGTACTCCGTAATATCAGGAAATAAATCCAAAATTCCTGTGAAGCCCACGTTAAGAGAATCTGAGCTTCCTCTTGTGGTAAATATAATATCAAAAGTAACCACAAACCCTAGCTAGCCAGCATCAACGAGTCATATGTCCTTTAACGGAGTAATTCATAAAACATACTAAATACCTTCTATCAATTCCAATATCAATAAGCAACATACCAAACCAGGAATTTAGTCCAAAATATATCCATCTGTTAAGCTCTCTACCCAGAACACATATTTTTTTTTTGTTTAGGATTCCTTTTGATTTATTTTATTTTTTTTAATTTTTTTTTAATTTATTTAATACGTAATAATAATTCTTTGGTTTCCGGGTAAACATCCCCCTCCCCGCTCCCCTTCCTTATGGGTGTTCCCCTCCCAACCATCCCCCCATTGCCGCCCTCCCCCCAACAGTCTAGTTCACTGGGGGTTCAGTCTTAGCAGGACCCAGGGCTTCCCCTTCCACTGGTGCTCTTACTAGGATATTCATTGCTACCTATGAGGTCAGAGTCCAGGATCAGTCCATGCATAGTCTTTAGGTAGTGGCTTAGTCCCTGGAAGCTCTGGTTGCTTGGCATTGTTGTACATATGGGGTCTCGAGCCCCTTCAAGCTCTTCCAGTTCTTTCTCTGATTCCTTCAACGGGGGTCCTATTCTCAGTTCAGTGGTTTGCTGCTGGCATTTGCCTCTGTATTTGCTGTATTCTGGCTGTGTCTCTCAGGAGAGATCTACATCCGGCTCCTGTCGGTCTGCACTTCTTTGCTTCATCCATCTTGTCTAATTGGGTGGCTGTATATGTATGGGCCACATGGTGGGCAGGCTCTGAATGGGTGTTCCTTCAGTCTCTGTTTTAATCTTTGCCTCTCTCTTCCCTGCCAAGGGTATTCTTGTTCCCCTTTTAGAAAAGGAGTGAAGCATTCACATTTTGATCATCCGTCTCGAGTTTCATTTGTTCTAGGCATCTAGGGTAATTCAAGCATTTGGGCTAATAGCCACTTATCAGTGAGTGCATACCATGTATGTCTTTCTGTGTTTGGGTTAGCTCACTCAGGATGATATTTTCCAGTTCCAACCATTTGCCTACGAATTTCATAAAGCCGTTGTTTTTGATAGCTGAGTAATATTCCATTGTGTAGATGTACTATATTTTCTGTATCCATTCCTCTGTTGAAGGGCATCTGGGTTCTTTCCATTTTCTGGCTATTATAAATAAGGCTGCGATGAACATAATGGAGCACGTGTCTTTTGTATATGTTGGGGCATCTTTTGGGTATATGCCCAAGAGAGGTATAGCTGGATCCTAAGGCAGTTCAATGTCCAATTTTCTGAGGAACCTCCAGACTGATTTCCAGAATGGTTGTAACAGTCTGCAATCCCATCAACAATGGAGGAGTGTTCCTCATTCTCTGCATCCTCGCCAGCATCTGCTGTCACCTAAGTTTTTGATCTTAGCCATTCTCACTGGTGTGAGGTGAAATCTCAGGGTTGTTTTGATTTGCATTTCCCTTATGACTAAAGATGTTGAACATTTCTTTAGGTGTTTCTCAGCCATTCGGCATTCCTCAGCTGTGAATTCTTTGTTTAGCTCTGAACCCCATTTTTAATAGGGTTATTTGTCTCCCTGCGGTCTAACTTCTTGAGTTCTTTGTATATTTTGGATATAAGGCCTCTATCTGTTGTAGGATTGGTAAAGATCTTTTCCCAATCTGTTGGTTGCCGATTTGTCCTAACCACGGTGTCCTTTGCCTTACAGAAGCTTTGCAGTTTTATGAGATCCCATTTGTCGATTCTTGATCTTAGAGCATAAGCCATTGGTGTTTTGTTCAGGAAATTTTTTCCAGTGCCCATGTGTTCCAGATGCTTCCCTGGTTTTTCTTCTATAAGTTTGAGTGTATCAGGTTTGATGCGGAGGTCCTTGATCCACTTGGACTTAAGCTTTTACAGGGTGATAAGCATGGATCGATCTGCATTCTTCTACATGTTGACCTCCAGTTGAACCAGCACCATTTGCTGAAAATGCTATCTTTTTTCCATTGGATGGTTTTGGCTCCTTTGTCAAAAATCAAGTGACCATAGGTGTGTGGGTTCATTTCTGGGTCTTCAATTCTATTCCATTGGTCTATCTGTCTGTCTCTGTACCAATACCATGCAGTTTTTATCACTATTGCTCTGTAATACTGCTTGAGTTCAGGGATAGTGATTCCCCCTGAAGTCCTTTTATTGTTGAGGATAGTTTTAGCTATCCTGGGTTTTTTGTTATTCCAGATGAATTTGCAAATTGTTCTGTCTAACTCTTTGAAGAATTGGATTGGTATTTTGATGGGGATTGCATTGAATCTGTAGATCGCTTTTGGTAAAATGGCCATTTTTACTATATTAATCCTGCCAATCCATGAGCATGGGAGATCTTTCCATCTTCTGAGGTCTTCTTCAATTTCTTTCCTCAGTGTCTTGAAGTTCTTATTGTACAGATCTTTTACTTGCTTGGTTAAAGTCACACCGAGGTACTTTATATTATTTGGGTCAATTATGAAGGGTGTCGTTTCCCTAATTTCTTTCTCGGCTTGTTTCTCTTTTGTGTAGAGGAAGGCTACTGATTTATTTGAGTTAATTTTATACCCAGCCACTTTGCTGAAGTTGTTTATCAGCTTTAATAGTTCTCTGGTGGAACTTTTGGGATCACTTAAATAAACTATCATATCATCTGCAAATAGTGATATTTTGAATTCTTCTTTTCCGATCTGTATCCCCTTGACCTCCTTTTGTTGTCTGATTGCTCTGGCTAGAACTTCAAGAACTATATTGAATAAGTAGGGAGAGAGTGGGCAGCCTTGTCTATTCCCTGATTTTAGTGGGATTGCTTCAAGTTTCTCTCCGTTTAGTTTAATGTTAGCAACTGGTTTGCTGTATATGGCTTTTACTATGTTTAGGTATGTGCCTTGAATTCCTATTCTTTCCAGGACTTTTATCATGAAGGGGTGTTGAATTTTGTCAAATGCTTTCTCAGCATCTAATGAAATGATCATGTGGTTTTGTTCTTTCAGTTTGTTTATATAATGGATCATGTTGATGGTTTTCCATATATTAAACCATCCCTGCATGCCTGGGATGAAGCCTACTTGATCATGGTGGATGATTGTTTTGATGTGCTCTTGGATTCGGTTTGCCAGAATTTTATTGAGTATTTTTGCGTCGATATTCATAAGGGAAATTGGTCTGAAGTTCTCTTTCTTTGTTGGGTCTTTGTGTGGTTTAGGTATAAGAGTAATTGTGGTTTCATAGAAGGAATTCGGGAGTGATCCATCTGTTTCAATTTTTTGGAATAGTTTGGATAATATTGGTATGAGGTCTTCTATGAAGGTTTGATAGAATTCTGCACTAAACCCGTCTGGACCTGGGCTCTTTTTGGTTGGGAGACCTTTAATGACTGCTTCTATTTCCTTAGGAGTTATGGGGTTGTTTAACTGGTTTATCTGTTCCTGATTTAACTTCGGTACCTGATATTTGTCTAGGAAATTGTCCATTTCCTGTAGATTTTCAAGTTTTGTTGAATATAGGCTTTTATAGTAAGATCTGATGATTTTTTGAATTTCCTCTGAATCTGTAGTTATGTTTCCCTTTTCATTTCTGATTTTGTTAATTTGGACAGACTCTCTGGGTCCTCTCGTTAGTCTGGCTAAGGGTTTATCTATCTTGTTGATTTTCTCAAAGAACCAACTTTTGGTTCTGTTGATTCTTTCTATGGTCCTTTTTGTTTCTACTTGGTTGATTTCAGCTCTGAGTTTGATTATTTCCTGCCTTCTACTCCTCCTGGGTGTATTTGCTTCTTTTTGTTCTAGAGCTTTTAGGTGTGCTGTCAAGCTCCTGTCATATGCTCTTTCCTGTTTCTTTCTGTAGGCACTCAGCGCTATGAGTTTTCCTCTTAGCACAGCTTTCATTGTGTCCCATAAGTTTGGGTATGTTGTACCTTCATTTTCATTAAATTCTAAAAAGTTTTTAATTTCTTTCTTTATTTCTTCCTTGACTAGGTTATCATTGAGTAGAGCATTGTTCAATTTCCACGTATATGTGGGCATTCTTCCCTTATTGTTATTGAAGACCAGTTTTAGGCTGTGGTGGTCTGATAGCACGCATGGGATTATTTCTATCTTTCTGTACCTGTTGAGGCCTGTTTTTTGACCAACTATATGGTCAATTTTGGAGAAAGTACCATGAGGAGCTGAGAAGAAGTTATATCCTTTTGCTTTAGGATAGAATGTTCTATAAATATCTGTTAAGTCCATTTGGCTCATGACGTCTCTTAGTCTGTCTACGTCTCTGTGTAATTTCTGTTTCCATGATCTGGCCATTGATGAGAGTGGGGTGTTGAAATCTCCCACTATTATTGTGTGAGGTGCAATGTATGTTTTGAGCTTTAGTAAGGTTTCTTTTACGTATGTAGGTGCCCTTGTATTTGGGGCATAGATATTTAGGATTGAGAGTTCATCTTGGTTTATTTTTCCTTTGATGAATATGAAGTGTCCTTCCTTATCTTTTTTGATGACTTTTAGTTGGAAATTGATTTTATTTGATATTAGAATGGCAACTCCAGCTTGCTTCTTCTGACCATTTGCTTGGAAAGTTGTTTTCCAGCCTTTCACCCTGAGGTAGTGTCTGTCTTTGTCTCTGAGGTTTGTTTCCTGTAGGCAGCAGAATGCAGGGTCCTCGTTGAGTATCCAGTTTGTTAATCTATGTCTTTTTATTGGGGAGTTGAGGCCATTGATGTTGAGAGATATTAAGGAATAGTGATTATTGCTTCCTGTTATATTCATATTTGGATGTGAGGTTATGTTTGTGTGCTTTTCTTCTCTTTGTTTTGTTGCCAAGACGATTAGTTTCTTGCTTCTTCTAGGGTATAGCTTGCCTCCTTATGTTGGGCTTTACCCTTTATTATCCTTTGTAGTGCTGGGTTTGTAGAAAGATATTGTATAAATTTGGTTTTGTCATGGAATAGCTTGGTTTCTCCATCTATGTTAATTGAGAGTTTTGCAGGATACAGTAACCTGGGCTGGCACTTGTGTTCTCTTAGGGTCTGTATGACATCTGTCCAGGATCTTCTGGCCTTCATAGTTTCTGGCGAAAAGTCTGGTGTGATTCTGATAGGTCTGCCTTTATATGTTTCTTGACCTTTTTCCCTTACTGCTTTTAATATTCTTTCTTTATTTTGTGTGTTTGGTGTTTTGACAATTATGTGACGGGAGGTGTTTCTTTTCTGGTCCAATCTATTTGGAGTTCTGTAAGCTTCTTGTATGCCTATGGGCATCTCTTTTGTTAGGTTAGGGAAGTTTTCTTCTATGATTTTGTTGAAGATATTTACTGGTCTTTGAGCTGGGAGTCTTCACTCTCTTCTATACCTATTATCCTTAGGTTTGATCTTCTCATTGAGTCCTGGATTTCCTGTATGTTTTGGACCAGTAGCTTTTTCTGCTTTACATTATCTTTGACAGTTGAGTCAATGATTTCTATGGAATCTTCTGCTCCCGAGATTCTCTCTTCCATCTCTTGTATTCTGTTGGTGAGGCTTCTATCTACAGCTCCTTGTCTCTTCTTTTGATTTTCTATATCCAGGGTTGTTTCCATGTGTTCTTTCTTGATTGCTTCTATTTCCATTTTTAATTCCTTCAACTGTTTGATTGTGTTTTCCTGGAATTCTTTCAGGCATTTTTTCGATTCTTCTCTGTAGGCTTCTACTTGTTCTCTAAGGGAGTTCTTCACGTTTTTCTTGAAGGCCTCTAGCATCATGGTCAAATATGATTTTGAAACTCGATCTTGCTTTTCTGGTGTGTTTGGATATTCCATGTTTATTTTGGTGGGAGAATTGGGCTCCGATGATGCCATGTAGTCTTGGTTTCTGTTGCTTGGGTTCCTGCGCTTGCCTCCTGTCATCAGATTATCTCTAGTGTTACTTTGTTCTGCTACTTCTGACAGTAGCTAGACTGTCCTATAAGCCTGTGTGTCAGGAGTGCTGTAGACCTGTTTTCCTGTTTTCTTTCAGCCAGTTATGGGGACAGAGTTTTCTGCTTTCGGGCTTGTAGTTTTTCCTCTCTACAGGTCTTTAGCTGTTCCTGTGGTCCTGTGTCTTGAGTTCACCAGGCAGGTCACTTGCAGGGGAAAATTTGGTCCTACCTGAGGTTCCGAGGCTCAAGTGTGCTCGTGGGGTACTGCCTAAGACCTCTCCGCGGCGGCAGCAACCGAGGAGATCTGCGCCGCTCTTTCTGGGAGCCTCTGTGCACCAGGGTTCCAGATGGCGTTTGGTGTTTTCCTCTGGCGTCTGGATGTGCGCAGAGAGCAGTCTCTTCTGGTTTCCCAGGCGTGTCTGCCTCTCTGTAGGTTTAGCTCTCCCTCCCACGGGATTTCGGTGCAGAGAACTGTTTATCTGGTCTGTTTCCTTCAGGTTCCGGCGGTGTCTCTGGCGCAGGGGTCCTGCCGCTCCTGGGCCCTCCCCTACGGGAACCCAGAGGCCTTATACAGTTTCCTCTTGGGCCAGGGATGTGAGCAGGGGTGGGCAGTGTTGGTGGTCTCCTCTGCTCTGCAGCCTCAGGAGTGCCCACCTGACCAGGCGGTGAGGTCTCTCTCCCACGGGGTTTGGGAGCAGAGAGCTGCTGCGGGCCGGGATCCACGGGTCCACAAATTTTTATTTAACCTTAATAACTTGTAAATATCACAATACTCTACTTGGAGTTAGTGACTAATTTTTCCCTAACTTCTGAACCATGGATGAAAATCCTCACGTGATTTGGGTAATCTCTGTATTCTCTTCTTTTAAAAACAAACTTAATAACCTTTTAATAAAATCCATCATTAAGTAGTAGCTTGTCTAACTAGGATTTCAACCCAAAATTCCTGTGGAGCCCACGTTAGAAGGAATCTGAGTATCCTGAAAGACTTTCTTTAAAAAGTAGCTTTATCTCTAACACTCTGAGCTGCCATTGCTTATCACATAGCAGGAGACCTACAGCCTGCCCACACAGCTTGTTTCTGTGTTTCTTTGTTTAAAGTTCTCATGCTTGAGATTTCATATGTCTCAATATGGTGTTGGCCTCCACTTACTTAGAAAATAAAACTTTCTCTCAACTCTTAGGATTACTAGTGAATTCTTGCACATCACGCTGTTTTGCCATCTGCTGTTGTAAAATTACAATTAATGGTCTTCTTTTGTCCCACTAGATCCAGCACTGCAGTGCCCCAAGATATCTGCTAGTTATCTTATCTGAAACGCACATCCTGATTCTGTGGTGGCCCAGACCAGCCTCCCCACACTCCCTTACACTTAAGTCGTTACAAGAAAGAACACACAACAAAATAACCTTTGATCCAATTGATACGATATAACTGCCCACTTAATGTGGGATGATGTCACAGGTGAGGCAGGTACAGGATAGAATGAGGCCTGTCATTGGATGAGAAGGAAAGATGGGTGGGAGAAATGTTTAAGGGAGAGGAGGAGAGAGGAGAGCAGGTAGAGAAGCCACAGCGGGACAATATGGAAACTGAGATTTAGATTCCACTCTTTACCTTTACAGGTTGCTATGAATGTTCTTAAGGGATGGATGTGTATTGGGCTTTGTATGTCTAGGTGGGCAATTATATCTTATCAATTGGATCAGAGGTTATTATGTTGTGTGTTCTTTCATGTAGCAATTTAAGTGTAAGAAAGTATACATTGGCTAGAGACATTGGGTCACAGCAGAAATGGGATGTGTGCTTCTAGCAAGATATCTTAGGGCACTGTAGTGCCAGACCTAGAGTGGGTAAAAAGACTGCTTTATTTTTTTTATAATTTTACAACAATAATCATCATCTGCAAAGAATGATATTCTGACTTCTTCTTTTCCAATATTTATCACTTTTACCTCCTTTTTTTGTCTGATTTCTCTGGCTTGGACTTTGTGTACTATATTGAATAAGTACTAGGAGAGTGGGCAACCTTGCCTGGTCCCTGATTTTAGTAGGATTGTTCCAAGTTTTCTCCATTTAGTTTGATGTTGCCTGCTGGTTTGCTGTATATTGCTTTTACTATGTTTAGATATGGGCCTTGAATTCCTGATCTATCTAGGACTTTATGAAGGGTTGTTGAATTTTGTCAAATGGTTTCTCAGCATCTAATGAAATGATCACATGTTTTTTTTCTTTGAGTTTGCTTATATAGTGGATTCTGTTGATGGATTTATGTATATTGAAAAATCCCTGCATCACTGGTATGAAGCCTACTTGATCATGATGGATGATTGTTTTGATGTGTTCTTGGATATGTTTTTTAAGAATTTTATTTAGTAATTTTGTGTTGGTATTCATAAGGGAAATTGGTCTGAAGTTCTCTTTCTTTGTTGGTCCTTAGTGTGGTTTAGGTATAAGTGTAATTTTGGCTTCATAGAAAGCAATGGTAGTAATCCTCCTGTTTCTATATTTGGAATAGTTTGGACAGTAGTGATATAAGGTCTTTTTTGAAGGTCTGATAGAATTCTGTACTAAACCCATCTGGTCCTGGTCCAATTTTGGTTGGTAGATTTTCAATAACTGTTTCTATTTCTTTAGGAATAATGGGGTTGTTTACATGGTTTATCTGATCCTGGTTTAACTTTGGTATCTGGTATTTGTCTAGAAAATTGTTCATTTCATCTAGATTTTCCAGTTTTGTTGAATATAGGATTTTGTAGTAGAATATGCTGATTTTTGGAATCTCCTCAGATTCTGTTGTTATAACTCCCCTTTACTTTCTGATTTTGTTAAGTTGGATACATTCTCTGCGCCCTCTGGTTAGTCTGGCTGAGGGTTTATCCATCTTGCTGATTTTCTTAAAGAACTAGTTCCTGGTTTTGTTGATTCTTTTTATAGTCCTTTTTTGTTTCAATTTGGTTGATTTCAGTCCTGAATTTGATTATTACCTGAATTCTACTCCTCTTGTGTGTATTTGCTTCTAAAAAGAAGTTCTAGAGTTTTTAAGTGTGCTGTCAAGCTGATAATGTATGCTCTCTTGTTTGTTTTTGGAGCCACTCAGAGCTATGAGTTTTCTTATTAGCAATCCTTTCATTGTGTCCCATAAGTTCAGGTATGTTGTACCTTCACTTTCATTAAATTCTAAAAATTCTTTAATTTTTTTCTTTCCTTTTTTGTCAAGTTATCCTTGAGAAGATTGTTGTTCCAATTCTATGTATACTTAGCTTCCTGTCATTTTTGTTGTTATTGAAGACCAGCCTTAGTCCCTGGTGATCTGGTAGGATGTATGGGATTATTGCAATCTTCTTGTATCTGTTGAGGCCTCTTTTCTGACCGACTATATAGTCAGTTTTGTAGAAGGTACCATGAGGTGCTCAGAATAAGGTACTTTCTTTGGTTTTAGGATGAAATGTTCTATAAATATCCTTTAAATCCATTTGGTTCATAACTTATGTTATTTTCTCTATGTCTTTGTTTAATTTCTGTTTCCATGATCTGTCCCTCGATTAGAGTAGGGTGTTGAAATCTCCTACTATTATTGTGTGAGTTGCAATGTGTGCTTTGAACTTTAGTAAGGTTCCTTTTCTGAATGTAGGTGAACTTTCATTTGGAGCAGAGATATTGAGGATTGAGATTTCATATTGGTGGATTTTTTTCCTTTGATGAATAGGAAGTGTCCTTCCTCATCTTTTTTGGATAACTTTTGATTGAAAGTCAATTTTATTCAGTAATAGAATGGGTACTCCAGCTTTTTTCTTTGGACCATTTTCTTGGAAGGTTGTTTTTCAACCTTCTATTCTCTCATAGTGTTTGTCTTTGTCTCTGAGGTGTGTTTCCTTTATGGAGGAAAATACTGGGTCATCTTTACATATCCAGTAGGTTTGTCTATGTCTCTTTTTTGGGGAATTGATGATAAGAGATATTATGGAAGAGTGATTGTTGTTTCCTGCTATTTTTGTTGTTAAAGGTGAAATTATGATGGCATATCTCTCTTCCTTTGATTTCACTGCCAGGAGATTCCTTTCTTGCTTTTTCTAGGGTGTAGTTTCCTTCCTTGTATTGGAGTTTTCCATCCATTATTATTTGTAGGGCTGAATATTTAGAAAGACATTGTGATAATTTTGTTTTTTCATGGAATATCTTGGTTTCTCCACCTATTTTAATTGAGTGTATTGCTTGATATAGGAGCCTGGGATGACATTTGTCTTCTATTAGGGGCTGTTTGACATCTGCAAAGAACTTCTGGCTTTCATAATCTCTGCTGAGAAGTCTGGAGTAATTCTGATAAGTCTGCCTTTATATGTTACTTGACCTTTTTTTCTTTACTGTTTTTATATATATGTGTGTGTGTGTGTGTGTGTGTGTGTGTGTGTGTGTGTGTGTGTGTGTGAATTTGGTGTTTTGACTATTATGTGACAGAAGGAATTTCCTTTCTAGTCCAATCTATTTGGACTTCTATAGGCTTCTTGTATGTTTATGGGCATTTCTTTCTTTAGGTTAGGGGATTTTTTTCCCTATAATTTTGTTGAAGATATTTACTGGACCTTTAAGTTGGGAGTTTTAAATCTCTTCTATACCTATTACCCTTGGGTTTGATCTTCTCATTGTGTCCTGGATTTTCTGGATGTCTTGGGTTAGGAGCTTTTTGTATTTTACATTATCTTTGACAGCTGTTTTGATGGCTTCGGTAGTATCTTCTGCCTCCTGAGATTCTCTCTTCTGTCTCTTGTATTCTGTTAGTGATGCTTGCATTTATAACTCCTGATCTCTTTCCTTGTTTTTCTATCTCCAAGTTTGTCTCCCTTTGTGATTTCTTTATATTTTCTATTGCCATTTTAAAATCCTGGATGGTTTTGTTCAATTCCTTCACCTGTTTGGTTGTGTTTTTCTGTAATTCTTTAAGGGACTTTTATATTTACTCTTTAAGCGCTTCTACTTTTTTTTTTAAATCTGTGTTGCCCTGTATTTCTTTAAGGCAGTTATTTATGTCCTTCTTAAAGTCTTCTATCATCATCATGACATTTTGATTTTATACCTCAAGTTTTTGTTTCTGGTATGTTTGGATATCCAGTATTTGCTTTGGTGGAAGAACTGGACTCAGATGACGCCATGTATCCTTGGTTTCTGGTGCTTAATTTCCTGTGCTTACCTCTTGCCATCAGGTTGTCTCTGGTGTTAACTTGTCTTGCTGTCTCTGATAGTGGCTTAACCATCCTGTAGGCCTGTGTGTCAGCACTCCTGTAGACCTTTTTTCTTTCAACCAGATTTGAGAACAGAATGCTGCTCCTGGATTTGTGTGACCTGAAGCCTCCAGGTGGGTTGTTGGGAGCTGAAATGTTAATCTTACCTCTACTCTCAGGTGAGTTAGGCATTCCTGATGATTGGCTTTCAGTTCTTCTTGTAAGCAGAAACTGAAAGGTTCTTACACCTGACTGCTCCAAGGTCCATGTGGCCAGAGGGCTCACAGGATACTAGGCAGTTTCCTCTTGGGTCAGGATTGTGGGCAGAAGTACTTGTCTACTCTGAGGTCTCAGGATTTCCACACTTCTGAGGGTCCAGTTCTCTCTCCCATGGGTTTTGGGTGCAGGGACCTGTGGGACTGGTTCAGTTCAGTTTTAGGTGCAGGCAGAAACTCTGAAGGTTCCTGCTGCTGACTGCTCATATATTCCTGTATCCAGAGGCCACTAGGCAGGTCCGTCTTGGGCCAGAAATGTGAGCAGAATTGGCAGCCTCCTCTAACCTCTCAGGATTGTCCGCACTTCTGAGTCTAGCTCATCTACAGGATTTGGGATGTTAGCTCTTTTATAAGATCCAGTCAACATTTTACACAAATGTTTGAGACTTTTGCATTTTTTGATATAATAGTCTATGCTATCCTATTGTGTACACTGTGCATCAACCATATTTTTTTCCTTATTGATATTTTATCAACCGTTTGCCCTATTTTGAAATTTCACAAATTGTTATTTAACTGCTATAGAGTATTTTATTTGTTGACTACATCAGATTCATGTTTAAAAGTAAAGCATATGTGATTATGAATATAGCCACCTTGTAAGAAGCAGCACATTTAAAGCAATAAAGAGGAAATCGATGAAATGCCAGTGCTTTGTAGCCCCCAGTTGAATATATATGTATATATATATATATGTATATCTATATGAAGATATAGATATACATACAGATATATGGATAGATATAGATACAGATACAGATATAGATAGACAGGCAGATTTACAGACAGGCAGATTCAAGCTTTTGTTCTTCTCTAACAACAGCTTTTCTTTGATAATAATTTTGTCCAAAGAATAATTAAAAACCTATTTCAATAACCAGAGGTTTTACTTTCAATAAGTAAACCACACATATATCAGTGACCTTTTAATAATTTGAGAGTCCTCAACAGTAGGTTGTCTGAGATGAATATAAATAATATTTGTTGACATCACATAGGTTATAAATAGTTCTAGTTAGTATCATTTAAATGATGACTACATATTTCTAATTATGATTTGTGAGCATGTTATATTGATTTAAGCATATTCACTTTTTTCAAGGAAAATGAAGCAAAATATTGTTAAATATGTAGAAGAGGATATTTTATCTTGGTATGTATAAGATGTGATTATAGATTCCTTCTTTTATATACTTTATATATTTTATGGTAGAGGACCATTTAATGGAGTGTGAATGATCTACAAGAATAATACACTTTAAGAAAATGAATTCTTCTTTCTCCAAGTCACCTATTGTCCATAATTGTCTACTTAAAGGAGAAGGATGCATTTTGGCAAGTCATGCCAGAATATTGATTGACTTGATTTTATGAACGCATTGTGCAACCAATCCTAACTGCTATAAGATCTTAAGTACAGTTAAAATGTCTTGTTCATAAGCCACTGCTCTTCTAATCCTCCAGGATTTCTGGCACTTAGAAACTTTTCAGTCCTTCTTCTGAAATGTGAACTTAGGATAAATGAAATAAATATTCTGATTTGTAACTGACTTCTCAGATGACACTACAAGTCTACACTTTGACCATTTGCGATATTTATGGTAATTATAATATACTGCACAAAAATGTCTCTGATGGTGTATGAGAGATCAAGGGACTTAAACACACACACACACACACAAACAAACACACACTATTTTTAGTTTTGCATTTGTTTTTCAAATAAATCTAAGGAAGAAAATATTTGTATTTTAAAACACTAAAGAAGAATATGAATAAGTTCACTAGAAGATGGAAAGACTTCACATGCTCGGACATTGGTATAATTAAATTGGAAAAGCAGCCATCCTACCAAAACAATCTATAGATTCAGTGCAATCACCATAAAAATAGGACACTGGAAGTTGCAGGCATTCAGAACAATAGTTAATATATATGATCACATGAAACAAATGGTTTCTGTACTAGGACACTAGCACTCCAGTAAAGAGACAGCATACAGAATCAGGAAAATAAAACTGTTTTTATCAGCTATACATCTTCCAAAGGAGTAGTAGCTACAATAGACAAAGAACTAAAAACAAAACAAAAAACTAAAAACAAAACAACTAAGCACAAAAAATCTCCAAACAACCCAATTTAAAATCAGAGCATGAAACTAACCTAAAGATATCTCATAGGGAGTAAGAAAAAGGACCGAAGGAGCTAAAGGAATTTGCAACCAACAAGACCTACCAGAACTCCCAGGGGTGAACAACAAACCAAAGAGTACACATGGAGGGACCCATGGTTCCAGTCACACATGTAGCAGAGGATCGCCTTATAGGACATCAATGTGAGGAGAGGCTCTTGTCAACACTGGCAAAGAACCCCAGTACATATGTATATCATATATCTTATATCCAGAACATACCAAACAAAACACAATGTATAGAAATAACTTGCATGTCTGGATGAACTTACCTGTAAACATAAATTTCACTGCTATTTTCTCAGATGAATTGATGAGCTGAGTGCCATACCTAAGATATACAAATACATGGTCTGGGCTGAGCTCAGAGGGTTTCTATCTAAACATTTGTAGGCTTAGAAATTTCTGCAAGACTAGATCTTGAAGGCTTCAGCTACCAGCCTCCAATCTGTTAACCTAATCCTAGAATGCTTCAGCCTCTGAGACTTATAAATTCACCCCTTCTTGCTCTTTCTGAACATTGGCTGTCTGGTTCAACTTCAGCTATTCTGGCTCAAACTCCTCTCAGAGATGATTGATTCAAATTGATTTCTCTTGGCTTCTGATATAATTGCTCTGCTTGGAACTCCATGATCTGACTTCATCTGAAATAAACTCTACTCAACTCTGAACTGAGCAATACTCCACACAACTGAACTGTACCAAACTGAAGTGCTCCAAATTGAACTTCATTAAACTTTCTTGTCTCTCCTTCATTGTTCCTTAAGTCGCCCCTCCTTCTGTCTTCAGTTCTTCTGAAAGTTGGGTATATCCTATGTCTGACTTATTCTGTCAAACCTTTCTCTAATTTGTCACTTTGTCCCAAAATTACACTTCATTGTTTGAGATTAAAGGTGTATACTAACAGTGTGTCTGTATTGCAGCCTTAGAAATAAAATATGAGTATTCCAGGCAGAGGGATTAAAAGTGTGGCTTGTCCGAATATTTTTATATCATCGAATACGATCCCTTGTCAGAGCAGACACATTATTGGATTAAAATTCTTCTACATGTCACACAATGCATAAGTTATTAAATGAAAATTTTAGTGACAGGAGTGTGCAGCCTCCAATCAGAGACGCTATTGCTGAAGATAGTTACATACTATGGTTATAGGATACAGTCAAAACAAATTTGGAACTTAACTGTAAGCTTTATCCATGCAAGTTTGCCAGTAGGATTAATGCCAGTTTCTTAGAGAGAATAGTCATTAGCAATCTTACTCAGCTAAGACTCCTGTTCTACTTAATCAACAAACCTATGAGGCAAGACATAATCACTGGTGCAATAGTGGTAAATTCATTAATGAGGTAGGGTGACCATCTTCCTTCTTGTTGGCGTCAAGATTCTCCACAGGAGGGAATTCACATTTGGCACTGAAAATCTCTTTAAATACCTCTGATTAAGGAGGTAATAGGTTGAAATGGAGAAGATCTTTGCTGCTTTGCTGAATGACTATGACATGCTTATCAGATTGCCTTTGAAATGCTTATGATTTTACTTTAGTGTTGCTATTAGATATGAACATGTAAGTTTATTCACTTCAAAGTAGTGAGAATAAGAGACTGTTAAACTACTACGATTAAATTTGATGAATCTATCACCTATTCCAGGACTCAATGATCATTGAAGAAGTTGTGATAAATAGAATGAAAGAAGAAAGAGTGGAACAATATGGAATGTTGTGTTCTACACCGAACACAGTCTAACCCCTCTTTAAGTCAAGCAGCTATGATTCCTTGAACAAAATCACATAATGTTAGCCTGGCTACATACCATAATGAGTCAAAGGGCCTCATCCATTTCCATCCCTTTCTGAGTATTTATAGACAATTAATTGCTAGAGAGAGGTGCCTATGAGGCTTCACCACCTCAAGGCTCAAAAGGCAGTTAATAGTTGATAGATGTAGGTTAAACATTCTCTTTGCTGCTGTAGACACTGGTAAGATGCTCTTGTTTCTGGGAATAATATGTCAGTCATGATACTCACTGGATAACAAAAACATGAGAGCTGTAGAAGGGTGAGACACAAAGAGGATCAGGATCAGTGAGAGTGGAATGTGACGAAAGCCGGTTATGCATTTGGAATGCAATTAAAATGTAGATGTGTGAAAAATTTAACAATAAATCCCATTATTCTGTACAATAAGCTTTGTTAAAAATGTGTTCAGGAAGTCCTGGTAGCGTTTATCATTCATTTAAACTGCTACATAAGCATGAAGACCTAAATTTGATGTCCAACACCCATATTAAATTAGAAACCTTGGCCCAAAAGTTCAGAATATCCAAGATACTGTTCACAGATCATTTGAAGCTCGAGGAGAAGGAAATCCAATGTATGTATGGTTCAGACATTCTTAGAAGGGTGGACAAAATACTCCCATGAGGTAGTGTGTGTGAGGTACTGGTAGGAAGAGAGGAGGGAGAGAAGGAAATAGGAAGCCCAGGCAAGTATGAGAGAAGACAGGGATGATATACAGAGGGTCAGGAATTTGAACAAAAGTGTGTAGTAATGTGTAATGGGGAACTGGTGGTAGCTACCAACCTGTCCCAGATGTCAGAAAAGCCAGACCTCCCAGGACCTAATGGGGATGAGATTAGCTGAAATGCCAAACGAAGTAGAAGAAAAAACTGTAGAGATCATATCCAGTGGCTAGGCAAGGCCTCAGGTCAGAGGGCAGGGCCACCCACTCATCTCCAGATTTTCAATCAGATTGGCTACTGTCTAAAGGAAATATGGGGACAAAATGTGGATCAGAGAGTGAAGTAAAAGGTATCAAGAGACTGCCCCACATGGGGATCTATCCCATATACAGACACCAAATACAGACCCTATTGCTGATGCCAAGAAGTTCTTGTGGACAGGAGCTTAACATAGCTGTCTTCTATATGCATTAAGAATAAATATCAACCAAATTATTAGCTTCCAAGCATTGTGATCCAAGAAGACACAGAAAAATAAAGCAATAAGATCATTTCACAATCTGCAAAACAAAATACAGCCACTAGAGCCCCTGGTACAAAAAGATACACTACTAACAATCCAGACCATTCTAGAGAATATTATTATTATCATTATCATTATTATTTTATTATTTGCTTGTCAGTAACTCAATAACAACATATATATTTGCTTTTTATTGTTTAATTTCTTTTTTTTTCCTTGACCACGTTACCATTGAGTAGAGCATTGTTCAGCCTCTATATTTATGTGGGCTTTAGATTTTTTTTATTGAACACCTGCCATATTTTGTGGTGATCTGAAATAATGAATGAGTTTATTTCAATATTCTTGTACTTTTTTGAGGCCTATATTGTGAACTATTATATTGTCAATTTTGGAGGAGGTACTGTGAGATGCTGAGAAAAAGGTATAATCATTTGTGTTAGGATGAAATGTTCTGTAGAAATATGTTAAAATCATTTGGTTCAGTGTTTCTGTTAATTTCACTGTATCTCTGTTCAGTTTCTCTTTCCAGGATCCATCCATTGATGAGAGTGAGGTGTTGAAGTCTCCCACTATTATTTTGTGATGTGCAATGTGTCCTTTGAGTTTTAGTAAAGTTTCTTTTATGAATTTGGGTGCCCTTGCAATTGGAGTACAGATGTTCACAATAGAGAGTTCATCTTGGTAGATTTTTCCTTTTACATGTGTGAAGTGTCCTTCCTTATTTTTTGATGACTTTTGGTTGAAAGTTAATCTTATTCAATATTAGAATGTAACCACTTCACATACTTTCTTGGGAACATTTGATTAGAAAAAAAATTCCAGCTTTTTAATTTGAGGTAGTGTCTATCTTTGTCATTTGAGGTGTGTTTCCCACATGCAGCAAAATGTTGGGTCCTGTTTATACTCCCAGTCTGTTAGTCTATGTCTTTTTATTGGGGATTTGGTCCTCTTATCTTAAGAGATATTAAGGACATGTGAAAGTTTCTTCTTGTTATTTTTGTTGTTAGTGATTGAGTTATGTTTTTGTGTCTTCTTTTGGGTTTATTGCAAGAAGATTACTTTCTTGGGTTTTCTAGGGTGTAGTTTTCCTTTTTCTGTTGGAGTTTTCCATTTATTGTCATTTGTAGGGCTAGATTTGTGTAAAGATATTGTATAAATTTGGTTTCGTCATGTAGTATCCTGGTTTGTACATCTATTGGAGAGCTTTACTAGGTATAGTAGCCTGGGCTGGCATTTGTTTTCTCTTACAGTCTGTATGACATCTGTCCAGGATATTCTGTTTCTATTCTATTCTATTAGGAGTTATGGCCCTATAGGAGGAAGTGTGTCACTGTGGGGATGGGAAATGAGATTCTTCTTCTATACCTGGAAACCAGTCTTTTCTGGGTGCCTTGAAGCAAAATACAGAATTATCAGCTCTTTTCCAGCACCAAGTCTGCCTGCACGCTGCCATGCTTCCTGCTGTGATGATAATGAACTAAATCTCTGAACTGTAAGCCAAACCCAACTAAATGTTTGCCTTTATAAGGGTTGCTTTGGCATTTGACAAAATTCAACATCCCTTCATGATAAAAGTCCTGGAAAGAATAGGAATTCAAGGCCCATACCTAAACATAGTAAAAGCCATATACAGCAAACCAGTTGCTAACATTAAACTAAATGGAGAGAAACTTGAAGCAATCCCACTAAAATCAGGGACTAGACAAGGCTGCCCACTCTCTCCCTACTTATTCAATATAGTTCTTGAAGTTCTAGACAGAGCAATCAGACAACAAAAGGATGTCAAGGGGACACAGATCGGAAAAGAAGAGGTCAAATTATCCCTATTAGCAGATGATATGATAGTATATTTAAGTGATCCCAAAAGTTCCACCAGAGAACTATTAAAGCTGATAAACAACTTCAGCAAAGTGGCTGGGTATAAAATTAACTCAAATAAATCAGTAGCCTTCCTCTACACAAAAGAGAAACAAGCCGAGAAAGAAATTAGGGAAATGACACCCTTCATAATAGACCCAAATAATATGAAGTACCTCGGTGTGACTTTAACCAAGCAAGTAAAAGATCTGTACAATAAGAACTTCAAGACTCTGAAGAAAGAAATTGAAGAAGACCTCAGAAGGTGGAAAGATTTCCCATGCTCATGGATTGGCAGGATTAATATAGTAAAATGGCTATTTTACCAAAAGTGATCTACAGATTCAATGCAATCCCCATCAAAATACCAATCCAATTCTTCAAAGAGTTAGACAGAACATTTTCAAATTCATCTGGAATAACAAAAAACCCAGGATAGCTAAAACTATTCTCAACAATAAAAGGACTTCAGGGGGAATCACTATCCCTGAACTCAAGCAGTATTACAGAGCAATAGTGATAAAAACTGCATGGTATTGGTACAGAGACAGACAGATAGACCAATGTAACAGAATTGAAGACCCAGAAATGAACCCACACAACTATGGGCACTTGATTTTTGACAAAGGAGCCAAAACCATCCAATGGAAAAAAGATAGCATTTTCAGCAAATGGTGCTGGTTCAACTGGAGGGCAACATGTAGAAGAATGCAGATCGATCCATCCTTATCACCCTGTACAAAACTTACATTCAAGTGGATCAAGGACCGCCACATCAAACAAGATACACTCAAACTAATAGAAGAAAAACTAGGGCAGCATCTCGAACACATGGGCACTGGAAAAAATTTCCTGAACAAAACACCAATGACTTATGCTCTAAGATCAAGAATCGACAAATGGGATCTCATAAAACTGCAAAGCTTCTGTAAGGCAAAAGACACTGTGGTTAGGACAAAATGGCAACAAACAGATTGGGAAAAAGATCTTTACCAATCCTACAACAGATAGAGGCCTTATATCTAAAATATACAAAGAACTCAAGAAGTTAGACAGCAGGGAGACAAATAACCATATTAAAAAATGGGGTTCAGAGCTAAACAAAGAATTCACAGCTGAGGAATGCCGAATGGCTGAGAAACACCTAAAGAAATGTTCAACATCTTTAGTCATAAGGGAAATGCAAATCAAAACAATCCTGAGATTTCACCTCACACCAGTGAGAATGGCTAAGATCAAAAACTCAGGTGACAACAAATGCTGGCGAGGATGTGGAGAAAGAGGAACACTCCTCCATTGTTGGTGGGATTGCAGACTGGTACAACCATTCTGGAAATCAGTCTGGAGGTTCCTCAGAAAATGGGACATTGAACTGCCTGAGGATCCAGCTATACCTCTCTTGGGCATATACCCAAAAGATGCCCCAACATATAAAAAAGACACGTGCTCCACTATGTTCATCACAGCCTTATTTATAATAGCCAGAAGCTGGAAAGAACCCAGATGCTCTTCAAAAGAGGAATGGATACAGAAAATGTGGTACATCTACACAATGGAATATATTATTCAGCTATCAAAAACAATGACTTTATGAAATTCGTAGGCAAATGGTTGGAACTGGAGAATATCATCCTGAGTGAGGTAACCCAATCACAGAAAAACACACATGGTATGCACTCATTGATAAGTGGCTATTAGCCCAAATGCTTGAATTACCCTAGATGCCTAGAACAAATGAAACTCAAGACAGATGATCAAAATGTGAATGCTTCACTCCTTCTTTAAAAGGGGAACAAGAATACCCTTGGCAGGGAATAGAGAGGAAAAGATTAAAATAGACGCAAAGGAACACCCATTCAGAGCCTGCCCCACATGTGGCCCATACATATACAGCCATCCAATTAGACAAGATGAATGAAGCAAAGAAGGGCAGGCTGACAGGACCCGGATGTAGATCTCTCCTGAGAGACACAGCCAGAATACAGCAAATACAGAGGCGAATGCCAGCAGCAAACCACTGAACTGAGAATAGGACCCCCATTGAAAGAATCAGAGAAAGAACTGGAAGAGCTCGAAGGGGCTCGAGACCCCTTATGAAGAACAATGCCAAGCAGCCAGAGCTTGCAGAGACTAAGCCACTACCTAAAGACTATACATGGACTGACCCTGGACTCTGACCTCATAGGAAGCAATTAATATCCTAGTAAGAGCACCAGTGGAAGGGGAAGCTCTGGGTCCTGCTAAGACTGAACCCCCAGTGAACTAGATTGTTTGGGGGGAGGGTGGCAATGGGGGAAGGATGGGGAGGGGAACACCCATAAAGAAAGGGAGGAGGAGGATTAGGGGGATGTTTGCCTGGAAACCGGGAAAGGGAATAACAGTCGAAAGGTAAATAAGAAATACTCAAGTTAATTAAAAAAAAAAAAAGAGTTGCTTTGGTTATGGTGTCTCTTCATAGTAATGGAAACCCTAACTAATACACCCAATATTAACTTGAACTTCTCTGTAACACATATATGTCACCAGCCATAATTTTATCTGTACATTGCCAAATAGAAATACAATATTTGTTGGCTACAGTGTCCTCAAGATTCACCAAGCCATTTTTTATAGGCATGAATAGAAATTTACATTGCAGTTTATTTATATTCACACTAGCTCAGAAAGAAAGACTTAATATTTGCCTCCTCAAATAAGGAGCAAAACTAAATCATCTTCAACTGATCTTTGCACATTGCACATTTATGAATTATGTTAATACAGGAATATATTATCTTTAAAAGCTTTATATTCACAGGAAAAACCAACCAACCAACCAACCAAACAAACAAACAAACAACCAAACAAACAAACAAAATAACAGCCCTGACAAGATTCATACTCAGGGATGCTGAGATGTTGAGACAACTGTTCCAGCTGTCTGATCCTATCTATTGTTGTTCCCTCTAAAGACTTGCTCACATGACAACTTCAAAATAGCTAGCTCACTTGGTCCAGCCTTATAAACTGATCCGATCAGAACTTCATTTGACCCTCTACTTTTTAAACCTACAGATACTGGACAACAAATACCACAGTTGCTGGTCTAACCATTATTTCTAATTTTCTTGTGCATCCAAAATGGAATTCTACATTTAAAACCAGCAGGAAGCAATTATGAAATAAAACAAAATAAAACCAAAACACACAAACACACACACGCATACACACACACTCAACCCAAAGAACAAAAACAACAACAACAAAAACTATGCCCCATTTCCAAGAGCTGGAGTGGTTGATTTTTGGTCATTTAATATTTACTGAAATAAAAGATGGTTACAAATAGTTATGGTCTTGGACAGAGAGAAAACAAAGTAGAGAGATGTGTCTCAGGGACATTGCTCTTTCCTTTCAATTCTCCTGTCCTTTCTCTTTTAGGTAAGGGGAAGGGAGTTGAAAAGAAAAAAGAGGGATATAAAAATATAAAAATACTAGACAAAGGAGGGTAGATTATGGAACCTACTATTAAATAAAATAATTTAATAGTAATTTATAGATATAATCTTAAATATAGAGATTTTGTATTTTCATATAACATCGAGGTAATATTTTGTTACATTGATACAGAATTGTGTATGTTGTTCCAGAAATAAGTTAATTTTTGTTACTTTGATATACATTGTTGAATATTTATTTAATAGTGGTTGTATATTATTACAAATTTAAGTTTTTTTTTTATTAACTTGAGTATTGAGTATTTCTTTTTTTTTTTATTATTAACTTGAGTATTTCTTATATACATTTCGAGTGTTATTCCCTTTCCCGGTTTCCGGGCAAACATCCCCCTCCCCCCTCCCCTTCCTTATGGGTGTTCCCCTCCCAACCCTCCCCCCATTGCCGCCCTCCCCCCATAGACTAGTTCACTGGGGGTTCAGTCTTAGCAGGACCCAGGGCTTCCCCTTCCACTGGTGCTCTTACTAGGATATTCATTGCTACCTATGGGGACAGAGTCCAGGGTCAGTCCATGTATAGTCTTTAGGTAGTGGCTTAGTCCCTGGAAGCTCTGGTTGCTTGGCATTGTTGTACTTTTGGGGTCTCGAGCCCCTTCATGCTCTTCCAGTTCTTTCTCTGATTCCTTCAATAGGGGACCTATTCTCAGTTCAGTGGTTTGCTGCTGGCATTCGCCTCTATATTTGCTGTATTCTGGCTGTGTCTCTCAAGAGCGATCTACATCCGGCTCCTGTTGGTCTGCACTTCTTTGCTTCATCCATCTTGCCTAATTGGGTGGCTCTATATGTATGGGCCACATGTGGGGCAGGCTCTGAATGGGTGTTCCTTCAGTCTCTGTTTTAATCTTTGCCTCTCCCTTCCCTGCCAAGGGTATTCTTTTTCCTCATTTAAAGAAGGAGTGAAGCATTCACATTTTGATCATCCGTCTTGAGTTTCGTTTGTTCTAGGGATCTAGGGTAATTCAAGCATTTGGGCTAATAGCCACTTATCAATGAGTGCATACCATGTATGTCTTTCTGTGATTGGGTTAGCTCACTCAGGATGATATTTTCCAGTTCCAACCATTTGCCTATGAATTTCATAAACTCGTTGTTTTTGATAGCTGAGTAATATTCCATTGTGTAGATGTACCACATGTTCTGTATCCATTCCTCTGTTGAAGGGCATCTGGGTTCTTTCCATTTTCTGGCTATTATAAATAAGGCTGCGATGAACATAGTGGAGCACGTGTCTCTTTTATATGTTGAGGCATCTTTTGGGTATATGCCCAAGAGAGGTATAGCTGGATCCTCAGGCAGTTCAATGTCCAATTTTCTGAGGAACCTCCAGACTGATTTCCAGAATGGTTTTACCAGTCTGCAATACAACCAACAATGGAGGAGTGTTCCTCTTTCTCCACATCCTCGCCAGCATCTGCTGTCACCTGAGTTTTTGATCTTAGCCAATCGCACTGGTGTGAGGTGAAATCTCAGGGTTGTTTTGATTTGCATTTCCCTTATGACTAAAGATGTTGAACATTTCTTTAGGTGTTTCTCAGCCATTCGGCATTCCTCAGCTGTGAATTCTTTGTTTAGCTCTGAACCCCATTTTTTAATAGGGTTATTTGTTTCCCTGCGGTCTAACTTCTTGAGTTCTTTGTATATTTTGGATATAAGGCCTCTATCTGTTGTAGGATTGGTAAAGATCTTTTCCCAATCTGTTGGTTGCCGTTTTGTCCTAACCACAGTGTCCTTTGCCTTACAGAAGCTTTGCAGTTTTATGAGATCCCATTTGTCGATTCTTGATCTTAGAGCATGAGCCATTGGTGTTTTGTTCAGGAAATTTTTTCCAGTGCCCATGTGTTCCAGATGCTTCCCTAGTTTTTCTTCTATTAGTTTGAGTGTGTCTGGTTTGATGTGGAGGTCCTTGATCCACTTGGACTTAAGCTTTGTACAGGGTGATAAGCATGGATCGATCTGCATTCTTCTACATGTTGCCCTCCAGTTGAACCAGCACCATTTGCTGAAAATGCTATCTTTTTTCCATTGGATGGTTTTGGCTCCTTTGTCAAAGATCAAGTGACCATAGGTGTGTGGGTTCATTTCTGGGTCTTCAATTCTATTCCATTGGTCTATCTGTCTGTCTCTGTACCAATACCATGCAGTTTTTATCACTATTGCTCTGTAATACTGCTTGAGTTCAGGGATAGTGATTCCCCCTGAAGTTCTTTTATTGTTGAGGATAGCTTTAGCTATCCTGGGTTTTTTGTTATTCCAGATGAATTTGCAAATTGTTCTGTCTAACTCTTTGAAGAATTGGATTGGTATTTTGATGGGGATTGCATTGAATCTGTAGATTGCTTTTGGTAAAATGGCCATTTTTACTATATTAATCCTGCCAATCCATGAGCATGGGAGATCTTTCCATCTTCTGAGGTCTTCTTCAATTTCTTTCCTCAGTGTCTTGAAGTTCTTATTGTACAGATCTTTTACTTGCTTGGTTAAAGTCACACCGAGGTACTTTATATTATTTGGGTCTATTATGAAGGGTGTCGTTTCCCTAATTTCTTTCTCGGCTTGTTTCTCTTTTGTATAGAGGAAGGCTACTGATTTATTTGAGTTAATTTTATACCCAGCCACTTTGCTGAAGTTGTTTATCAGCTTTAGTAGTTCTCTGGTGGAACTTTTGGGATCACTTAGATATACTATCATGTCATCTGCAAATAGTGATATTTTGACCTCTTCTTTTCCGATCTGTATCCCTTTGATCTCCTTTTGTTGTCTGATTGCTCTGGCTAGAACTTCAAGAACTATATTGAATAAGTAGGGAGAGAGTGGGCAGCCTTGTCTAGTACCTGATTTTAGTGGGATTGCTTCAAGTTTCTCTCCATTTATTTTAATGTTAGCAACTGGTTTGCTGTATATGGCTTTTACTATGTTTAGAAATGGGCCTTGAATTCCTATTCTTTCCAGGACTTTTATCATGAAGGGGTGTTGAATTTTGTCAAATGCTTTCTCAGCATCTAATGAAATGATCATGTGGTTCTGTTCTTTCAGTTTGTTTATATGATGGATCACGTTGATGGTTTTCCGTATATTAAACCATCCCTGCATGCCTGGGATGAAGCCTACTTGATCATGGTGGATGATTGTTTTGATGTGCTCTTGAATTCGGTTTGCCAGAATTTTATTGAGTATTTTTGCGTCGATATTCATAAGGGAAATTGGTCTGAAGTTCTCTTTCTTTGTTGTGTCTTTGTGTGGTTTAGGTATAAGAGTAATTGTGGCTTCGTAGAAGGAATTCGGTAGGGCTCCATCTGTTTCAATTTTGTGGAATAGTTTGGATAATATTGGTATGAGGTCTTCTATGAAGGTTTGATAGAATTCTGCACTAAACCCGTCTGGACCTGGGCTCTTTTTGGTTGGGAGACCTTTAATGACTGCTTCTATTTCCTTAGGAGTTATGGGGTTGTTTAACTGGTTTATCTGTTCCTGATTTAACCTCGATACCTGGTATCTGTCTAGGAAATTGTCCATTTCCTGAAGATTTTCAAATTTTGTTGAATACAGGTTTTTATAGTAAGATCTGATGATTTTTTGAATTTCCTCCGAATCTGTAGTTATGTCTCCCTTTTCATTTCTGATTTTGTTAATTTGGGCACACTCTCTGTGTCCTCTCGTTAGTCTGGCTAAGGGTTTATCTATCTTGTTGATTTTCTCAAAGAACCAACTTTTGGTTCTGTTGATTCTTTCTATGGTCCTTTTTGTTTCTACTTGGTTGATTTCAGCTCTGAGTTTGATTATTTCCTGCCTTCTACTCCTCCTGGGTGTATTTGCTTCTTTTTGTTCTAGAGCTTTTAGGTGTGCTGTCAAGCTGCTGACATATGCTCTTTCCTGTTTCTTTCTGCAGGCACTCAGTGCTATGAGTTTTTCTCTTAGCACAGCTTTCATTGTGTCCCATAAGTTTGAGTATGTTGTATCTTCATTTTCATTAAATTCTAAAAAGTTTTTAATTTCTTTCTTTATTTCTTCCTTGACCAGGTTATTATTGAGTAGCGCATTGTTCAATTTCCACGTATATGTGTGGGCATTCTTCCCTTATTGTTATTGAAGACCAGTTTTAGGCCGTGGTGGTCCCATAGCACGCATGGGATTATTTCTATCTTTCTGTACCTGTTGAGGCCCGTTTTTTGACCAATTATATGGTCAATTTTGGAGAAAGTACCACGAGGAGCTGAGAAGAAGATATATCCTTTTGCTTTAGGATAGAATGTTCTATAAATATCCGTTAAGTCCATTTGGCTCATGACTTCTCTTAGTCTGTCTACATCACTGTTTAATTTCTGTTTCCATGATCTGTCCATTGATGAGAGTGGGGTGTTGAAATCTCCCACTATTATTGTGTGAGGTGCAATGTGTGTTTTGAGCTTTAGTAAGGTTTCTTTTACGTATGTAGGTGCCCTTGTATTTGGGGCATAGATATTTAGGATTAAGAGTTCATCTTGGTGGATTTTTCCTTTGATGAATATGAAGTGTCCTTCCTTATCTTTTTTGATGACTTTTAGTTGGAAATTGATTTTATTTGATATTAGAATGGCTACTCCAGCTTGCTTCTTCTGACCATTTGCTTGGAAAGTTGTTTTCCAGCCTTTCACTCTGAGGTAGTGTCTGTCTTTGTCTCTGAGGTGTGTTTCCTGTAGGCAGCAGAATGCAGGGTCCTCATTGCGTATCCAGTTTGTTAATCTATGTCTTTTTATTTGGGAGTTGAGGCCATTGATATTGAGAGATATTAAGGAATAGTGATTATTGCTTCCCATTATATTCATATTTGGATGTGAGGTTATGTTTGTGTGCTTTCATTCTCTTTGTTTTGTTGCCAAGACGATTAGTTTCTTGCTTCTTCTAGGGTATAGCTTGCCTCCTTATGTTGGGCTTTACCATTTATTATCCTTTGTAGTGCTGGATTTGTAGAAAGATATTGTGTAAATTTGGTTTTGTCATGGAATATCTTGGTTTCTCCATCAATGTTAATTGAAATTTTTGCTGGATACAGTAACCTGGCTGGCATTTGTGTTCTCTTAGGGTCTGTATAACATCAGTCCAGGATCTTCTGGCCTTCATAGTTTCTGGCGAGAAGTCTGGTGTCATTCTGATAGGTCTCCCTTTATATGTTACTTGACCTTTTTCCCTTACTGCTTTTAATATTCTTTCTTTATTTTGTGCGTTTGGTGTTTTGACAATTATGTGACGGGAGGTGTTTCTTTTCTGGTCCAATCTGTTTGGAGTTCTGTAGGCTTCTTGTATGTCTATGGGTATCTCTTTTTTTAGGTTAGGGAAGTTTTCTTCTATGATTTTGTTGAAGATATTTACTGGTCCTTTGAGCTGGGAGTCTTCACTCTCTTCTATACCTATTATCCTTAGGTTTGATCTTCTCATTGAGTCCTGGATTTCCTGTATGTTTTGGACCAGTAGCTTTTTCCGCTTTACATTATCTTTGACAGTTGAGTCAATGATTTCTATGGAATCTTCTGCTCCTGAGATTCTCTCTTCCATCTCTTGAATTCTGTTGGTGAGGCTTGTATCTACAGCTCCTTGTCTCTTCTTTTGGTTTTCTATATCCAGGGTTGTTTCCATGTGTTCTTTCTTGATTGCTTCTATTTCCATTTTTAATTCCTTCAACTGTTTGATTGTGTTTTCCTGGAATTCTTTCAAGGATTTTTGCGTTTCCTCTCTGTAGGCTTTTACTTGTTTATTAATGTTTTCCTGTGCTTCCCTAAGTGTGTTCATGTCTTTCTTGAAGTCCTCCAGCATCATGATCAAATATGATTTTGAAACTAGATCTTGCTTTTCTGGTGTGTTTGGATATTCCATGTTTGTTTTGGTGGGAGAATTGGGCTCCGATGATGGCATGTAGTCTTGGTTTCTGTTGCTTGGGTTCCTGCGCTTGCCCCTCGCCATCAGATTATCTCTAGTGTTACTTTGTTCTGCTATTTCTGACAGTGGCTAGACAGTCCTATAAGCCTGTGTGTCAGGAGTGCTGTAGACCTGTTTTCCTCTCTTTCAGTCAGTTATGGGGACAGAGTGTTCTGTTTTCGGGCGTGTAGTTTCTCCTCTCTACAGGTCTTCAGCTGTTCCTGTGGGCCTGTGTCTTGAGTTCACCAGGCAGCTTTCTTGCAGCAGAAAATTTGGTCTTACCTGTGGTCCCGAGGCTCAGGTTCACTCGTGGGGTGCTGCCCAGGGGCTCTCTGCAGCGGCAGCAACCAGGAAGACCTGTGCCGCCCCTTCCGGGAGCTTCAGTGCACCAGGGTTCCAGATGGTCTGTGGCTTTTTCCTTTGGCCTCCGAGATGTGTGTGCAGGGAGCAGTCTCTTCTGGTTTCCCAGGCTTGTCTGCCTCTCTGAAGGTTTAGCTCTCCCTCCCACGGGATTTGGGTGCAGAGAACTGTTTTTTTTTTTTTTTTTTGGTTCTTTTTTTCGGAGCTGGGGACCGAACCCAGGGCCTTGCGCTTCCTAGGTAAGCGCTCTACCACTGAGCTAAATCCCCAGCCCCACAGAGAACTGTTTATCAGGTCTGTTTCCTTCAGGGTCCAGCAGTGTCTCTGGCAGGTGTCCTGCTGCTCCTGGGCCCTCCCCCATGGGAGCCCAGAGACCTTATACAGTTTCCTCTTGGGCCAGGGATGTGGGCAGGGGTGAGCAGTGTTGGTGGTCTCTTCCGCTCTGCAGCCTCAGGAGTGCCCACCTGACCAGGCGGTTGGGTCTCTCTCTCACCGGGTCTGGGAGCAGAGAGCTGCTGCCAACTTGAGTATTTCTTATATACATTTCGAGTGTTATTCCCCTTCCCGGTTTCCGGGCAAACATCCCCCTCCCCCCTTCCCTTCCCTATGGGTGTTCCCCTCCCAACCCTCCCCCCATTGCCACCCTCCCCCCATAGACTAGTTCACTGGGGGTTCAGTCTTAGCAGAACCCAGGGCTTCCCCTTCCACTGGTGCTCTTACTAGGATATTCATTGCTACCTATGGGGTCAGAGTCCAGGGTCAGTCCATGTATAGTCTTTGGGTAGGGGCTTATTCCCTGGAAGCTTTGGTTGCTTGGCATTGTTGTACTTTTGGGGTCTCGAGCCCCTTCAAGCTCTTCCAGTTCTTTCTCTGATTCCTTCAATAGGGGACCTATTCTCAGTTCAGTGGTTTGCTGCTGGCATTCGCCTCTATATTTGCTGTATTCTGGCTGTGTCTCTCAGGAGCGATCTACATCCGGCTCCTGTCGGTCTGCACTTCTTTGCTTCATCCATCTTGCCTAATTGGGTGGCTCTATATGTATGGGCCACATGTGGGGCAGGCTCTGAATGGGTGTTCCTTCAGTCTCTGTTTTAATCTTTGCCTCTCCCTTCCCTGCCAAGGGTATTCTTTTTCCTCATTTAAAGAAGGAGTGAAGCATTCACATTTTGATCATCCGTCTTGAGTTTCGTTTGTTCTAGGGATCTAGGGTAATTCAAGCATTTGGGCTAATAGCCACTTATCAATGAGTGCATACCATGTATGTCTTTCTGTGATTGGGTTAGCTCACTCAGGATGATATTTTCCAGTTCCAACCATTTGCCTATGAATTTCATAAACTCGTTGTTTTTGATAGCTGAGTAATATTCCATTGTGTAGATGTACCACATGTTCTGTATCCATTCCTCTGTTGAAGGGCATCTGGGTTCTTTCCATTTTCTGGCTATTATAAATAAGGCTGCGATGAACATAGTGGAGCACGTGTCTCTTTTATATGTTGAGGCATCTTTTGGGTATATGCCCAAGAGAGGTATAGCTGGATCCTCAGGCAGTTCAATGTCCAATTTTCTGAGGAACCTCCAGACTGATTTCCAGAATGGTTTTACCAGTCTGCAATACAACCAACAATGGAGGAGTGTTCCTCTTTCTCCACATCCTCGCCAGCATCTGCTGTCACCTGAGTTTTTGATCTTAGCCAATTGCACTGGTGTGAGGTGAAATCTCAGGGTTGTTTTGATTTGCATTTCCCTTATGACTAAAGATGTTGAACATTTCTTTAGGTGTTTCTCAGCCATTCGGCATTCCTCAGCTGTGAATTCTTTGTTTAGCTCTGAACCCCATTTTTTAATAGGGTTATTTGTTTCCCTGCGGTCTAACTTCTTGAGTTCTTTGTATATTTTGGATATAAGGCCTCTATCTGTTGTAGGATTGGTAAAGATCTTTTCCCAATCTGTTGGTTGCCGTTTTGTCCTAACCACAGTGTCCTTTGCCTTACAGAAGCTTTGCAGTTTTATGAGATCCCATTTGTCGATTCTTGATCTTAGAGCATGAGCCATTGGTGTTTTGTTCAGGAAATTTTTTCCAGTGCCCATGTGTTCCAGATGCTTCCCTAGTTTTTCTTCTATTAGTTTGAGTGTGTCTGGTTTGATGTGGAGGTCCTTGATCCACTTGGACTTAAGCTTTGTACAGGGTGATAAGCATGGATCGATCTGCATTCTTCTACATGTTGCCTTCCAGTTGAACCAGCACCATTTGCTGAAAATGCTATCTTTTTTCCATTGGATGGTTTTGGCTCCTTTGTCAAAGATCAAGTGACCATAGGTGTGTGGGTTCATTTCTGGGTCTTCAATTCTATTCCATTGGTCTATCTGTCTGTCTCTGTACCAATACCATGCAGTTTTTATCACTATTGCTCTGTAATACTGCTTGAGTTCAGGGATAGTGATTCCCCCTGAAGTCCTTTTATTGTTGAGGATAGCTTTAGCTATCCTGGGTTTTTTGTTATTCCAGATGAATTTGCAAATTGTTCTGTCTAACTCTTTGAAGAATTGGATTGGTATTTTGATGGGGATTGCATTGAATCTGTAGATTGCTTTTGGTAAAATGGCCATTTTTACTATATTAATCCTGCCAATCCATGAGCATGGGAGATCTTTCCATCTTCTGAGGTCTTCTTCAATTTCTTTCCTCAGTGTCTTGAAGTTCTTATTGTACAGATCTTTTACTTGCTTGGTTAAAGTCACACCGAGGTACTTTATATTATTTGGGTCTATTATGAAGGGTATCGTTTCCCTAATTTCTTTCTCGGCTTGTTTCTCTTTTGTATAGAGGAAGGCAACTGATTTATTTGAGTTAATTTTATACCCAGCCACTTTGCTGAAGTTGTTTATCAACTTTAGGAGTTCTCTGGTGGAACTTTTGGGATCACTTAAATATACTATCATGTCATCTGCAAATAGTGATATTTTGACCTCTTCATTTCCGATCTGTATCCCTTTGATCTCCTTTTGTTGTCTGTATGCCCTGGCTAGAACTTCAAGAACTATATTGAATAAGTAGGGAGAGAGTGGGAAGCCTTGTCTAGTCCCTGATTTTAGTTAGATTGCTTCAAGTTTCTCTCCATTTATTTTAATGTTAGCAACTGGTTTGCTGTATATGGCTTTTACTATGTTTAGAAATGGGCCTTGAATTCCTATTCTTTCCAGGACTTTTATCATGAAGGGGTGTTGAATTTTGTCAAATGCTTTCTCAGCATCTAATGAAATGATCATGTGGTTCTGTTCTTTCAGTTTGTTTATATAATGGATCACGTTGATGGTTTTCCGTATATTAAACCATCCCTGCATGCCTGGGATGAAGCCTACTTGATCATGGTGGATGATTGTTTTGATGTGCTCTTGAATTCGGTTTGCCAGAATTTTATTGAGTATTTTTGCGTCGATATTCATAAGGGAAATTGGTCTGAAGTTCTCTTTCTTTGTTGTGTCTTTGTGTGGTTTAGGTATAAGAGTAATTGTGGCTTCGTAGAAGGAATTCGGTAGGGCTCCATGTGTTTCAATTTTGTGGATTAGTTTGGATAATATTGGTATGAGGTCTTCTATGAAGGTTTGATAGAATTCTGCACTAAACCCGTCTGGACCTGGGCTCTTTTTGGTTGGGAGACCTTTAATAACTGCTTCTATTTCCTTAGGAGTTATGGGGTTGTTTAACTGGTTTATCTGTTCCTGATTTAACCTCGATACCTGGTATCTGTCTAGGAAATTGTCCATTTCCTGAAGATTTTCAAATTTTGTTGAATATAGGTTTTTATAGTAAGATCTGATGATTTTTTGAATTTCCTCTGAATCTGTAGTTATGTCTCCCTTTTCATTTCTGATTTTGTTAATTTGGACGCACTCTCTGTGTCCTCTCGTTAGTCTGGCTAAGGGTTTATCTATCTTGTTGATTTTCTCAAAGAACCCACTTTTGGTTCTGTTGATTCTTTCTATGGTCCTTTTTGTTTCTACTTGGTTGATTTCAGCTCTGAGTTTGATTATTCCTGCCTTCATTCCTCCTGGGTGTATTTGCTTCTTTTTGTTCTAGAGCCTTTAGGTGTGCTGTCACGCTGCTGACATATGCTCTTTCCTGTTTCTTTCTGCAGGCACTCAGCGCTATGAGTTTTCCTCTTAGCACAGCTTTCATTGTGTCCCATAAGTTTGAGTATGTTTATCTTCATTTTCATTAAATTCTAAAAAGTTTTTAATTTCTTTCTTTATTTCTTCCTTGACCAGGTTATCATTGAGTAGCGCATTGTTCAATTTCCATGTATATGTGGGCATTCTTCCCTTATTGTTATTGAAGACCAACTTTAGGCCGGGGTGGTCCGATAGCACGCATGGGATTATTTCTATCTTTCTGTACCTGTTGAGGCCCGTTTTTTGACCAATTATATGGTCAGTTTTGGAGAAAGTACCATGAGGAGCTGAGAAGTAGGTATATCCTTTTGCTTTAGGATAGAATGTTCTATAAATATCCGTTAAGTCCATTTGGCTCATGACTTCTCTTAGTCTGTCGACATCACTGTTTAATTTCTGTTTCCATGATCTGTCCATTGATGAGAGTGGGGTGTTGAAATCTCCCACTATTATTGTGTGAGGTGCAATGTGTGTTTTGAGCTTTAGTAAGGTTTCTTTTACGTATGTATGTGCCCTTGTATTTGGGGCATAGATATTTAGGATTGAGAGTTCATCTTGGTGGATTTTTCCTTTGATGAATATGAAGTGTCCTTCCTTATCTTTTTTGATGACTTTTAGTTGGAAATTGATTTTATTTGATATTAGAATGGCTACTCCAGCTTGCTTCTTCTGACCATTTGCTTGGAAAATTGTTTTCCAGCCTTTCACCCTGAGGTAGTGTCTGTCTTTGTCTCTGAGGTGTGTTTCCTGTAGGCAGCAGAATGCAGGGTCCTCGTTGTGTATCCACTTTGTTAATCTATGTCTTTTTATTGGGGAGTTGAGGCCATTGATATTGAGAGATATTAAGGTATTGTGATTATTGTTTCCCTTTATATTCATATTTGGATGTGAGGTTATGTTTGTGTGCTTTCACTCTCTTTGTTTTGTTGCCAAGACGATTAGTTTCTTGCTTCTTCTAGGGTATAGCTTGCCTCCTTATGTTGGGCTTTACCATTTATTATCCTTTGTAGTGCTGGATTTGTAGAAAGATATTGTGTAAATTTGTTTTTGTCATGGAATATCTTGGTTTCTCCATCAATGTTAATTGAGATTTTTGCTGGATACAGTAACCTGGGCTGGCATTTGTGTTCTCTTAGTTTCTGTATGACATCAGTCCAGGATCTTCTGGCCTTCATAGTTTCTGGCGAGAAGTCTGGTGTGATTCTGATAGGTCTCCCTTTATATGTTACTTGACCTTTTTCCCTTACTGCTTTTAATATTCTTTCTTTATTTTGTGCGTTTGGTGTTTTGACAATTATGTGACGGGAGGTGTTTCTTTTCTGGTCCAATCTATTTGGAGTTCTGTAGGCTTCTTGTATGTCTATGGGTATCTCTTTTTTTAGGTTAGGGAAGTTTTCTTCTATGATTTTGTTGAAGATATTTACTGGTCCTTTGAACTGGGTGTCTTCACTCTCTTCTATACCTATTATCCTTAGGTTTGATCTTCTCATTGAGTCCTGGATTTCCTGTATGTTTACAAATTTAAGTTTAATTTGACAGATGTAATATACATATTCAATTTTTATATGTAAAATTATGCATATTAAATTTTAAACATACAATGTAATGTTCTAGTGCTTTTAAAACCTGCTATTCTGAACCATTATGGCTAAATAAAAATACAAATTAGTAGTCAGATAATCAAACTCATAGTTATATAAAATAGATTATATATTATGTGCATATACATATTTGGGTGCAATACTTATACACACATGCATGTATACAAACATACGCATACACAGACACAGACACAAACACACATACACACACACACACATCTACACATCTGCAGCAGAAAGACAAGATATCAAGTGAAGAATAGTGTTACCATTTCGCACTCAAAAACTCTGACACAGAATTGTTCCTGTCTAAAAGAACTGTAGGGACAAAAATGATGCATAACCTGAGGGAAAAGAGGTCCAGTGATGAAAATTTCAATTTTGAACTGAAACTTCTTTAATCAAAATACTCTTATATATACATTTCTGATAAGAAGTGTCATCTTCATTTTTCTGATTCTTTTGTTGTTTACTTTTACAAAATATTATATAACTTAATTTCACCAAATAGCTAAAGCATGAATAGTCATACAATAACAAGTAGTTTTAAAAGAGGCAATAAATTTGAAGGAATATGGATGGGCATATATGAGGGTTTGAAGGAAGGAAAGGGAAGAAAAAGATGCTGTAATCAAATTATAATTCCAAAAATTAAAACAAACAAACAAACAAACAAACAAAACCGAACAAACAAAAGCCCAAGCCAAACAAGGCATTCTTGCTTTTTTTAGTGCCAACATTCCATGTCACACAGTCACTTACACAGTATCTCCTCTAGAAGGAATGGCCTATCCTCTTGTGGAAGAGCCTTTGTTGGAGGCCAGAAGGAGGCCTCAGATTCCCTGAAATTAGAGTTACAGAAAGTTGTGAGCTGCCTAGTGGGTGCTTGAGAGAACACTAAATCTTCTGCAACAGTAGTCAATGCTTTTAAATGCCAAGTCATCTCTCCCCTGTTCCAACTACTTCTTTTCGTCTAAGAGTACAGAGATACTAAACCCTGTGGTCTTCATTAACCACACAAATATAAAGATTTCATATTTTTATTTATAAAAATAATGGAATAATATAAAAACAGACAAATCAGGAAAATCCCCAGTGGCCATTGTATTTTTCGGACTAGGAATGTATTGCTCACTCTGTTTTTCATTCAACCTCCTTGAACATTTGAAGTTTTACAGGTACAGCTTATGTAACACGGAATGTATCTTAACAACAACAACAACAACAACAACAACAACAACAACAACAACATCCAGCACCAGAAAAGAAAACTTCAAAATACATCACTAAAGGATTGGAAATTCAACCTCATTTAGAAGGCTAGGTACACAATCATAATTAGCTTTGAGATAATTATGAAAAAGTAAATATTTACAGGCATACTGTACATGTATAAGTGTTTACAAAGAAACATTTCTCATCTGCACAACTTTCCATTGTAATGATGATATTATGAGGCAATAAAATATAGTTACAGTTCATAACAGAAGCTAAGTAGTACAATTCATTCTGACCTTCACTCATTACTGCAGAATCATGAGGAAAACGCAGGCATCAGATTGAAACAAACTATCTGTTACGCTGCAAACTGAAAAGAAACATTCCAGATCACAGGTAAATAAAAAAAATACAAAACATTTAAAGTAAAACTTTACTCACTTAAGTGGAAATTTTTTAAGCACTTTAAAATCACAGTGATGGAGTGTGTCAGACCGTTCATGATTCCTTCTGAGAATGAAAGTACCTTGATTATGTGTGAGTCCACCTGGGCACTTTATGGTAATCACTGTATAATGAAGTACAGGAAGACTGTTCTGTCGTCTAAGCATGATGGTCTTTAGACTGATGATTACCATCAAGTGCTCCATTTTCCTTAAGTTCAATCCCTTTTTATAAGGACATTGGTGAAAGTAAAGGTCTGAGAATATAAATACACTGCCATACACTGCAATTTTATTTTGTATAAATTTAAGAAGAGTTTGGAAAAAAAAGATATATTTTTAGTACAAAATTGAGGTTGACTAGAAAATTTAAAATAGAGACATCTGTTATCCCCAGAAAGTCAAAGCCCCATAGTAGTGTGACTGTCTTCTTGACATTGACTTTCATTCCTGCTATATTGGTGTATTATTTACATCCATTGTATGGATTCATTCCTGAATTTGGATGTCATTCTTGTATATCTCCACAGCCATATCCTTTAAAATAATAGTGAATGATCAACATATTTTATAAAATTTTCTTGAATGTAATTGCATAATCTTCCCATCTTAAAAGCTTATTGTGCATATTGATCCAAATAATGATCAGGTGTTGAAACTCAAAGAATAGTTCCAATGTCTTTGGTCATACAAGCACCTATTTATATTGCACATATATGTGCTCACACAAACAGTGGAAGGCAGAGAGAAAACAAGATAGATACTACAAAAGAGAAAAGTAAATCTGCTTCTGTGCCAATGAAATACAAACTATTATTTGAAACTCTACTTATTCGTGGAATGATATTGTCACATTTATTGTGGAAAACCTTGTAGTTATATGATTTTGAAAATACCTTTAATGAGATAATCTTTAATCTTTTTTTATGTATTGGAGAATGATATGCCTAATAAAATAAAAACTTGGCAAAAATCAACATATATGCATAAATGCAATCATTACATCAAGATAAGAATGTTTGTTCCCAATGTCATATTTTAGGAAAACCATAATTAAATAATAAGAGAATTGGCTGAGATAATTTATTGTACAGACAGAAAGTTTGGCATGAACCAGTGGCAGAAAATACTTTTGAACTATTATCTAAACTCAAAAATTACTCATTAATACATACTCTCTTAAACTCTTTATATTGAGTTATTTTAGTTAATTTAGACTTTCCTTAATGACCCAATAAGCCTTAACTATTTGGATAATCTTATTTATGTAATGTTATTCCTTCTAGATTGTAATTTATTCTATCTTCCGTTAAAAATATTTCTCTATTCCTTTTATATTTTTGTTATGCTAATCCCTCATGCTCTATTTCTGGTTAACAAGTTTTCTCTCATTTTATGAATTACTATCATCTTTTTAACCACATTTGATTAATAACAATCAAAATCTCAGTATTATTAAGTGATTTTCTTGCTAAAGAGGAGTCCACAATTAGCATAAAATGATAGTAGTTTCTACTTGATGTAAATGCATTTTTATGCTTGTTACTATTTTCTAAACTAACTCCATGTAAGACCCATGGGATGAGCCAGAAGATACAGGTTTTGAAAGTAAAATAATGACTTCTTATAGTTAGCTTCATACTAACACAAAATCATTGATGTTCAGTGAATACATGAATATATGTGAGGCACAAGTAGGAACAAATCCTCTTCTACATCTTACTACTTCTTTGACTTTAGATGTAATAAAATTATTAAACAATAAATAAATGTTTTTTTTATTTTTAAGCATTAATTTTTAAGCCTGGCTCATGTAAAATTCAGGAGATTATATTAGAAACATTTAACATACCTAATATAAATTGTTCATTCAATACATACTTCACTCTTCTACATTTAAAAGTAATTACAACATTCACTCAAACATCACTATCATTTAGACAGCACCTTCAAAATCACGAAAAGTTGGTACAAGTGTTGAATGCATTATCAAAGAATCAACTTGATCTGGCTTATTCTGGATAAAATTACTCTTTTATGTAATTCTTTTATTATCATGAAGTCATTATACATAAAGAGTTTAACTGTGATGTTGTTACATAATGAATTTCAATCATTATTTTCATATTCACCCTCATGTGTGCCCTGCTCTTTCCTCTCATACTAGCTCTTCTTTTAGGTCCCATATACCCTTCCTGCTTTCAAGGAATGTTTATAGGCTAGTGGACGAGATCTGTTTGCAGAAGCATGTACATTTCAGTAGTTATACTTCTGAAGAAAATGTGTTTCCCTTTCCTTGATACTAACTCAATATAAATCTTAATGTAGTCATGGGGCCCACTTACATTACAGGGTATTAATGGATCCTATGATGAGGACATCTTTTTCAGGTCATCATTGCCACTCTGAGTTCCAAAGTATAGCAGATGTGCTACTAGGGGATGTCAGCCTTTCTTACCAGTCTCCCACTTCCTTTAGTTTTTACATTCTTTCCCACTTTACTCTCATGGATTAACTACCTACTCCAAGTGGAAATTAAAAATATCATTACTAAATGTAAACATTCATTTGTGATACAAATGTTGAAAAACAAGTGTAATTATTTTGTTCTGTCCATGACCTCTACAAGCTCCTATGTTCAAAGTCTGATTTATAATTAGTAATGCTATTTTGGAAAGTTATAAAACTTTAGAAGCAGGATCAAGGCAGGTTCCTGGAAGAATACCTTTGGAATTTTTCTGTGTCTCTAGTCTCATTGCTTTTTGCTTCCTGTCTGATAAGAGTTGAAAAGCCATTGCCATAGGCTTGTCGCACTACAATGTACTTTAGTTCATATCCAGAATAAAAAAAATAGTTTAAGAACTATGAGTGAGTAAATGTATTCAGATAAATACTTCTTACTCTAAGTGATTTTTTTGTTTTTTTCTTTTATTAAATATACATTTTTATATGTTATATTCTGATTAGGATTTTCCTCCACCAGTTCATCCTAGATAATCCCACCTCCCATCCAACGAAATCTACTTCCTTTCTGTCTCTCATTGGAAAACAGACATATGAGGAGGAGGAAGAAGAGGAGGAGGAGCAGGAGCAGGAGGAGGAGGAGGCAGAGGAGGAGCAGGAGGAGGGAGAGGAGGAGGAGAAGGAGGAGAAAAAATATATAAAATTAAATCAAATAAACTGAGCATAATGGAATAGGACATAGCAAATAGATTAAAAAGAGCAAAAGAGCAGAAGAAAAAACACAGGAAATATATACAGACTCATAGGCATATATTTGTTTGCATACACAAGAATCTGAGAAAAATACAAAACTGGAAACAATAATCTATGTATGCATAGAACTTTTAGGCACAAAAATTAAATAAAAATAAAAGTTTCAAAAAATAATAAATAGATAATTGGACAAATAAATAAATGCATTCTTTGACTAAAATTATCAAACCAAGAAACTCTAAAGATAAGCTAAAACAAGATATCCCAAAACAAACTCCTGAAAATCCAGGACACAATGAGACCAAATGTAAGGATAATAGGTATAGAAGAGAGCAAAGACTCACACCTTTAAAGGCCAGTAAATATCTTCAACAAAATTATAGAAGAAATCTTCCCTAACCTACAAAAAAGAGATGCCCATAGACATACAAGAAGCCTACAGAAATCCAAATAGATTGGAACAGAAAAGAAATTCCTCCTGTCACATAATAGTCATAACACCAAATGCACAAAACAAAGTAAAATATTAAAAGCAATAAGGGAAAAAGTTCAGGTAACATATAAAGGCAGACCTATCAAAATTATGACACACTTCTCACAAGAGACTATGAAAGCCAGAAGATCCTGGGCAGATGTCATATAGACCCAAAGAGAACATAAATGCCAGCCCAGACTCCTATATCCAGCAAAACCATCAATTAACATAGATGGAGAAACTAAGATATTCTATAGATGGATTTATACAATATCCTTCCACAAATCCATCCCTACAAAGGATAATAGATGGAAAAACCCAACACAAGGAGGGAAACTACACCCTAGAAAAATCAAGAAAGTAATCTCCTTGCAAAGAACCCAAAAGAAGAGCACCACAGAAATATAATTCCACCTCTAACAACAAAAATAACAGGAAACAGCAATCACTATTACTTAATAACTCTTAACATCAATGGGCTCAATTCCCTAATAAAAAGACATAGACTAACAGACTGCATACATAAAGAGGACTCAGCATTTTGCCTCATACAGGAAGCACACCTCAGTGACAAAGACAGACACTGCCTCAGAGTAAAAGGCTGGGAAACAATTTTCCAAGCAAATGGTCCAAAGAAACAAGCTAGAGTAGCCATTCTAATATCAAATAAAATCGACTTTCAACCACATTTATCAAAAAAGATAAGGAAAAACACTCCATATTCATCAAAGGACAAATCCACCAAGATGAACTCTCAATCCTGGATATCCAAATGCCTGGGCAACTATATTCATAAAAGAAACCTGGCTAAAGCTCAAAGCAAAAATTGTCCTCCCGCCGTAATAGTGAAAGACTTAAACACTCTACTCTCATCAATGGACAGATCATGGAAACAGAAATGAAACAGAGACACAGTTAAACTAACAAAATCCATTTGAACCAAATGGATTTAACAGATATCTGTAAACCATTTTATCCTAAAACAAAAGAATATACCTTCTTCTCAGCATCTCATGGTACCTTCTCCAAAACTGAACATATGATAGGTCACAAAACAGGCCTCAACATAAATAAGAAGACTGAAATAATTGCATGCCCCTATCAGATCACTATGGACTAAGGCATCAATTACAACAAAAACGACAAAAAATGCACATGCACATGGAAGCTGATCAATGCTCCATTCAATGATAATTTGATCAGGGAAAAAATAAAAAAAGAAATTAAGGACTTTTATAATTTAATGAAAATGGCATGGCTCTTATGCTGGACCAGTCATTGGTTGGCCATTCCCTCATTTTTTGCTCCATCCTTTACTCTGATTGGCAGGATTAATATAGCAAATATGCCCATCTTACCTAAAGTAATTTACTGATTTTACAATTCCTACAAAAATTGCAGCATAATTTATTCCACATACACATTATTAAATCCACACACATATGGACACCTGAATTTTATCAAAAAGCCAAAAGTATAAAATGGAAAAAATAAAGTGCCTTCAACAATGTTTCTGGACTAATTGGTTGTCTGCATATAGAGGAATACAAATAGATCCACCCTGCACCAAATTCAAGTCCAAGTGGATCAAAGATCTCTAGGTGAAACAAGATACACTAATTCTAATAGAAGAGAAGGTGGAGAATAGCCTTGAACACAATGGTACAGGAGACAACTTTCTGAATAGAACACCAATGACTCAGGCTCTAAGATCAACAATTAATAAATGGAACTTCATGAAACTGACAAGCCTCTGTAAGGCAAAGGACATGGACATAACGATAAAATGACAGTGTACAGAATGGATAAATATCTTCACCAATCGTACATCTGATAGAGGACAAATATATAAAATATATTAAGAACTCAAGAAACAGACACCAGCAAACCAAATTACTCAATTTAAAGATGTACAGATCTGAACTTTGAATGTTTGACAAAGGGGTCTCTATAGAAGAAGAAGAAGAAGAAGAAGAAGAAGAAGAAGAAGAAGAAGAAGAAGAAGAAGAAGAAGAAGAAGAAGAAGAAGGAGGAGGAGGAGGAGGAGGAGGAGGAGGAGGAGGAGGAGGAGGAGGAGGAGGAGGAGGAAGAGGAGGAAGAGGAGGAGAAGGAGGAAGCAGCAGCAGCAGCAGAAGCAGCAAAAGCAGAAGCCTTTTAGCAATAGGTAATGCTAGTGAGATGGAGAAATGGAAACACTTCTTCATTAATGATGGGAAAGCAAACTTGAACAACCACATTTTAAATTAATTTTGTAGCTTCTCAGAAAATTAGGACTAGATCTACCTTAGTACCCAGCTATATACCACTCCTGGATATATACACAAAATGTGCTCCACCATACAACAAGACACTTGATCAAGTATGTTCCTAGCAGCTCTATTTGCAGTAAATAGAAACTGCAAAATTCTAGATATCCTTCTACTAAAGAATGGATAAATAAAATATGGCATACTTACACAGTGGAGCATTACTCAGCTATTAAATACAAGGATATCATGAAATTTGCAGACCAACGGATGGAAATAGAGAAGATAATCTTGAGTGAATTAATCTGGATTCATAAACACAAACATGGTATGTACTCACTCATAAGTACATATTAGTCATAAAGTACAGCATAATCATGCTACAAAACACAAACTCAAAGAAACTCAACATTAAGGAGGGGCCAAGATGGGATGCTTGATTATCACTGAAAAATAGATTAGATATCAGTGATGGATGAAGGGGAGAGAAATGGTAGTTGAGGGGGTCAGGAAGAAAAGAGAATGAGTCAGGTAGTGGGAGTACAGCGGGAAAGTATACTGAGAGAGACAAATGAAATAATGAGAACTGGGAAGAGCTATAAACTCAGGACAAGGGATAGTTCAGGAGATATGAAAGTGACCACAATTAAGGCTCTTAGTAAGGGGTAGTATGGGACCTGGAACAGCCATCTCCTATAACCAGACAAGACTTTGAGTGGAGAAATTGGGACACCAAACCAGAAAAAAAAAAAAAACAAAAAACAAAAAACAAAAAAAAAAACCAAAAACCAAAAAACAAAAAACAAACAAACAAAAAAAACCCAACAAACTTAGATACATAATTTGTCCTGTCTACAAGATGTGAATGCTGCTCATTCAAACAACATGAATGAACTGAGAACAATTACATAAAATAAACCATGTCTAAAATACAAATACAATGCAATCTCACTTATGTATTCAACTGCAACATGATCTCTGATGCTCTGAAGTTTCTTTAAAACATAATCCTCATGAATGGTTCAGTTATTAAGACTATACACTACTCTTGCAGAGGAACTGAATTGGATTCCCAGAATCCATGTTAAGCATCTAATGGTAGACTTTTAACTCAATTTCCAGGGGCAATTCTATATTTCTACCCTCTGAAGGCACTGAACTCATGTTCACATAAACTAACACAAATGTAGACTACATATACAGAGAGAGAGAGAGAGAGAGAGAGAGAGAGAGAGAGAGAGAGAGGAGAGAGAGGAGAGAGAGGAGTTATACCTAAGAATAAATCTTTAAATAGAGAATTATATAAAAGATATAATATCACAGTATAATATACATCATATCTTCCTAGAATTCCTTAATATCTCTTAACATCAATGGACTCAATTCCCCAAGCAAAAGGCATAAACTAGCAGACTGGATATGTAAACATTACCCACCATTTCACTGAGGACAGGAAACACACCTGAGGACAGAGATAGACACTACATTAGAGTTAAAGACTGAAAAAAAATTTGCAAGCAGATCGTCCAAGAAACAAGTTGGAGTAGCCACTATAATATCAAATAAAATTGCCTTTCAACCAAAAGTTCTCAAAACTGAAGAAGGGCATTTTACACTCATCAAAAGAAAAATCAACCAAGGTAAACTCTCAATTCTGAACAACTATACTAAAAATGAAAAGGCACCTGCAATCATAAAATAAATTTTATTAAAGCTCAAAGCATACATTGCATCTCACATTAATAGTGGGAGACTTCAATACCCACTCTCATCAATAAAGAGATTATGGAAAGTGAATCCTATTCGAGACAGAGTGAAACAAACCGAAGTTATGAATCAAAGGGATTTAACAGATATCTACAGAACATTTCATCCTAAAACAAAAGAATATATCTTCCTCACAAAATTTTATAATACCTCCTCCAAAATTGACACAAAAAACCTCAACAGACACAAGAAGATTGTTAAAATCTCGTGCATACTATCAGATCACTACAGACTATGGCAGGTCTTCCCTAAAAACAAAAACAACAGAAAGCTCATATACACAAGGAAACTGAACAACTCTGTATTCAATGATAATTTGGTCAGAAAAGAAATAAAGAAAGAAATTAAAGACATTTTAGAATTTAATGAAAATGAAGGCACAACATACCCAAACTTATGGGACACAATGAAAGCAGTGTTAAGAGGAAAACTCATAGCTCTGAGTGCCCCCAAAAAGAAAGTCTGGACAGCATACACTAGCAGCTTAACAGCACATCTGAAAGCTCTAGAACAAAAAGCATATACACTTAATAGGAGTAGATAGTATGAAATAATCAAATTCAGGGCTAGAATCAACCAAGTAGAAACAAAAAGAACTATACAAATAATTAACACAACCAAGAACTAATTCTTTTAAAAAAATCAACAAGTTGGATAAAGCCTCAACTAGTCTAATCAGAGGGAAGAGAAAAAGTAGCTAAATTAACAAAGTCAGAAATAAAAAGTGAGACATAACAACAGAAACTGAGGAAATTAAAAAAATCATCAGATCCCATTACAAATGCTTATACTCAACAACTGAAAAATATGGATGAAGTAAATAATTTTCAGGTATCAAAGTTATATCAGGATCAGATAAAACATCTAAACACTCCCATGAACCATAATGAAATAAAAGCAGTCATTCAAAGTCTCCAAACCAAAAAGAGCCCAGGACCAGATGGTTTTACTTCAGAATTCTGCAAGACCTTCAAAAGAAGAACTAATACCAAGTCTCTTCACACTATTCCACAAAACAGAACACTACCTAATTCATTCTAGGAAGCCACAGTATGCTGACACCTAAACCACAAAAGAGTGAACAAAGAAAAAGAATGTCAGACCAATTTTCTTTATGAATACCAATGTGAAAATAATAAAATTCTCACAAATCAAATCAAAGAATATATCAAAACAATCATTCACCACAATCACATAAGCTTCATTGAGGGATTCAGGGATGATTCAATATATGGAAATCAATCAAAATAGTTCACTATATAAACAAAATAAAAAATGCCTATATTATCATCACATTAAATGCTGAAAAAGCCTTTTACAAAACTCAACACCCCTTCATGCTAAAAGAATTAGAGATATTAGGAATTCAATGTCCATACCTAAAGATTGTAAAAACAATATACAGCAAACCAGTAAAATTAAATGGAGAGAAACTTGAAGCAATCCCACTAAAATCAGGGATCAGACAAGCTACTCACTTTCTCCCTATCTATTCAATATAGTACTCAAAGTTAAAGACAGAACAATTAGAGAACGAATTGAGGTCAAAGGAATAGATATTGAAAGGAAGAATTCAAAATATCACTATATGCAGAAATGATAGTATAATTAAGTGACCCCACAAATTCCACCAGAGAACTGCTACAGCTAATAAACAACTTCACTAAAGTGGCCGAATATAAAAGTAACTCAATCAGTAGCCTTCCTCCACTCAAAGGACAAATGAGCTGAGAAAGAAATTAGGGAAATGATACCCATCACAATACTCACAAATAATTTAAAATACATTGTTGTTACTCTAATGATGCAAGTGAAAGATCTGTATATCAAGAATTTCAAGTCTCTGAAGAAAGAAATTAAAGAAGACCTCAAAAAAAGGAAAGAACTCCCCTGCTCATAGAATGGCAGGATTACTATACTAAAAAATAGCCGTCTTCCCAAAAGTAATCCACAGGTTCAATGCAATCCCTATCAAAATTCCAATTCAATTGTTCATAGAGTTAGAAAGAGAAGCTTGCAAATCATTTGGAATAAAAAAATAGCAAAAACTATTCTCAACAGTAAAAGAACTTCTGGTTTAATCACATCCCTGACCTCAATCTACAGAGCAATAGTAATAAAAACATCATGATATTAAAGACCCAGAAACGAAGCCACACACCTCTGGTCACTTGATCTTTAACTAAGAAGCTAAAACCATCCAGTGGAAAAAGTACAGCTTTTTCAACAAATGGTGCTGGTTAACTGGCATTCAGTATGTCAAAGAATTGAAATTAATCTATTCTAATCTCCCTGTACAAAGCTCACATTCCACTTCCATATAAAACAAGATATACTAAATCTAATAGAAGACAAAGGAGTGAAAAACCTTGAACATATGGGCATGGGGAAAATTTTCCTGAACAGACTACCAATAGTTTATGCTCTTCAATCATCAATTGGCATATAGGACCTCATAAAATTGAAAACCTTCTGTAATGCGGTGGACACTGTCAATAGGATAAACTGGCAACCAACAGATTGGGAAAAACTTTTAACAATCCTAAATCAGATAGGTTGCTAATATGCAATATACATAAAAAACTCAAGAAATTAGACTCAAGAGAACCAAATAACCCTATTAAAAATGGGGTGCAGAGATAAACCAAAAAATTTTAACTGAGGAATCTCTAATAGCTGAGAAGCACCTAAAGAAAATTTCAAGTTCCTTAGTCATTAGGGAAATGCAAATCAAAACAACCCTGAGATTTCACCTCACACCAGTGAGAATGGCTAAGATCAAAAACTCAGGTGACAGCAGATGCTGGCGAGGATGTGGAGAAAGAGGAACACTCCTCCATTGTTGGTGGGATTGCAGACTGGTAAAACCATTCTGGAAATCAGTCTGGAGGTTCCTCAGAAAATTGGACATTGAACTGCCTGAGGATCCAGCTATACCTCTCTTGGGCATATACCCAAAAGATGCCTCAACATATAAAAGAGACACGTGCTCCACTATGTTCATCGCAGCCTTATTTATAATAGCCAGAAAATGGAAAGAACCCAGATGCCCTTCAACAGAGGAATGGATACAGAACATGTGGTACATCTACACAATGGAATATTACTCAGCTATCAAAAACAACGAGTTTATGAAATTCGTAGGCAAATGGTTGGAACTGGAAAATATCATCCTGAGTGAGCTAACCCAATCACAGAAAGACATAAATGGTATGCACTCATTGATAAGTGGCTATTAGCCCAAATGCTTGAATTACCCTAGATCCCTAGAACAAACGAAACTCAAGACGGATGATCAAAATGTGAATGCTTCACTCCTTCTTTAAATGAGGAAAAAGAATACCCTTGGCCGGGAAGGGAGAGGCAAAGATTAAGAGAGAGACTGAAGGAACACCCATTCAGAGCCTGCCCCACATGTGGCCCATACATATACAGCCACCCAATTAGACAAGATGGATGAAGCAAAGAAGTGCAGACCGACAGGAGCCGGATGTAGATCGCTCCTGAGAGACACAGCCAGAATACAGCAAATATAGAGGCGAATGCCAGCAGCAAACCACTGAACTGAGAATAGGTCCCCTATTGAAGGAATCAGAGAAAGAACTGGAAGAGCTTGAAGGGGCTCGAGACCCCAAAAGTACAACAATGCCAAGCAACCAGAGCTTCCAGAGACTAAGCCACTACCTAAAGACTATACATGGACTGACCCTGGACTCTGACCCCATAGGTAGCAATGAATATCCTAGTAAGAGCACCAGTGGAAGGGGAAGCCCTGGGTCCTGCTAAGACTGAACCCCCAGTGAACTAGTCTATGGGGGGAGGGTTGGGAGGGGAACACCCATAAGGAAGGGGAGGGGGGAGGGGGATGTTTGCCCGGAAACCGGGAAAGGGAATAACACTCGAAATGTATATAAGAAATACTCAAGTTAATAATAATAAAAAAAAAAGTAGTGACAGCAGATGCTGGCATAGATGTGGAGAAAGCCAAACACTCCTCCATTGCTAGTGGAATTGCAAGCTTTTACAATCTCTCTGGGAATCAGTCTAGCATTTCCTCAGAATATTGGGGAACTACCTGATGACCCATCTATATCACTCCTGGGCATATACCCAAAAGATGTTCTACAATATAACAATGACACATGCTCTACTGTGTTCATAGCCACCTTATTTATAATAGCCAGAAACTGGAAAGAACCCAGATGACCCACCTCAGAGGAATGAAAAAAGAATATATGTGCATATATGATATATTACATATACACATGTATATATATATAACTTTTCATTCACTCCAGTTCTCTATTGTAGTCTCTTCTCTGATGTTTATAGTAATAATGATTTATCTTTGTGTTTAATTTCTCTCTTCCTGCATATTATATGTCTATTATTTTAGTCAGCATTCTGATTTTTGTAATCTCTTAGATAGTTCCCTATAAGTCTTTGGTGGCCCATGATAGTCTGTTCTTATTAATAACCAGAACAGTAAAACAATGACTAAAATGTCCTTATTCAAGGGTAAAGCTTACGGATTGTAGATTGCATTGTGAGATGTTATTATGCTTATCTTTTGTTAGATAAATTCTGATGTCAGAAACATTTATTTAATTGGCCTGATTAGTATGAAATATGATCTGTTCCTGATGTTACTTGCTGTTTCCCACCTCAGTAAACCTATTCGTTTTACTTCTGAGACTTAGTTTCTAGCCTAGTGTACTTGACAGAAGTAAATAGAACAACCTGCATCCTAATTTTTTCAATTAATTTTCTTGTGCTTTTAAGCTGATGTTCACCATCTTCAGAGTTACTTAGCAACAGAAGTGTCTGAAAATATTATTGACAGTGAAATAAGCAGACAGTTTCATTTTCATGATGAAAGTTTAAAATTTTCTCATATATTTTATTCTATAAAATTTCATATAAGATTTCCTACATCTTAACTTTTTATGTCTCTGCTTTTGATCTTTGAATCATCTTTGTTGATTTCTTGCTTTGCCTTTGTAGGTCTTTTTGACATGTATTACTTTGGTGGTCTGTATTAGTGAGCAGAGAAATACTGAAAATAAATGTTAAAGTTCTACTTTACAGTGTTTAACTGTAGCCATGATAACAAATTGCTGGATTTATGAAATGCTAAACATTGGTAATCAAAAATTATCAGTTTGTGTATTACTTTGCTGCTACTGGTGCTTTTATTCTTAAACTAAATTTGGGCATTTTTGGAGTTTTGCTGTAGGAAAACAGTCCTTCGATCCATTATAGGAAGTGTCAGATGGTTTGATAAAGTTTCTATATTTTTCAAGTTTATTGAACTAATATTCTATACAGGGCTAAGAAAAGTCCTGTGAACACTTATTTCTTTTAACCTTACTTTCTAATATAGAACCAACCATTAAAAAATTAAACTCATCCTTCTCAGTTACATTAATGAAACTTAGCTGTATTTTAACTACCAAAGCTTCCCTGTTAATGATTTTTACTTTTTAAAACCACAATAGTTGCATCCAGCCAATGATACTCCACCTTCTTCATGGAGGTAAGGGACATATTATTTAAGTAGACAGTGTGAGAATTGGTTTCTGATTCCAGGAAATACTTTATTTCTGTAAATGATTCCCTTGGGTCACTTCATTTCTTGAGTGAATATGAAAAGATTATGATTATAATGACATTATGTCATATTATACTTTGTTGAAAGATCCACAGCTAAGCATAAACAATAGAAAACAAGAAAATAATAAAGAAAGAAGGAAGGGCAGGTGGGGAGGCTATGAGTGAAAGGACAGGAGGCAAGGGAGTAAGGAAGGAAGCAGGGTGTAAAGAATGAGAGGAAACAGAAGAGAAAGAGGGTTGATGTTGGCTGGCCTCCAAGCTTATGCTCTTGAGTTTTATTGTTTTATGGCTTATTTCCTCCTGATCCATGTTCTACACATCTATTTTGTTTGCCAGGACCTTTAGTATGGTTTCAGAAATCTATCAAAGTTTACAGTAAGTTAGAAAGGTAATGTTTCCAAGAAGATTTAAAATTATGGGTAGTAAAATAATGACCACAACCCGATGAGCCCCTCTGGAGAGATTGAGGTTTGCTTTTCCTGAAATATCATTTTTGATGGCACTGAAGCAACATCTTGAGTGCCCAGTGTATTAGGGACAAAGATTTTAACAACACTTGTTCCTCGGGGTCTATGATCTTATTCTCAAGCATTGATTCATATGTCTCCTGCAGAGGTGTGCTTATGGTTTGTTTGTTTTTTGCAGCATAACATGTAACACTCATAGTACATAAAACATGATTTCAGTAATTTTGTTGCTGATGTACTCCTTTGTAATTAAATAATTGTTAAAATGCATCTAGTATCTTGTAATTTGAAAAAATGTCATGACAACTTAAAGTACCAGGGTGAATGCTCTGCACAATCACCCTCTTACAAGTCCTTGCTATTGTCAGCCCAATTTTTCTATGCACCATATAATATTGGCGGGCCAAACAGTGCCTTAAGTTAAAAGGCTAGAATGTCTTAAACATATGGCCATTATTTGTTCCATTTTCTTGATTTAAAAGTAACAAAATAATGTTGAGGTGGGGGCTTAGACCACATTTGTCAGTTTCCCACATAAATGACCTGATTTGAATTAAAATATTTGTCTGATAATTCAAGTGATCGGACATGTCCTTTCCCACAATTTTGTACAGCAAATGAAGAACAAATTTAAAAACTTAGTGGGCACACATGTAATGGCTAAAAGTTTCTATTGAATTTTATCAGAGAAATAGCATCCTTGCTACATATATACTTAGCAGCATAAAACATAAGGATAGTCGATTAGTAACTAGTTATAGGAACCCTCTCAACGCTTGACTTTGGCATGAAGTCTAGCTTACCTCTTCCTGTGGTTTGTTAAGTGTGAGTGACTCTGAAACAAGATAGGAAGCTCAATATCAAAATCTCTTTTGAGGCAGCCCATCTGCCTCATCCAGGTTTGAAGCTAAATTAACCATCAAGTGATATAACTTTTGCTTTCTATATAAAACTCACTTATGAAGATTGACACTCTCTATTAAATTGCACAACATGAGCAATTTTCAATCCCCTCTTCTAAGCACTATTTTTCTGCAACAATTTTGTATGCAAAGTCATAAACATGAATATTTGCTTCCAAACATGGGAAGCAAGACTTGTCAGAGTGAGCAATGCAAAGATTGAGTAAATATTCCTCCTGCTTATTTTAAAGTTGAACATTGCAGAATGTTCTGTGAATAGGATTCAAATGTTCAAGATGCCAGGGCCCAGGTTTGTTCTTCATTCCATATGTATTTCATTATGGGATGATGGGACTAATAGATTATAAACATGAAGTGCAAACTGATTTTAAACTGAACTTGCCTGACTCTCTCATGTGAAAGGGTAGATCAGCTGAGTAGATGTAGGGATTTTTCTCTGCATGTTCTCAGATCACCAATTTCCTCACTTGGGTGGGGGCAAGATTAAAGATCTGAAGCCTGGCTACCTAGCCTCCTGGTCTCCCACCACTTCACAGAAAAGAATGAAAGCAAGCTGCTCTGTTTATTCAGGTCTCCTACAGTGAAAACGCACAGATACACACAAACATAAACACATACACACACAGAGATTATCTCTTTCTCTCTCTCTCTCTCTCTCTCTCTCTCTCTCTCTCTCTCTCTCGGAGTATGCTGCCAGAGCAGTGATGCATGCGGTTAACTTGAAAGAAACTCAAAACACACTGCATAAAATAAGGTCAAATCCTCCATTGTGACTACTGCCAAAAAATCCAATATATAGCATCAGTGTTGACATTTCCTAATTATTAACACTTATAAAAACACTTAACTACATTAATCAGGGAGAAGTTTTTTCTGAGGTTTTAGTTAAGCATGCTACAGGCTATGCTAGCTGTGTTTTCTACAAATAAACAGATGGCACACAGTGCTTCTGATTATTTCTGAAGTTTAGTATGTCCAAAGAACAGTTTTATTTGGTTGAATGTTATAAAGGCACATGCTTTTTTCTCTGAGGGAATTAAGAATGGAGATCAGGATAAAGCTTGGAAGCCCTTTAGTGTTCCCTAGACATTCATTGTTCCATTGGAGTGGATTTGTGTGATTTTTGTTTCATTTTTGTTTTCATTTAAATTCTCCTCACCTCTTTTTCTTGTACTCTTAGAAATCTGGGTTTGGTTTTGCAGAGAACATGGAATTCATGTCCAAGTTTGCATAGTTTGACTGCACTTCTCAAATGACCAAACAAAAAACAGCAAGTAAAGCCAGTCTACCTGTTGAACTCATGTAAACCATGATAAAGGTTAAAGGAGAAGGTTAGATGAAGATACAGTGGACATGACTTATGACATGTTAGGTAACTTAATTTTACCTTGATCCAAGGTGCAAGAAAAAAGTATGTATTTCTATCTAACTGTAAAGAACAAAGCTTCATGAAAATTGGAATTTATCTATTTCTATACATCTACCCTGTGAACATTTCCAGTTGCTAGAATGAAACAAATTGCCTAGTCATTACTTCTAAACATGTTCATCATACCTTTCCTGGATTCATGGCAGTTTGCATACTGTAGGAGTATTGTGTATGCATGAAAAAATATCCATATTTCTGAAGGCAAATGCTGTATATAAAAGTGTACATATCCTTACATAGTAGAAGATATATATGTTCTCCATGTCAACATATTCAAACATAACTGTTTACCTATTTATGTGTCTTTTAATCGTTTGAAGTTAATATTTATAACACTCGGCCATGTATTATAAATAATCTTAAACCATGTAGTTCAATGTAAGCTATTCAGAGTAGCTTCCATAAATGTGGCAAAAAGTTGGCAAAATAGATTTCAGAAAGGTAAAACCTGAAACAAAATACTAAAGTGATCTTCCAGCCCCAGGAAGAATTCTCTGACTCATCTCTCACAGTAGAAGGCAACAAAAACAGCTCATAGAATGCTTTTCATATCTGAGAGTCATTCCTTGTGCTCTTTGCAAAAGTAAAAGAAAGAAGAATTATAGCCATTTATATGTATACAACACAAGAGCAATTCTCATCAGAATGGTACTACAAGATGGAAAATTTAATATTTGCAATGCTTATAGAAAGCTTCATCTCTGAGATGTGCCTTTCATATACAATCTCTCTTGGTATAATCTAATATTGTAGGAATCCTCATGTACAACATTTTTATAACTGTAATAAATTATCCAGTTCAATTTAAAAAATAATATTTACCTTCAAGTTTTAATAACTCTGTGATCCATTCTGTCCCCAGTTGTTGAGGTAATATGCAGTAATTACTTTTCCCTTTCATTGTTTCCGTCAAGCATTTTTCTTTGTCCCAGTAATATATATATAATTCACTTCATGGAAAGAAGGTGAAAATGAAGCTAATAATGGTTAAATTTTAAGAACTTCAGTTGCATGATTTCAACAGCTTTTGAACAGACATAGCATTCATGTTCAACTGCTTATAGATACTGTACATTTGCAAAATAAGTTATTTCAATCACAAGTAATTGGACTATTTTTGTCCCTAGTCTAGTGTTTTATTCTTTCCTTTCCGTTTTATGTAGGTATAGACTAAATTACATGAGCTATGGGCATTTCAATCATCTGACTTTGGTTGATACTTCATTTGGTTTCAATTGAATATTTCACTGTTTTCAGTCCTGCTCATTATGTTACCACTAAATATCTCAGCACCTCATGGTTCACAGAAACTAAATTTGATATCGTGACAGGAAAATATAGGGTTCATCTAATATCCTCAGTTTTTTACTTTACAGTTGACACAAGTGACTTAATAATGATGAGAGTCATCAGTTCATAAAAGTTATAAAACATTAAAATTTTATGATTCTAGTTATGTTTCCTAATTTTGTCACCTAGAGGCATCCTAAAGTGGAAACTTTCTTGGAAAGGTCAGTTATGTCAAGTGATGTTTTCCTGGGGCACACAGGTGAAAGGATGTTTTGCTACTGCAAACACATATATGCTTTCCTGAAGCAAACACAGCTGGAAAGATGATTTACTACAGCAAACACATAAAAGGATGTGTAATGTTTATAAAGAATATAAATATGACCCCACAGACTATTGGAGTTTGAACATTGGTTCACTTTGCTTTGCCTCACCATTCTTCACTGACTTCACACATCTTGGTTTGCCTTACATTTTGTTGCTGAGCTTTGTTTGTGGTGACTTGTTAGAAACTTGCCAAAGAACTTCTTCCATCAGACTGAGCAGAGGAATTACGGGAAGGACTGAAGGAACTGAAGGAGTTTCCAACCCTGTAAGAAGTACAACAATATCAACAAACCAGGACACACACACACACACTAAAGCTCTCAGGGACTAAACCACCTACCGAAGAGTACACATGGAAGGACCCATGGCTCCAACTGCATATTCAGCAGAGGATTGACTTATCTGGCATTAATGGGAGGGGAGGCTCTTGGTTCTGTGGATCCGTGATATCCCAGTGTAGGGGAATGCTAGCGTGATAAGGTGGGAATGGGCAAGAGGGCTGGGGAGCACACTCTTTAGAAGCCGGGGGAATAGGATGGGATAGGAGGTTATGGAGGGAAACCCAGGAAGGAGGATAACATTTGGAATGTAAAATAACAACAACAACAACAAGAACCAATAACAACCTTCTTGTGGCTTCCTGCTGCATCTTGCTTCTACTGTCTATTCTTTCTGGTTGCTGAGCTTTGTGGTTTCCTCTGAATCGAACTGCAGTTGCTGATTCATGTGTGGCATCTGCCAAGTGGACAACACTGCAGCTGCTGATACCTGTGTAGTGTCCTCTGAGTGCAGTGCTCTTCAGACGCTGACTTGTGTTTGCTGTTGGTTAGTGGACTGGACTGAGAATGACAAAGATGGAATCAACCTGAAAAAAGTATTCCCAAATAGGTGCACTTTCCCTATATCCTAATAACATTTCTTTTCCCCCACCTCTGGTAGGTGGTGGGCTTAAGGAAGGTTGAGATTTTATTAAAGTCGGCTGAGAAAAATATATGTCTTCACCATCCCATGACTGTGTAACACCATTGTATTAACTACATTTTTAATATTCTGATAAAATTCTGAGCTGAAACAACTTAAGAAAAGAAGAATTTAGAGTAGGTTCACTCTGTGGGGGGTACAATGCACCATTTGTAGTAGAAGGATATGGTACAGTAGCTGGTCATATCATATCTACAGTCAAGAAAGAGAGAGATATGAATGCTTCTGTTCAGTTAAGTGTTTTGGTTTGTTTGTTGTTCGTTTTATTTGTTTGTTTGTTCTGAATAATGCCCTAATCCATGTGATGATGCACCCTAACTTCAGAATGGATTTTTTTCTCAGTTAAATCCCTTTGGAAATACACTCATAATTGTATCTCATATCAAGTTAAGGATTAAAAGGAAAAGTTACCAATACAGATGCTTAGCTCGCTGTCTTTATTTGTTCATTTTTGTATATGTGTACAAAGTTATAGGGAACATTTGCCTATGCTATTTGTGGGTATAGTTTATCATTGGTGGGAAGGCATGCAGGACTGGTTCTCTCTTCCAACACAGGACTTCTGAGGATCCTTACTGAGGCCATTGGACTTAAGAACAAGCATGCTTACCCACTAATGCATCTTACTTCCACTATTCTAACATTTTCATACACCAAATTTTGTGTTGAGGAGGATGGTACAAGAAATGATACTTCATGCTTTCTAACTGTGCTTTCATATTTTCATTTATTCTTTTCTCATTGCTAATGTATATTTTCCTCCAGATCCAACTTCCAATCCACCAGTTTTTAAATATCAGTTTTTTGTCAAAAATTAACCCTTATATTAATTCTTTAATAATTTCAAATATGCATGTAGACATGAGAATTTTGCATATACATGTGACGGCTACAAATTAATTGGAAGAAGATAGTAAGTAAAGAGTATAGTGAAAATATCTTATATTTTAAGCTTTATTGAATAATAAATAGTGTTGATATATTCTGAAATAACATTGAGAAGTACAATGTGTTTTGATCATATTTACTCCATTTTTTCAGATGCATTTTTCATTCCCAACCCCTCCCAATTTATATTGTAGAAGGGACTTGTCCCACTAAGTTTCTATTTATTTCAATTTTCCAGACCACCTTTATAGGGCCTTCTTATTTGTTCATTTAGATTACATCTTATTCATGGAAACACCTAACGAATAGCCTATTAGTCTTTATCTGATCATTACAGACTTTGAAGTTCTGAGATGATATTTAGGCAGATCAGTCTTCAAAGTAGCTTTTATTTTGTGTTAATGATGGGGTTGCATCTCTGGTGTAAAATGGAGGAGACCTGGGGTAGCAAAGGCCCCAGGGAGTCTATTGTGGTGACTCTTGCTGAAACTCCCAGCAGATGCATATGGAGTCTGTTGTGGCAACCTCCACAAGCCAGGAAGGAGTTCCAATGGAGGGAGAGAGAAGGTCATCAAGCCACTTACAAAATTAGTTCTGCCTACGATGTGTATGGACAAAGATAGAGCAAGATTGGGGGAGTAGCCAACCAATGACTGGCCCAACTTGTGATATATCCCATGGGAGAGAGTCAACACCTGACAGTGTTAATGATACTCTGCTATCCTTGCAAACAGGAGCCTAGCATAATTGTCTTCTGAGAGGCTTCATCCAGTAGATGATGGAAATAAATATACTAACCCCAAGTTAACCAATAGACAGAGCACTGGGATTATTTTGTAAGAGTTGGAGGAAGGATCGAGGGACTTGGTGGGTGTGGGGGATGTTAAAGACACCTCAAGATGATCTACAGAGTAAACTAACCTGGGCCTATTGGGGCCCATAGCGTCTAAATCACCAACCAAAGTGGATGCATGTGTGGGATCTAGGCTCTGTACACATTTGTAGCAGATGTGCAGCTTAGTCTTCATTCAGTTCCTGTAATAAATGGAGCATGGACTGTCTCTAACTCTGTTGCCTGATGTTGGACTCCTTTCCCTTAGCTAGAATGCCTTGTCTGGACTCAACAGTAGAAGATGCACTTAGTCCTGCTTCTACTCGATGTACTTGGGTGGATTGGTGCCCACAGGGGAAGAGGGGCTCTCTTTCTTCGAGGAGAAAGGGAAGGAGTATGAGGGTGGGACTGGGAGGAGAGAAAGGAATGAAAATAAAAAGAATTTGACCTTTGGCTGATTTTTAAGGAGTGAGATTTCCAAAGACTTAATGAGGAGGGAATCCTTTCAAGTATTACTTTTTCTTCCTTAAAGACCCAAGAATATTTTCAACTAGGCTATTTATAAACTTTATTCAAGAATCATAGATTAATAACAGATTAATTTATCAGAATGTGTGTAATCACTATAGAGTCACCAGTTTTGTGTGTGTGTGTATGTGTGTGTGTGTGTGTGTGTGTGTACATCAATAATAACTATAAAAGGGATAATGAATTTGAGAAGAAATGTGGAGAACACAGGATAATTTTGAGGTGAAAAGGGCAAAATGCAATCATATATATATTTTTTTAGAAAGTAGAGAAGGTGGGAGAAAAATAAAGAAACAAAGGGGGAAATCAATAAAAAAAATTAAGAGCAATTAAAGACTAGCAAAAGGTCTCAGAGGTTAAGAGACATCCTCTTCTGGAAGATAGATGTTCAGTTCTCAGCACCAAAATGGCCGACAAATTACAACCAGTTGTAACTCAAATTTAAGGCGATCCATCACCCTCTTCTGGCCTCAGGCACCAGAAACACATGTAGTATATAGGCATACTTGCAGACAAAGATTTATCACAAAGATTTATTAATATTTTAAATGTCCAACTATGAAAATATGTATAAACAAAATTAGGTGTTTATTAAGAGAAAGTAAAAATAATAATTATTTTAAAGCTTTTAAAATTTTAAGGAAGACAGACTTGGAAGATGTCCCTGTGGTTAATGTGCTTTCTCTGCAAACATGAAGACGTGAGTTCTAATCCCTCTCATCCACCCAAAAATTAAAACATAGCAAAACACCAGTTAACTCGAGCTCTATGAAGTAGTAGTATACTAGAAGATTACTTGGCTTTATTATTCTACCAGCCTAGATAAGTAGTGAGCATCAGATTGAATAAGTCACTTTTTCCCAGAAATGTAAGATGGAAAATAATGAAAAACACTTGGTATCTACCCCTGACTTCTTCAGTAATATATAGGGATATTGATAACTGAACATACATACACATGTTTGCCAAATTCACAGACAAAAAATTTACTGAATTCACCTATTTATTAAAAGCATAGTACAATAAAAATAGTTTCAAAAGTATGTAATGAAATCATAATATGTCAAAGAAGCAATACAAAAAACTTAACAGTCATGAAGAATCTTTTTTTTTTAATCCTAAGAAATTGAAGAATGCCAATTTCATATGTGTCCTTGGTGATGGGGACAAGGGTCAAGTGAAGTTGAGTTTTGTCGTTTTTCATTGCTTATGTAGTTATTGCCTCTGTACCAATTGCCCAGTGGCCACTAGAGATGTCTTCATTTCAGCAACTTTTTCTTCTTCAACAATAAAGGCCACTTCTGGTCACCCACAGAATTGGAATGGGTAGGTTCTCCCACACCTCAAAGAATTTTAAGACTATTAACTCTAGACTGGCTAATGTTCTTGCTGGGAGGAGTTTCTCAAGTGCATTGAGAAAATGAGAAGCAGTAAAAACAGCCAGATATGTCCATTTGGATGACCTGCCTTTGTCTTTCAAGACTTCTTGAGTATGGTCTTGTTGGCCAAGGTGTGTCATGCAATTCCCAGTTAGTTCTCTGCCCCCTGTTTGAAGACAAAAATATAAGCTCTCAGTTGCTACATGAGCACCATGCTTTCCTGAATGCTTTCATTCTCCCTGCCATGATGGAAGATGGTTTTTAAACCTCCAGAAACCTGATTCCCTAATTTTAAGATTTCCTCCACAGGTTGTCTTAGACATGGAGTTTTGCTACAGAAATAGAAAATTGACTAGGACAATACAAATAAGGAGGGGCTTAGTGAACCTCGTCTTTATTAAACTATTTTGAGTCATTTGCTTTATTTACAAGATACTTCTCTGAAGGATGAAGTATCTTGCCTCTCCTTAGAACATTTTGTTGTTTTATCTTCTCATAAATATCCTGGCATAAAAATACTTTGTAGTTTCATTTCCCTTTCACATCCTAGGTCTAAAAAAGTTGCTCTTCAAGATGGAAGATTTAGATCTCAGAGGAAATTGCTGCATAACACTAGGCAAGAGGTATGCAATTGTGGGTATCCCATACATCCTTGCCACCTCAGAGCTCTCTGACTTTACAGTCATAACAACAGACATGTGGCACAGCAGTGTGGTTCATGGACTCCCATCAGCCTTAGAACTCTCTAGCTGCCTAGTTTATGCCAGTTGATGAGAAATGTCCCTGACAACCATGATAAGTGTTTTCTTTTCCTCTAAATGTCTAATATGATTTTAGCCTCTCTTGCCTTGAATTATCAGCCTTAAGTCCTCTACCTCTTCATCACTGTCTCCTTGAGCTTTCCATCCTTTTATGAATGTGCCAGAATAAATTGAACATCCCACAATTCTATGTTCTATACCTTGTAGTTAATTCAGTTTTTAACAGAAACTTTCACAATATTTTCTATATGCTGACTTGTAAGTCACAGATTTAAAAATGGGATTTCAGAAATTGAAGAAGATCTCAGAAGATGGAAAGACCTCCCAGGCTAATGGATTGGCAGGATTAATATAGGAAAAAGGACAAATTTGCCAAAAGCAATCTACAGATTCAATGCAATCCCCATCAAAAACCCAACTCAGTTCTCCTAGAGTTAGGAAGAGCAATTTGCAAATTCATTTGGAATAACAAAATATAAAAATCTATACTTAACAATAAAAGAACTTCTGGGAGAATCACCATCCCTGACCTCCCACTGTATTAAAGAGAAATGGTGATAAAAACCTGTACGTATTGACACAGACACAGACAAGTAGATCGGTGGAATAGAATTGAAGACAGAGAAATGAACCCACATATGTATGGTCACTTGATCTTTGACAAAGGAGCTGAAACCATCCAATTGGAAAAAGAAAGCATTTTCAACAAGTGGTGCTGGTTCAACTGGAGGTCAGCATGTAGAAGAATGTAAATCTATCCATTTTTACCACTTTGTACAAAGCTTAAGTCCAAGTAAACCAAGGACCTCCACATCAAACCACTCAAAATAATAGAAGAAAAGTAGAGAAGAGCCTCAATCACATGAGCACTCGGAAAATATCCTGAACAAAATACCAATGGCTTATCCTTTAAGGTCAAGAATCAACAAATGGAATCTCATAAAACTGCAAATCTTCTGTAAAGCAAAAGGACACTGTCATAAGGACAAAACGGCAACCAACAGGTTGGGAAAAGATATTTACCAATCCTACATCCAATAGAGGGCTGATATCTAAAATATACAAAGAAGGCAAGAAGATAGACTCCAGAGAGTGAAATAACTGTATTAAAAATGGGGTACAGAGCTAAACAAAGAAATCTCAACTGAGGAATATTAAATGACTGAGAAGCACCTAAAGAAATGCTCAACATCCTTAGTCATCAGGGAAACACAAATCAAAACAACCCTGTCAGAATGGATAAGATAAAAAAAAAAACTCAGATTGCAACAGATGCTGGCGAGGATGTGGAGAAAGAGGAACACTCCTCCATTGCTGGTGGGATTAAAAACTGGTACAACCACTCTTGTAATATTTAACTCTTGCTATATATACTCCAATATATAACAAGGGTACATGCTCCACTATGTTCATAACAGCCTTATTTATAATAGCCAGAAGCTGGAAAGAACTCAGATATCCTTCAACAGAAGAATGGATACAGAAAATATGGTACATCTACACAATGGAGCGCTACTCAACTATCAAAAATAATGACTTCATGAAATTCATAGGCAAATGGACTGAACTAGAAAATATCCTCTTGAGTGAGGTAACCCAATCACCAAAAAACACACATGGTATGCATTCATTGATAAGTGGATATTAGCCCAAAACTTGAATTCCCCAAGATACAATCCATAGACCATGTGAAGCTCAAGAAGAAGGATGACCAAAATGTGGATGCTCACACTCCTTCTTAAAAGGGGGAAAATATTCATAGGAGGGGATAGGGAGGCAGAGTTTGGAGCAGAGATTGAAGGAATGGCCATTCAGAGCCTTCCCCACATGTGCCCCATATATATATATATATATATATATATATATATATATATATATATATATATATATATATATATATACAGCCACCAAGACTAGATAAGATTGATGAAGCTAAGAAGGGCATGCTGACAGGAACTGGATATATATCTCTCCTGAGAGACAGCCAGAGCATGTCAAATACAGAGGCAAACCACTGAACGGAGAATGGGACCCCTGTTCGAAGAATAAAAGAAAGGATTGAAGGAGTTGGAGGGGCTTGCAACCCCATAAGAACAACATTGCCAACCAATCAGAGTTGCCAGGGACTAAACCACTACTCAAAGACTGTACATGGACTGACCCATGGCTCCAACTGCATATGTAGCAGAAGGCCTTGTTGGGCACCAATGGAAGGAGAAGCACTTGGTCCTGCTAAGTTTGGACTCTGAGTGTAGGGGAATATCCAGGGGCAGGAAGGGGAGATGGATGGGGAGGGGAACACCCTTATAGATGAAGGGGAGGGGAATGGGAAAGGGGGCTTATGTCTGGGCAAACCATGAAAGGGAATAACATTTGAAATGTAAATTTAAAAAAAGAAATAATGGATACTTCTCACTGATGTGTACAAAGAAGGCATCTGCTTCACAAAAATCAGTAGCTTGGTTTCAGTCTCACGAGAACCTTTTCTGGAGTATAAGGATTTTCATTTTTGTATCTGTTTTGGCTTTTAGAAATACCCTTTGATTCTCTTCCATTATACCCTAGTTGCAACATGGCTGAAGCTGTGCTTGGCTTATTGTTGCTATGTTACCACTCTTTTCCCTCTTTCTTTCCAATAACTTTTCAACTCTTCGTGGAATTTTAAAACTTTTTATTTTTGCTCCTTATTATAGGGTCTTTTCTCTTCCCCATACCATTATTCTAACATTCTCTTTTACCTTCTCACATGCAGGTAGCTTCTAGTCGAACATCTAGCTGCAAGTGTCCCTGTAACAAATTGATTGAAGAGAAAACAAGGATTAATATTTGATTATGGGTTTAAGTCATTGAAAGACAAGTAAATGTGAATGATTATAAGACCTATTAAAGCTGGAGATGCTAACACCTCAGGTGACTTGTCCTTGAAGTAAGAGTGACTTGGAAATAATAGTCTAGTTCTGTGGTCAATGCTGGAGGTGACATAAACAGAACAGCTTTATTGTTTAATTGAAGAGTAATGAAAGACCTGAAAGGTTGTCATATATGTAAAAGAAACCAGAGTTGAATGCCAGTGGAACAGCTCTAGAACATGGGCTTATGAAATGGACATGGTCCAAAGCTGCTTGTGTCTTGCCATTTCCATGATCATTGTTGATAGTATTGGGATTCATCTGGATCATTGACTCCTCTGCCTTTTGTGTTAGAAAATGCTCAAAAAATCTATAGAAAACAAAGTGTAGGCTTTTTACAAATGATTGGTGGGTAAGCAAGAAATGCACAAAGTTCAGAAGTAATGGCAGATTGTTTGCATATAAGAAATGTTAAAGGAAACACTCCACAATGTAACTAGAAAATTTAATGCATCCAAGTTGTGATCTCCACAATACTTAGATAAATATTATGTAGTCTAATTTATAAATGATAATGTACTGACTCTAATCATTAAGAGAAAGTTATGATTGGTGTTGTCTACGTTAACCAAATGCTGATCAACAGAAAGTATGAAAGAGAGCTCACCTTGTATGAGGTTTTAGATGTTAGATTCTATGTAACGATACTGTCAGTTTATAAAAACATTTTCTTATTTTTTAAATTTTTAAATTTTTAAATTTTTTAAACACTTTATATTGGATTATTTTAAATTTACATTTCAAATGTTATCCCCTTTCCTGGTTTTCTGTCCATAAACTCTCTATCCCATCCCCCGTCACCATTTTTCTATGAGTGTTTTCCTATCCACCTACCCACCCCTACCTGCCTCCTCACCCTGACATTGCAGGTCCAAGGGTCTCCTTCCATTGGTGCCCAACATAGCCATCCTTTGTTAAATATGCAAATGGAGCCATGATTTGTCGATGTGTACTCATTGAATGGTGGATTAGTCTCCGGGAGCTCTGGTTGGTTGGTATTGCTGTTCTTATGGGATTGCAAGGCCCTTCAGCTCCTTCAGTCCTTTCTCTAACTCATCCAATGGGACACCATTCTCAGTTCAAAGGTTGGCTGCTAGCATTAATCTCTGTATTTGTCATGCTTTGGCAGGGCCTCTCAGGAGATAGCTATATCAGGCTCCTGTCAACTTTTACTTCTTGACTTCATCAATACTGTCTAGGTTAGGGTAGGTGGATATATCTATCTCCATATCTCTTCCTATGAACATTTTTATCCCCCCTTTTAAGAAGGAGTGAAGCATCTGCACTTTGGTTGTCTTTCTTCTGAACTTCATGTGGTCTTTAAATTGTATCTTGGGTAATTTGAGCTTTTCTAATATACACTACTCAGGGAGTGCATACCATGTGTGTTTTTTGTAATTGGGTTACCTCACTCAAGATGATACTTTCTAGTTCCATCCATTTGCCTGTGAATTTCATAAAGTCATTGTTTTTGATAGCTGAGTAGTACTCCATTATGTAGACATACCACATTTTCTGTATCCTTTTCTCTGTTGAAGGACATCTGGGTTCTTACAGCTTATGTCTATTATGAATAAGGCTGCTAAGAACATTGGAGCATTATTGGGGTATATACCCAGAAGTGGTTTAGCTGGGTTCTCAGTTATTACTATATCCAATTTTCTGAGGAATCTCCAAACTGATTTCAAGAGTGGTTGTACCAGCTTGCAAACCCACCAGCAATGGAGGAGTGTTCCTCTCTCTCCACATCTGTTGCCAACTGAGTTTTTTACCTCAGTCATTCTGACTGGTGTGAGGTGGAATCTCAGGGTGTTTTCATTTGCATTTCCTTGATGACTAAGGATGTTGAACATTTCTTTAGGTACTTCTCAGCCATTCAATATTCCTCAGCTCAGAATTCTTTATTTAGTGCTGCACCCCAATTTTTAATGGGATTATTTGGAGTCTAACTTTTTGAGTTCTTTGTATATATTAGATATTAGCCTTCTATCAGATGAAGGATTGGTAAAAATCTTTTGCCAACCTAGTGGTTGCAGTTTTGTCCTAATGACAGTGTCCTTTAACTTACAAAAGATTTGCAAGTTTATGAGGTCCCATTGGTCAATTCTTGATCTTACAGCATAAATCATCAGTGTTTTATTGGGGATTGCATTGAATCTATAGATTTGTCACTCAGAGATCCAACTTGAAAACCAGAGTCCCATTAAGACTGCAAAGACAAAGGCAGTCTTATATCTCTCTGAGAGAATGTGTACTATTTTCAAATTAGCTCAGATGTGTAAGCATAAATTTTTGGAGCCTCTCCTATTGGTCACACCCTAGCAGAAGTAGTGGAAGGAAAAGTTCTTAGAATATGGGGGAAATGGACCTGTTCAGCAATAGTTCTTTTGGTGCAGGTTTGACTTTCTTTGGCAATAGTTAAATTCTGTTGCATGCCAAATTATGATTTAGAGGCTGCAGACCAATCCTCTAGGCAGATATACATGCACTGGCCGGTATAGTCCATAACTGTCCAAGAGACTGCCCAAATATCCAGCTTATTGTTATTGCCATTGGTTATACCCCAGAGGTGGAAGATAAGTTCCAATTGCTAAAGACACTATGTACTTCAGAAACAGGTGTCAGAGGCCACTGAAATTGAACAGATCTAAATGCTTTCTCACTAATGATTGGTCTTCATACTATCACAAGCTGCCATTCAAGCTTGTAATGAAGGAAACAACCAAAAGACTTATGAAGTTATGATGTCTATGAAGTATAACTACAAGAAGTATGACACAATAGCCTGAAGAGTGTAATAGTGGCATGCATAGCTTGGCATTAGCCAACAGCTCTCTATTTAAACTTAAGAGCAGCTAACTTAATAAGAGAAACCATGCCTGATACCAGAAACCTGGCTAACCCACTAGAGAAACTATAACCAATCAAAATTCAGAATTCTAGAGTCCTGTCCAAATATATAAATCTAAAGAATATTTTCACACCTAAAATTCAGCAAATTTTGAAAGAGGAGGAGTCTAGTTTGTAATAGCCAGAGTAATGGGGAAATTGCTATGAGATTGTGTCTACTAGTACTGTCAGAAGCTGCACAATTAATGCTTCAACAACATGATTGCTCAAATGATAGATAAAAAATTATGAACCATTATAGAGGAGGGGGTGTGTATGAAAAGAGTGCAAAATACAGATGATCAGGAAGGCCTGAGAATACTTTAAAAATACATGTGGGAGGTCCTGATTAAAGTGGTATGTACACTGGTATTATGGCTGCTGAAGTTCAAGCCTTGGCTTTGTGAATTGGAATAAGCTCTATTATGAGATGTCAGATATAGGAAATGATGTGGAAATCCTCTGTACAGAATCTCTTCTAATATCTGTTGCTGAGACTCTACCCAACATGGACCACCTCATTACAGACTCTGTGTTGGGTGTCTTATTATGTCTGCTTTAGGAGATATATTTACTAATCACATTGTGTTTATAAGAAGATTGAGGCTGAGTTCCTGTAGTGGATACCCAGTGAATCCTTGCCTTTAGTACTACTTAAAAGGGAAAGAACAATGGTTAATGTAGACAAAGATGTCCCGTGGACTTCTTCAGAGCTATATATATGTGTGTGTGTGTGTGTGTGTGTGTGTGTATATATATAGGCATATATGCTCATATAGTATATACTTTGCTTAGTTACTCCATCCAAGCCCAGCTTCCCTGCCAGACTTATTCTCTTTGCAGGGTTCCAATTACTATGAGGTCCAGATTCACTGGATGTTGGCTGACTGCCATCTGTTGAAGAGAAGGCCAGGGAAATATATCTAGAGGATACCATCTCTGACTAATTACCCACATTTTCACTTTATACTATATCCTGAACATACTGTCACTGAAGATAAAGTACATGTTTCTAGGGTACAAACTGTCACCGTTATTAAAAGGACAGCACAAAAATTTGTCTTCTGAGAACTCATCCTGCCACCATTGATATCAATGTAATTACCAGCCTCTAAGGGTGGCAGAAATTAAAGAGAATAGGGTCCTATAATATGGAATTGTAATAGATAAAATGACATTAATGAGTTTGAAGGTATTGAATACTTAGACTCCAATGAACTCCTTCTAATTGGGGGAATATACTTCTCACTCTTAGCAGAGTATACATCCTTACCTCCCACTATAATGCCTAGAATATTGGTCTCTGCCCTTATCTGAGGGAATAAATTCTGCCTTACCTTTAGAATAGGCAATGATTTGTTTTAATGAAGATAGCAGATAATACAATGCATATGTATCCCTACCATATAGATGAATAACTAAACTATGCCAAGCAAGCTTCTAGATGTGGGGCAAAAAGTGTGGTCTTACAGAAGGTACCATATGCCACTAAGTATCTAGTGGTTCTCAAAAATAAATTCATTAAGGAGTATGTTTGGGAATGGGTTTTTGTATGCGAAAATAGTAGAAGGAACATAAACAAGGACAACACCAAGATTATCTATGTGGACTACTAATCATAAATTCTACATTTAATATTACAGCTTGCACAACTGAAAAAACTAGCAAGAGTTATTTGATTGTTAAGCTTAAGTATTTGTGAAATGATGTCCTACGAAAAATGTTCCAGCAATGCCTGTTATTCTCAACATAGTGCTAATGAAGGGATTTGAAGGCTCAGGAAAATTGAAGTAATAGAGTGGGCTCACTGTTTAAAACTTAATCTATGATAATTGATGGGTCCAGAAAACATGCAATTCTCTAATACCGTAAGACACAAAATTGTGAGACGGGCACCCGAATATTTGAAGAGTTTTGTTGATGTCCTTTGCTTTGTACCAGACATTTGTGTGGGAAATACAGTTGCACAATATGAAGAATAAAATGTAATGTACTTAATTGGTCCAAGAGTAGCATGGGCCAGCTGGACGCATTGAATATTAAAAGGCAGAGTGAGCACAGTTATGGTAATAGGCAGCAAAGCCAATACAATGTCTATAATGCTATAATGCCTATATACTTGTGGGACTGGCTAATCAATCATGCTATGTCTGGAAACAAAATAGATAAGAAGATTGTTTGATTTAATCTGTTTGCTGAACAACTTCATAACAAACATGAAAGACTTCCTCTTCATTGTATTATAGTAACAGAGAATCACAGCCATCAATCAATTTCCAGATTTGAACAAATTTACAGATGTAGATAGAACCCCTTAACTGATAGGAAAGCTAGGTCTCCTTGAAGAAAAACCATATTAAAATATGAGAGAATTTTGCAGATAAAATTCTCCCATCCTTCCCCCCAAAGACCTACCTATATGTAGCCTTCAACCGAGGTTAAACAGTACATTTAGAAAAAAAGAAATATTCCCATTCAGAATTCCATTTGGATACTATCTCTGAGTTGACACTGATTATAGAACATGCCCTAAATCATGTGGCCATTCACATTCAGTTTAACTAAGGGTTTATAGAGTTCAGATTATAGATGGAAATTTGACAAAATTCCAGAAAACAGTGTTTTTTTTTTCCTTCTCACTCCCATTTAATTGGGATGGATATACACAAAGGTCAGCAGATCCAACTTGTGGTGGTTTGAATGAAAATGGTTTTCATAGGCTCATATGGAGTGGCACTATTAGGAGGTGTGGCCTTGCTGAAGTATGTATTCCTTGTTGGAGAACGTGTGTCATTTTGGGCCAACTTTGAGGTTTTATAAGACCAAGCTAGGCCTAGGGACGCACTTTCTCTTCTGCTGTCTGCTAACCTGGCTGTAGAATTCTCAGTTAACTTTCCAGCACCATGTCTGTCTGTGTGTCACCATGCTTTCTGCCATGACAGTAATAGACTTCTCTGAAATATAAGTCAGTCCCAATTAAAATTTTTCTTTATAAATGTTATCATGGTCACAGTGTCTCTTCACAGGAATAGAAACCCCTAAGAGACATTGGTACTCAATCCTGTAAACATGTATAGAGGAATTAAATAATCTATTTTGTAAATTAACCATCTCTTGGTAGATGGTATGTGATCCTGAGAACGCTAATTTTCTAATACTTGTTTAGTAGGACCACCAGAAACAGTTCAATTTTAGCGCAGAAGGCCAGCTACAGTACAGCTGGAATGTTGTTGTTGTTGTTTGTTTGTTTGTTTTTTGTTTTTTCCAGTTCTACTTTGGGGAGAACTAATAATTCTACAAAATTTTCCCATATTTTTATCTCAAAGAGATCTTCATTGTGTTCCTCTACCATAAGGCACTACACTGTCTCACTACACTGATGACATTAAGCTGATAGGACAAAATCAGCAGATCAAGCAATCAGTCTGGACTTGATGACAAAGCACACATACATCAGAGGATTGGAAATTAATGCAACCAAAATTCAATAGCTTTTCATTATATTAGAATTACAAAGAACCAGTGGCATTTAACATGAAGATATTCATTTAAAAAATGATAGACTATTACATTAGCTACTTTCCATCACCAGGAAAGGGGTAAAATATAAAGAAGAACTATTGAAATTTTGAAACCACTTCCCCCCAACATGCATTCCTCACCTGGATGTGTTACTTTGTTCAGTGACTTGCAGAGCAGATAGTATTGAGAGGAACCCAAAATAGGATGAGGCTCTTGAAAGAATCCAGGCTGCTTTGCAACCTAGTCTACCACTTTGGAATTAGGTCCAACCAAACTTGGAGTTTCAGTGACAGATATTAATGTTATTTTGAGTATCTGCAAGACATTTAGCTGTGAATTATATTACTCTCCCTTTGGGCAACCATTATTGGCCTGCTATTGGGCCTTGGAGGAAACTGAATATTTGAATATGTGGCAACTGATTATTATGTAATCTCATCTGCTCCTTGTGAGGGATTATGTTACCACCAAAGATATAAAATTTCACAATGGCAATCCATTGTCAAATGGAAGTGTTATGTACTTCAATGGGGTAAGTAAGTTTTAAGGGTGCTTTGGGATTATTAAAGGATTGCTTTTGCCTACTTAAAACTTATTGCAATGTAGAAAGTGCTTAAAATTCTAAGATTAGAAATTGGGTTCTCTGAATTTAACGAAAACACAGGATTGTGGCTAATAAGATGGATTAATTCATGCACAAATGTCCCTCCAATTTGTTACTTCCTTTAAATTTGAGACTAGTTTGTGAGAAAATATCCATTATCCATCTCTCCATTAAATATTAATTCGCTAGTTTGCCAATGGGCTTTAAAGTGATTTTACAAGGGACCAGATATTATCTCCTATTTCTTACTACTAAACTTACCACCTTTTGTTCAGAGACTCTCATAAAATCCAAGTGATCTGTAGGATGTAGGTGAGAATAGAAGGCATTTTATCATGACAGCAGCACAGTAAAGTACAGGAGCTTTACGAAATATCAGGGACACCAGGTCCCAGCAACTTACTTGGTGGAGCATTTACTTTTATTACACAGATAGCTGAAGCATAGTGGCAGGCTCCCTGAACGTCTAGTACATATCGACATTCTGAATGCCACAAAGGCTTATTTTATCTCTTTGGTCATCCCAATCGTTTTGGGAACTTGTGCTTCCCTGTATGAAATTCACTGCTACTCTGAATACCTAAAATAGTTTCTCTGTCTCTGATAAACATTAAAAATGGGTAAAAAACAAGATACTGAGCTGGACCAAACTGTTCTTTTCCTCAAAAATTATTTATCATAGTAAATATATAGCCTTCATTTACTGATGTGGGTTGTCAGATATTTTAAATCTTCTCTACTCATGTATTTATCAGCTTAGGCTATTATTCTTGAGAACTGATGTCCTGACAGGGAAGACAGTAAACTTCAGGCATGGTTTCTTGGGAGAAGGAGCATTTTTCTTTGACAAAGATGATAATCACTCGGTTGTATTTTTCCTGACTTAGAATATAAAAGTTGGGTACAGCCCTTGGAAAAACTAGTATAAATTCCACTGTCTTCAGTGAGAATTTTGTATACCTTTTTTGAAAAAGGAGGCTAGATGCCTTCTGTGAACTTTCTTTTTCAGTGTAACAGCTTTCAAATTCTCCATTGCTCATCACTAAGGAGATGGCTACAGTTGTATACCATTCTAAAAGCCCTCTTGTCCCTTTAATTGAGAAGGAACAATAGCATGGTCTTAAAATTTATTTTGTCACACATGTAAGCCATGAAGTAGACTCAATCTTCTCTCCCCTTTATGTCCATAACCTGCATTGGCCCTCTCTCACAGTGGCCCAATATTGACTACATGTTTAATGGAAGGAAAAATGAAAATTAGATAGAATTTAAATTAGGCAATCAGAAAATGCTTTAGACATAAATTTATTTATTCACCAAGTAGGGTTTACCCTTTATGAAAAGACCTAATTATAATAACAAATTTTCAGAGATTTTATAGAGTTTTCAGTATATTTGATTAGAAGCCTTCATATTCATACAAAATTGACAGTAATATTAAATATCTTTATGGTACTTAATATGTACTGGGATTGTATAGTAGTAGCTGTGATGATGTAGAAAGGTCTTTACCTCATTAAGAAATAAATGTAAGTGGGGTTGGGGATTTAGCTCAGTGGTAGAGCGCTTGCCTAGCAAGAGCAAGGCCCTGGGTTCAGTCCCCAGCTCCGAAAAAAAGAAAGAAAGAAAAAGAAATAAATGTAAGAGTGTATAACTTGATTTTTCCCACTGATTTTTCTTTCAGATATAAAGGCAAAGAATTCAAGAGAACAAAGAGAAAGACTAGCATGGAAATACTGAAAAACATTGTTCCATGACAGTTTTATGTAGGAATAGTGTTGGAAAGTTATTTTCTTTTACTAACCAATTGGTGTTTTATGGCATTTTGAATATGCTGCCTTATATTCAACCATATAATTGTTTTTATTTTGTGTTTTATCAAGGTTAGTTAAATTTTTTGTCCCCATATATTCATTTTATATTTACTCAGGGCACTGTATATGTAGATTTATTATTGACTTGGAAATTAAAAGCATTATTCTGTACATAGAAACTAATACTAAGCTTATTAGAGTTTTTATTCCTTCTTTTTATTTAATCTTTTTTTACACTCCAGATTTTATTCCCCTTCTGGTCCACCCTCCAAGTATTCCATATCTGATACAACTCCCTACCTCCCGGTCTCTAAGAGGATGTCCTCCTCATCCCCACCCATGCCACCACTCCACCAGAACTTCATACTCCTTGTGGCCTCCAGTCTCTTGAGGGTTACGTACTTATTTTCTCACTGAACCCAGATCCAGCAGTCCTCTGCTATATATGTATTGGGGTCTTCATATCATCTGGTGTATTCTGCCTGCTGGGTGATACAGTGTCTGAGAGTTCTCAGGCGTCCAGGTTATGCTGATTCTCCTACAAGGTCGCCCTCCTCCTCAGCTTCTTCTTGCTTTTCCCTAATTCAACCAGAGGGGTCAGCAACATTCTGTTCATTAAAGAATCTGCATCAGATTCTTTAAGCAGCTTGTTGGGTCTTTAGTAGGGCAGTCATGATAGGTCCCTTTTTGTGAGCTCCCCAAAGCCTCAGTAATGGTGTCAGATCTTGGGACTTCCCCTTGATCTGGATCCCATCTTGGGCTTGTCGCTGTACCTTCTTTACCTGAGGCTCCTCTCCATTTCTATCACTGCAGTTCCTTCACTCAGGAACAATTATGGGTCAGAGTTTTGACTGTAGGATGGCAACCCAATCCTTTACTTGGTGCCCTGTCTTCTGCTGGAGGTGGGCTCTACAAGTTCCCTTTCCCCACTGTAGGGCATTTCATCTAAGGTTCCTTTCTTTGAGTCCTAAGAGACTCTCACCTCCCAGGTCTCTGGAACATTCTGGAGGGTCCCCCCAACCTCCACCTCCTGAGGTTGCCTGTGCCCATTCTTTCTGCTGACCCTCAGGGCTTCAGTCCTTTTCCCCCACCTAATACCAGATCACCCCCCCATTTTCCTCCCAGGTCCTTCCTTCCCTCTCCCTTTGTGATTGCTTTCTTCTCCCTACCAAGTGGGGCTGAGGTGTCCTCACTTTGACCCTTCAACTTGTTGACCTTTTTGAGTTCTGTGGACTGTATCTTTGGGTATTCTATTTTAATTTTTAAACAATGATTTCATGAATCTTTATTAAGCAAGGAAGAATGCCAAGAATTTGGGGTAGCATTTTCTATTAGATCCATTACTTTATCTTCAACTTGCTTCCAGTCCATAAGGTAGATCTATTTCAAATACTAGTAATATCTCCACACGATGCTGTACCTCTAGAGTCAGGTGAAGTAGTGGGAGGAGACTGAAGAAGGATGCATCTGATTCTACTGCCTTCTTGCTTATTGCATTATCCTGGATGGACAGATTTTCTTATAATGCAGTCTTCTTTGGCTTACGCTCTTTGTGGTAAACCCAACATAAGCGCATTGGAAGTAGTGAATGTGGACTTCCCTTACCTATTCAAACCAAAGGAGGGCATCCCCACAGATGCCAATCTTTTATACTTCTCAACAAAGATAAGCTCCTATCTGCTCATGATTTTTCCAGTTATCTCTTCATAAATTTGAACACACCCAATCCTTTTTGAAAAGTGCCATCTCTTATCAGACTGGATATGATTACTTAAGCTAATGTAAATAAGGCATATCACTAGTGGTTCAGGAGAGGATATATTTTAGAATTTGTCAGAAGAAAGACTACTGCAAGTGGGATAGTAAACATGAAGTTAGGTTCTATAGATTCTCATCCCTGCTTTACTCTAAATATCAGTGATTACATAAGTAGAACATCATTTGAATATCAATATCTTAACTATAATAAATGTGACAAAGTGCATATGTTTCTAGATCCTACTCAGTGTTCAGGGTATGTTATCAGGTGATCTCTATGAGCTTTGCACCAAGTGGCAGATAAATTACTGAAAAAAAAGTAGCTGCTGAGATACCAATGGAACCTGAAGAAAAAGAAAGATTTTAGCACCAAAACTATTAAATGAAAGTGATTTCTGTGGAAAACAGAATTACTGCTATAAGGGAAAGATTCATGGAATAAATGAAGCACAGAGACTCTATTCCACACATTGAATTAGAAAAATCATTGATTAGGGTGCTTAAAAGGATGAAAGCATGAATTAGCGAAATTGGTGCATGACCTTGTGCACAGGTGCACCGTGTGAAAAAAGCAGCCTGGTATAGTCAGATCATAAAATGAAACGGACGATTATCTTGCAATTTGATTCAGCCTTTTGATAGCACCAAAAGTAACCATGCTTGCTTCAGAGGCATGATTTTTTAAATGTTCTTTTATATAGTTTTTAATTAATATAATTACATTTGTCTTCCTATGCATATATGTATGTATATGTGAATATATCATTATGGATATATATTTAGGAATCTATTATATAATTTTGGAACGCATACATTTTACACACACACACACACACACACACACACACACACACACACACACACACACTTCTCTGTCTATATAAATTTACCTGTATAGATATGATTTCAGGCCTGAACATTTGGTATTGGATGAGCAATGTAGCAGGCTTCTCCCTGGAAAAGACATTTTCTGCCACTCTGCCTTCGAGAGTTGCCTTAGAACTTTGTCTAGTCTTAAAACTAAATGGGGCCTCCTCATTTCATAATAACATGTCTACTAGTTTTTTTTTTCAGGTCTTGTTTAGGCAGCCATGTTGATGAGACTTCCTGAGTATACCCTCTCTGACATTTATAGGAGATGAAATCTCACAGCAAATTTCCTGTTTCTCTAGTTCATTGAATCATTCTGCCACTTTATACACCTTGATTCCCTAAGCCTTCATCCTGGAAATTGTGCTGTAGATGTATTCGTTGGCAATGTGCATTACACACAGTAAGTCATTTTTGTGTGTTTGAGCAAATGGAATTCTATTCACAAAGTTATTTCCCTCATCTACATCATGTAGGGTACTACATATTTTTCTAGCAGGTACAATGTTTTAGTTATCACATTTAGACTTTTGATCCATTTGGTTTTTAGAATGCAAGGTGATGGATACAAGTACAATTTGATCCTTCCATTTGTGGACATCCAGTTTTCCAGGAATCATTTGCGAACAATGCTGTTTCCTCCCTTACACATTTTCCATCTTTGTAGATATATTAGATTGTTGTTGTCATGAACACTTAAGTTTGACTTTCTAATTTTGTCCCATTATCTCTTTTGTACAATTAGCATAGTGTTTTTACTGCTATGGCTCTCTAATATATCTTGAATCTTTAATGGTATTTTCTTTAGGATTGCTCATTGTGACCAGGCATGTTTCTGGCTAGTGTAGACTTTTTTCTTTCATACATACTTGAGAATAGTTGGGAAGTTTATGTTTGTTTGTTAGTCCATGTTTTTCTGTACATGACAAAAGGGGATTTTAACTGTGAGTTAATTAAAACTGTAAATGTCTTTTGGTTAAATTGTCATTTTTATAATATTAATTATGTAAATTCATGATCATAGGATGTCTTTTCATTTTCTAGAGTTTTTTTTTAATCAATTCAGAGGTTTGAAAATTTAATTGTGCAAGTGTTTAATCTTCTGGTTTAATATTATTTCCAGATATTTTATTTTCTTTGGGGCTGTTTGAACAAAGTTTGTTTGTGTATATTTTGTATTTTTAAAAATGCTGTGTATTATAAAAGCTATTGATTTTTGCAAGGTGATAGCTCTGTATCATTCCAAATTGCTGAAATTGCTGATTATTTTCATACATTTTCTGATAAATTTTCCAGATGCAGTATAAGTATAATACCACATATTCTGCAAATAGAGAAAGTTTGATTTCTTCTTTTTATACCTGCATCTCCTAAATTTTCCTTTCTTTCCTTAGTGCTATAGGTAATGTTTGAGCATGATATTATACAGGAAGGAGGAGAGTGAGCACTATTTTAGTTTAATTTTGTTGGTTTGGTTGAATGTAGAAAGACAGATATTATTTTATGTTTTTTAACTTAGTGATGTTCAGATTTTTTAAAATATTACTGTACAGCATTCCTAATCTTTGATATCTGTTATATTTTTTCTCTTCATTTTTCTTTCTGGTAATTTGGACCCCTTTTTCTTGACAGACTAAAGGTCTATTCATCTTATTTATCTTCTAAAACAACCAGCACTTAGATTGATTATTCTTGTCATTGCTTTCTTTATGTTTCACTAATTCCTGCTCTAATGTTTATTATTTCTTGCCATCTAGTGGGCTTGGGTTTGATTTGTTCTTGTTCTTCTACATTTTTTGCAGCATTAATAATTTATTTGTGCTTTTTCATGGCTTTTTAATGCAGGCAGTTAGAACTATGGACTCTATTTGTAAGATTGCCTTTAATATTTTCTAGAGGTTTTTTTGTGTTTACATTTTCATTTAATTCCAGGAAAATTTTTATTTATGTCTTCATTTCTTCTTTGACCAATTTATGATTTAGAAATGATTGGTTTGTGCTCATGTGCTTGTGTACTTCCTGAATATTTGTCTACTGCTAATTTAAGTCTCACTGCATTGTGGTCAGATTAAGTTAAGTTCGCTCTCTCTCTCTCTCTCTCTCTCTCTCTCTCTCTCTCTCTCTCTATCTATTTATATATATATATATATGCAAACTCTCTCACACACACACACGTGTGCATGCGGAATCTCTGTGTGAGCATGTGTGTGTGCATGTTTGAGTGCATTTGTGATATAGAATGTTTTCAGTAGAATGTAACTTAAATGTTTGCTGTCTCTGCTACATCTCTACTGCTAAGGTAAAGCACCATAAACAAGGCAACTCAATTTCAGAGGATAATAGTCCAGGATGGCAGAACAAAGGCTTGGTAGCACAAAAAGTTGAGAACTTACATTAAGATTTGAGAGAGGAGAGAGAGAGAGAGAGAGAGAGAGAGAGAGAGAGAGATTGCATATCTTTTAATTGCTTACTATCTTTGCTACTTTTCTATTGCTGAGATAAAACACAATAATGTTTATTACAGTTTTCTTGTATCAATTGAGGCTTGTGCTAATTGACTATATGTTCAATTTTAAAGAAAGTTCCCTGATGTGCTAAGAAGAACTTATATTATTTTGTATTCGATGAAATGTTCTATTGATATATGTTATGTCCTTTAGAACCATAACTTCTGTTAGTTTCATTTTTTATCTGTTTAGTTGCTGTCTTGATGATATATCCATTGGTGAGAATGTGGTGTTGAAGTCTCACACTTGTAGTGTGTGTGTGTGTGTGTGTGTGTGTGTGTGTGTGTGTGTGATTTAAACTTTAGTAATGTTTTATTAATTGGAGTGCCCTTGCATTTGGGGTGTAGATGGTCAGAAATTTATCTTGGTGAATTTTTTTTTCTTTTATGAGTATGAAGTTTCCTTTCCCCTATCTTTTCAAAAATTATTTATTTATTTATTCCCTTTACATCAGCCTCCCTCTCCTCCCAGTATCCCTTCACAAAGATCTTTCTTCTACTCCTTCTCCCCTTCTCATCCGAGAAGGGGAAAACCCCTACTATACATGTCTCTAGCTTACCAAGTCACTGTACTTTAGGCACATCATTTTCCCCTGAGGCAGGTCAAGCTGTTTCAGGAAAACTGGATTTGCAGATAGGGAACAGATTTAGGGACATCACTTGTTCCAGTTTTTGGGAAACCCACATAAAGACCAAGCTGTCTTCTGCTACATATGTGGTTGGGTAGGACTAGGTCCTGCTCATGCTTGCTCTTTAGCTGATGGTTCAGTCCTTGCTTCTGCATCTCTTTTTATTGTTTGCTCAAATACTTATTTTACTAGATATTAAAATGTCAAACTTAGCTTTCTTTTTGCATCTATTTTCTTAGAAAACCTTCTTCTAGCCCTTTACTCTGAGGTAATTTCTATATTTGATGTAGCGATACATCCTGTTTTTCTATCCATTTTGTTAGTCTGTCTTTTTATTGAGGAATTGAGCTCAGTGATGTTGAGAGATGAATTAATGACAAATGATTGTTAATTCCTGTTATTTTGGTGTTGGTGGTGGTAGTGAGCTTGTGTGTGTGTGTGTGTGTGTGTGTGTGTGTGTGTTTGTGTTTGTGTTGGGGGGTTCCCTTCTATTGATTTTGTTGACATGGATTTATTTATATCCTATGTTTTCTTGCATGTATTTAGCCTCCTTTGTTTGGAGTATTCATTATAGTATCTTCTGCAGGGCTGGATTTATGGATAGATATTGTTTGATTTTTTAAAATTTTTTTCATGGAAATCTTGATTCCTGTATCTATGGTGATTGAAAGTTTTGTTGGGTATAGTGGTCTGGGCTATTATCTGTGATCTCTTACAGTCTGCAAGACATCTGTCTAGTCCCTTCAGGCTTTTAGAGTCTCTGTCGAAATGTTGGGTGCAATTCTAATAGGTCTGCCTTTATGTATTACTTAGGCTTTTTCTCTTGCAGGTTTTAATATTTTTTTGTTTTATACATTTTCTGTTCTGATTATTATATTCTTGGAGGATTTTTCTTTTCTGGTCCAATCTATTTTGTGTTTTGCAAGCTTCTTGTGTGTTTATAGACATCTCTTTCTTTTGGTTGGCTAAGTTTTCTTCTATTATATTGTTGAAAGTATTTCCTGGGCCTTGTATCTGGAAATCTTCTTCTATTCCTATTTTATTGTGCTTGGTCTTTTCATAGTGTCTCAGAATTCTTGAATGTTCTGTGTCACAAACTTTTTAGATTTAGCATTTTCTTTGACCTAAATATAAATGTTTCAATTATATCTTCTAAACCTGAGATTCTTTCATCCCTTCTATACTGTTGGTTATACTTGCATTTAGAGCTTCTGTTCCCTTCCCTATATTTTCTATCTTCATGATTCTTTCAGTTTGTGTTTTCTTTGTTGCTTCTATTTTTGTTTTTAGGTTGTGAACATTTTTCTTCATTTCTTTTATCTGTTTGATTGTATTTTACTGTATTTCTTTAAAGAATTCATTCCTTTCCTCTCTAAAGACCTCTCATCTTTGTAAGAGTGAATGTAAGCACATCTTCTTGTGGTTTGGCTTGTTGGGCTACCCAGGACATGCTATAGTAGAATAGCTGGACTCTGGTGTGCTGTATTGCTCGGACTCTTGCTGATTGTCTTCTTACACTCTAGCCAAATGGTTGACCCTGCTGTAGGTTGGATGTTTCTGATGTTGACAGGACTTGCCAGGGAGGCAAGAGACCTCTGAACCTGACAATGGAGCTCAAGAAAAAGTATACTGCACATGTCTGTTTGCCCCAAGTGAACCTGAGGCCCCAGAAGACACCATAGGAAAAGAGAAAGAGTTGTGGGCCTGATAATAGAGGTGAAGAAAAAACCTTCAGCTCGCCTCTGCTGGGTGTGTCTCAGGTAGACTTGGTAGGCAAGGAATTGGTGGGAAGAATCTATCTTGAATAGGCCTCCTCAGAAGGGCAAGTAGAGCTGTGAGCCAGATTATGGGGGTCAGGGGACAGCACACAGCTTACCTGGTTCCCCAGGTGGACCTCTGTTTATCTGTGCCCCAGATGTACCCTGAAGGTTTATTTTTTTTTTCTGTTTTTATTTGGTGTTCCTTGTCCTTCTTGCATCTGTGTGGGTAAATCTTTCTTTAATTTAGGAAAGCTTTCTTCATGATCTTGTAAGATCTTGTTGAAGATCTTGTCATTCTACCAACCTGGAATTCTGCCACGTTGTCTATTGCATCTTTCACGTCTTTCTTTTCTTTGTTTCATATATATATATATATATATATATATATATATATATATATATATATAGAGAGAGAGAGAGAGAGAGAGAGAGAGATGTACATATTTACATATGTTTGTGTGTGTGTGTCTTCCACTTAGTATATTCTACTTACAAGTGCTATTTTTGAGTTTTTTCATCGGGTTGCGTTTTGTAGTTGTTGCTTGTTTTGTTTTATTTTATTCAATTATCTGTTCATCTTATCTTGAACTTTCTACAATGTTTCAACCTCTTTATTGCATTTCAGTTTCACATTCCAGGATATCGTTATTATATTCATCAGCCTCTGTGGTGTGTGTGTGTGTGTGTGTGTATGTGTGTGTGTGTGTGTGTGTGTGTCCTGGGCATTACCCAGGCATGGGTTATCTCTAAGCTTATTCTTTCTAAGTTCACTGAGTTCTTTGCATCTTCTTTAATTCCTTTGATTCTTTGTTGAAGTTAATGATTAGTCTTTTAAATTTTGTACCAGGTGGTTTGTGTAGGCAATTTTCATTGGTGAACACTTTTATAGGACTAGTCAATTGGGAGAGGGCATTCCTTCTTGATCTGTTATACTGTTTATATTTTTGTAATGAAAGGTTAGAATATATAGGCTAGGATACATAGAAAATATGTAGGCTAGGTCTGGTATAAAAAATGGTATTGTTTAGAATGAAATCAGGGAGCATTCTGGCATTCAGAATTATATCCTGGTCCGAGCCTGAAAATTTGTGTTATATCTGCAAGGTGAGGAGGGTGGATAGTGTTGATAATCAGGTATATTAACAAAGTTAGACTTTTGCAAAGAATGTGCAAGATTTGCTTGGGCAGAAAAATTCAAATATCAGGATGAGTGCTTTACTATCCAACGGAGAAATTAAGAAGATTGATGTAGCACTGGGAAAGTTGGAGATTTCCATGTAGTATTATTACTACATATCTGTAACTAGAGAACTTGACAAGAGTAACAAAAATCATATCTCTTAGTTGGCATATAGTGACATTATGGAATTGTACTCAGGAGTGACATGATAAGCTTATTATCATTTCAAAAGATGAGATTTCCATGACCCTGGACCAAAACATGTTTTTGTGGTCATAAAAACACATTCCATTTTCTCTGTGTTGTTTAATTAATGTAGTTTTATAATTCTCTTTATTTTAGTTGATTTCTGAGAAATGATCTGAATTCTAGGTATTTGATGGAGGGGTGAAAAACAAAATATCAAAATGACAGTTAAAGCTATTCAAAGGCTTTAGCCATATTTACACACTTTCAATATATTTGGGAGGGATATATTTTGATTTTAATAGCAAAAGTTATTTATGACACTCCCAAGGCATCAGAAAATGTATGGGTAAAGAAATGGCCATAGATTGCAAATGTGCATTCATGTATTAAAATATGCTGACAAGGAAGTGGAGAAAGAGGAACACTCTTTCACTGTTGTTGGGAATGAAAGATGGTATAACCACTACAGAGGTTCCTCAGAAAATTCTACATAATACTACCTGAAGGCACAGCTAAACCACTCCTGGGCATATACCCAAAAGATGATCCAACAAATAACAAGGATATGTGCTCCGCTATGGTCATAGCAGTCTTGTTCATAATACCCAGAAACTGGAAAGAACCCAGATGTCCTTCAACAGAGGAATAGATATAGAAATTGTGGTACATTTACACAATGGAGTACTACCCAGCTATTAAAAACAATGACTTCATGGAATTCATAGGCAAATGGATTGAACTAGAAAATATCATCCTGAATGTAATAACCCAATCATAAAAGAACACACATGATATGCACTCACTGATAAGTGGATACTAGCCCCAAAGCTCAAAGATATAATTTACAGACCACATTAAGCTCAAGAAGAAGGAAGACCAAAGCGTGGATGTTTCAGTCCTTCTTAGAAGCGGGTGGGCAAAATACTCACAGTAGAAAATATGGAGATAAAGTTTGGAGGAGAAACTGAAGGAAATACTATCCAGAGACTGTCCTACCTGAGGATCCATCTCATATGCAGTCATTACACAGACACTATTGCAGTTGCCAAAAAGTGCATGATGAGAAGAGCCTGATATAGCTGTCTCCTAAGAGGCTCTAGAAGAACTTGACAAATACAGAGGTGAATGCTAGCAGCCAAACATTGAACTGACAACTGGGTTCCCAGCAGAGGAGTTAGAGAAATGACTGAAAGAGCTATAGAGATTTGCAACCCCCTAGGATGAACAATAATATCAAACAACCAGAACCTCCGGAACTCCCAGGGACTAAACAACCAACAAAAGAGTACATATGGAGTGACCCATGGCTCTATCTGCATATTTAGAAGAGGATGCCCTTGTCAGGCATCAAAGGGAAGAGTGGCTCTTTGTCCTGGAGGCTCTTGGTCCTGATACCCCAGTGTAGGGTAATGCCAAGGTAGGGAGGTGGGGGGTTAAGGTGGGGTGGGTGGGTTGGTAGCAGGCACCCTCATAGAAGCAGGGAGAGTTGAGATGGGATAGGGTGTTGCCCTAGGAGAAACACCTAGGGAAAGGGGATAACATTAGAAATGCAAACAAAGAAAATATGGAATAAAGGAATATATTGACTAAAGGACATATGGGTGGAGGGTGAATGAAAAATCACACATAACAACACAAAAAAAATAACAGAACATGTATAAGAAAATGTACTGTAAAGGAACTTAGTTACAACATAAGAGCATGCGAAAGGCAGTATAGGAGAGAGTTGTTGGATAAAAAATGTGAGATATGAATAGAAATAAGCAATATTCTTTATTATCTTGGAAATTCAGTTAAAAGCATGATATATTGTTTTGCAATTATTGGTCATTGTATTCATCCAAAACTATTTAACATGAAATTTTTAAAAACTAGATCTATAGTCCCTTTCTACTTTTCCACCATTGAGGTACACTTCTATTTTCTTACAGCTGAGATTTATAATCAATGTTGAGAGGATGGAGAGAGCTGGATGGCACAGCTCTGAGAAGAGGCTTGAAAGTAGGAAACTGCACAGCTCCCTGTAAGAATGGCAGAAATCATGTTGAATCAACAAGCACATTTAGTGCTGACATGTGCTGGAAGCTCATTAAATGTGTTACTGCATATGAAGTCCTACTGGGATGAAGAGCTGGATGTGTTTGAGGTTGGTTTATAGCCAATCTGTGCCATTGTATAGCATATTGTCAAGTGTCATTTTTTAAAAAATTTAAAGCCTTAAACAGCAATGGATTCACATGTTTACCAGGTGTCATTTTCTTGCCATTTTGTGGAATGCACCTGTCAGATTATAGCATAGATTACAGTTACAAGATATGTATGATAGGGGTTACGGAATGTGCTCAGTGGTAGAGTGCTTGCTTAGCAAGCTCTAGGCCCTGGGTTCGGTCCTCAGCTCCAAAAGAAAAAAGAAAAAAAAGATATTTATGATAACCCTTACATTAGTACCTACCCAAATAGGCCTTTCAAAATTTTCTTAGAATTTTTTCCTCTTTCTCATATGTTTACAGATTTGTTTTGTAAGTGATCAATAACATTGATCTTATTTGTGAGGGGTGAGTGTCTATGATATTTTAGCAGCTGGTACATGCCAATGAGAGACATTTTCACTAGTGCTCATCCTCAGATGGGTGGCTCAGAACAGAGCCTGCCTACACAAAGTAAACTTCTTATGTAACCACCAACCCCAACAGAAGTCAGTTCCTCCTCCTTATGTTATGGGCAACTCCTTACATGGTCCTTACTTAAAGTGCATGTTTTTACCCTATCTGAGCCATTTGTTATTTTCCAACTGGGCAATAGTGACTGTTTTTGTCTCCTATACAGCTTAGCATTCCTGTAGACAAACATGAGGGCATGGGTCCCAGCTTAGAGTCCAGAAACTCTTACAGTCACAGCCAGATACTGTTTTCATTGACAGCTTCTTATTTTACTTCTGCCTACTATGTGGTTAGATCAAAGGAGTTTTCTTGACATTGAATACATATGACAGGGAGACATGAATACATATACAATGACAGGGAGACAGAGAATATTTAATTTTTAATAGTTTATTTAAGTATGAAGTATTTTCTGATGTGTGGTTAGAGTTACTAATAAGTTAGTAGGAGTTTCTTCATCCTCTTTTGAAATCACATAAAATTTGTAGAGTATCCTTCTTTTCCTTGAATAGTCCTTTACCTTACCACTAACATTTGCCAAAACATATTGTACAGAGAACTTGGAAAATTATCAGTCATCTCTCCTTAAACTCCTCTATAAAGTATATCTTGTTAATTACAAATTTTCACTTCTTTGCAATACTGTGATACAACTTAATGCAGTGCTCACTATGACATACAACAGATTTCCAGCAATGATTTCATAATAACCTAATATATTCAAAATTAACTGTGCTGTGTTGGCAAGGCAGGAATTTCCTATTGTTTTAAGTCCACATGAAACCAATTCTTGGCTATATATTCATAGGCAAGTAACTATTTTTGTACATATAAGCACATTTGTCCACATGTACTCCCATAAATAGACACATGAACACATTGTCGAGTTTACAGTGTGATTGTGAATTATATAAAGATACGTGCTGTTACTATTCATTCAAACTATGTGTACCAACTATGTGTACATATGTTATAACATATGGCAGAATATCAGAGCCCATCTAGCAAACTTATTCTTAGAGAAACTGAAGAGTTTCCTCCCAAGATAAGACCCCCTGAAAATAGAACAATATTCTTTTTAAAAAGTACTTTTCCTGATGCAAATTACTTCATTGTGAAACATAAAATTAGGTAATAAACTTGCTAAATTATCAGCCAAAATATCCAAGGCTCCAGGGTTTTACCTTAATTCTTTGTAAATACATACACTGTCTCTGCTTTCTACAACCAAAGAACTATCCATTTAAATGTCCTATAAGCCCAGAAAATTAAACCTAGAAAATGCCCACCATTCTGATTTTGGTAACTGTGATGATTAATTTTACTGTCATTTTACCAAGACTGACTTAAGTTGACCTGAGCAGGGAGCCTCTGTTGAGGAATTGTCTTCATTGAATGTGAAAAATTATCCCAAAATGATCAGTATTTCTTGTGCTTCTCAAAAAGGACAAAAGAAATTGAAGAAAATCTCAAAAGATGGAATGATCTCTCAGGTTCATGGATTGGCAAGATTAATATAGTAAAAATTGCCATTTTGCTAAAAGCAATCTACAGATTCAAAATAATACCGATCAAAATTCCAACTCAATTCTTCATAGAATTAGACAGAAAAATTTGCAAAAACATTTGGCATAACAAAAAACTCAGGATAGTGAAAACTATCCTCAACAATAAAAGAAATTCTGAGAGAATCACCATCTCTGACCTCAAGCTCTATTACAGAGCAACAGTGATAAAAACTGTATGGTATTAGTACAGAGACAGGCAGTTAGTTCAATGGAATAGAATTGAATATCCAGAAAGGAACCCACACACCTGTGGTCACTTCTTCTTGCCAGTACAAGGCTTAATTCCAAGTGGATCAAAGACCTCCACATAAAACCAGATGCAAACTCATAGAGAAAAGTGGGGAAGAGCCTCAAACACATGGGCACTGGGGGAAATTTCCTGAACAGAATAAAAATGGCTTATGATCTAAGATCAAGTATCAAGAAATGGGACCTTATAAAATGGCAAAGCTTCAGTAAGGCAAAGGGCACTGTTATTAGGACAAATGGCAAGCATAAGATTGGGAAAAGATCTTTCCCAATCATACATCTGAAAGAGTGCTATAATACCCAAAATATGCAAAGAACTTAAGAAGTTAGACTTCAGAGAGTCAAGTAACCCTATTAAAAATGGGGTACAAAGTTAAACAAAGAATTCTCAGCTGAGGAAGATCGAATGGCTGAGAAATACCTAACGAAATGTTCAAAATCCTTAGTCATCAGGGAAATGCAAATCAAAACAACCCTGAGATTCTACCTCACAACCATCAGAATGGCTAAGATTTAAAAAAATAAAACAAAACAAAAACCTCAGATGGCAGTAGATGCTGGTGAGGGTGTGGAGAAAGAGGAACACTCCTCTAATTTTGGTGGGATTGCAAGCTGGTACAGCCACTCTATAAATCATTCTGGAGGTTCCTCAGAAAATTGGACATAGTACTACCTGAGGACCCAGCTATACCACTCCTGTGCATATAACCAAATGATGTTCCAACATATAATGAGGACACATGCTCCACTATGTTCATAGCAACCTTATAACAGCCAAGAACTGGAAAGAATTCAGATGTACTTCAACAGAGGAATGCATACAGAAAATGAGGTACATCTACACAATGGAGTACTAGTCAGCTATTAAAATAATGAAATTCCAAGGCAAATGGATGGAACTAGAAAATCTCATCCTTACAGAGGTAACCCAAACACAATAAAAACACACCTGGTATGCACTCACGTATAGATGGATATTAGCCCAAAAGCTCAAATTACCCAAAATACAATCCACAGACCATGTGAAGCTCAAGAAAGATGACTAAAGTCTGCATGCTGCAGCCCTTCACAGAAGGGGGAACAAAAATATTCATAGTAGGATTTTGGATCAGAGACTGAAAGAATGGCCTTTCAGAACGTACATCACCTGAGGATCCAGCCCATATACATACAATCACCAAACCCAGACAATATTGTTGATGCCAAGAAGTCTATGCTGACAGGAGCCTGATATAGCTGTCTCCTTAGAGGCTCTGCCCGAGCATGGCAAATACATAGGTGAATGTTTGCAGCCAACCATTGAACTGAGAATGAGTTCCCCATTGTAGGAGTTAAAGAAAGTATTGATGGAGCTGAAGGGGCTTGCAACTCTATAAAAACAACAATACTAACCAACCACAGCTCACAGGAACTAAACCACCAACCAAAAGTACACATGGACGGGCCTATGGTTCCAGGGGCATATGTAGCACAGGATGGACTTTTTGGGCACCAGAGGGAGGAGATGCTCTTGGTACTGCCAAGGATGGAATGCCACTGTAGGGGAATGTCAGGGCCTGGAGGTAGGAATGGGTGGGTGGTTGGGTGGGGGAAAAGGGAAAACATTTGAAATGTAAACAACAACAACACCAAAAAACCCAATGAAAATTTAAAAAAAGGACAAAGATGAACAAAGGTTATTCCATTAGGCTCACTTGGCTTTACTTCTTGCTTCTCAGTTAATTTACTAGGTTGTTGTCCTTTGTTGATATTAAATCCAGCTCTTCTGGGCTTCCAACATGAGTGGAAAAACTAGCTTATATCACAATATCCAGGTCTTTGTTGCCAGATTGGGACTGCTGAAGCATCCAGGCTCTTGGACTAACAAAGGAGCAAGTTCCTGATATCTCTAATGAGGGACAGTCATTGTGGAACTACTCCAAATAATGTGTAATCCACTCTGCAGGACGTTAACAATTATTAGTTACCAGGCATTTCAGGTATGAGAGAACTAGTTTTCCACTATTTGGAATTATTTTATAAGCTGATATATACATTTATGTGTATATGTACATCAGATACATTTTTAACGACCTGAAACTATACTATGACTCCCTTTATAGAATGGAAAACACTGAATATCTAGTAAGTAAACTATTTAAAGAACTATACAAAATAAATGTATTTCTTTCAACTTTTGTGAGGAATGTGGAATTTAATTACTATATAAAACTTTTTAACATAATGTGAAAAAATAAAAAATAAGGATGCTGGATTTTTTTGGCATTTCTACATAAAACAAGAGGGAAAATGATCTCAGTGATAATTGTACTAGACCAGATGCATATGAATAAAGTTTTTTGAGAATACAATCTTATCTCCAAACAAATTATAACCCAAGTTACAGAAAATAAACTCAAGTCTTTAATGTATGATTTGCTAAATTACAGTGCAAATCTAATTTACATTATTGAAGTGTATGAGACTTTAACATGAGGGCATTGATTAGAGAAGGCTTAGAAATTACAACTTGGGATTGAGCTATGAAAACCCTAATGAGGTTGAGGGAAGTGGCCATACAGATTCTGGTGGGTCTACCCCACGTGAAGAAACAGTCTCTCCACCCTTAACAGATGATGCTTCACCACCCCACCATCCACTCCTACATTATTGTCCCCTCCATCCTTGCCTCAGGCAATTAATTTTGCCTTCTCAGTAGAGGAGGGAATGATTTTGACTAAAGTTATGTCCTACATGTAATTATCATATAAAGAAGATGCCCCTAATGAACCAACTATCTTTGCCTTTAGACCTATAAATAGACTATGGAAGACACAGACGTGCATGATACTCCTTGATTTAATGATGATGAAAGGATTTTAAGGATGAGGAAAAGTACAATGATAGAGTGAGTCACATCTTAAAACCTAATCTTCCATAATTTGAGGACCAAAAACACATGCCTTTCACTAACACTATAAAAAGTCGTGAGAAAGACACCAAGAGATTGAAGAATTTTACCAGTGTTCTTCTCCATGTGCTAGATCTTAAAGTTGGAGATTCAACTGCTCAAATTTATAACATAAATTTAATATGATTAATTGAACTCCTGGGACTACTTGGAAGCACTGAATCACCAAAGCCAAGGTGAGTATAGTTAACATAACAGGCAGCACAGCACAGGAAAAACTTGTCTATAATTGCCTGGCACCCTACAGACACTACATACTAGCTAACTAATATTATTTCCTGGAACAAAATAGATTAAAACTTATTATGTTGTTTGTTCTTTTTAAAAGAAGCCTTGGAAGAGGAAGAGGAGGAAAAGGAGCAAGGAAGCAGAGAGGAAGTGGAGGGAGGACAGGGACAGGGGCAGAGAGAGGAAGCAGAAGCAACAGGAAAGAATGATGAGGAAGAAAAAGAAACTGGATAGAGAGGGGAGAGGAAACATTGGGCTAGTGACAAAGGCTGTGATAGGGAAAGGAAGCAGCAACAGGAAAGAAGAAGAAAATGAAAAAGAAGAGGAGGAGCAGGAGGAGCAGGAGGAAGAGGGAGGGAGAGAAGGAACAATTCTAGAACAAATAAAAGAAGTGCTCTACTGTATCATATAAAATATTTTCCAAATTCCAGACTTGAGATAGTTTAAAAATTCAAAACTTAAGGGATGGCAAGGCCCAAGTGAAGAATATCTTGCTCCTTACTAAAGAGTTTACTACTATAAACCTTTCTTCTGTCCTTCTCCAGCAGGACATACTGTCTTTCACTAGAGTAACTATACATTGGGAAAAATGAAATAATCAGACTTTTCAGGGCCAGATGGATACTACTTATATATTGATATTAATTTTCAGAGATCCAAAAAGTATTGTAGCCTTTAAAGTAAAGTAGATTTGCTTGTGGAATATGGATAATCAATAAAATTCTGGCAAAATCTGACTTACATTGGGTCCAATGTGTTGTTTGAATTCGTTGTGTGGTTATTTTCCCAAGTACCAGCATCTATAATTGGAATATATATTAGAAGTTGGCAGGTCCTTACATTGGCTGTGTAATTGGCAAGAAGTTGCCTCTCCACATTACCATGGGATAAGGGCTACTAAATCTTCATTGCAGGATATAGAAATTAGTACTACCATAAAGAATGTAGAAAGTTCAGGATTAGTGTTTCCCTTCACATTTCTCTTTATTCTTCCTATTTGGTTAGTGCAGAAGACAATTGGATCAGAGAGAATAACAGTTCATCAAGTAGTGACTACAATTGCTACTTCTGACCCAGATGTACAGTTCTTACTCAAGTAGATTAACACATCTCTTGGTACTTATTATACAGCTATGTACCATGAAAATGCTACTTTTTAAAAACCACCTGTTTATAAGGATTTGCCTATAAGTAAACAGTATAATTTTAGCTGGCAAAGCCAATATTAGTTCAGTTCTAGCTTAGGGGTCTTTTAATTCTCCAGCATTGTGCCATATTTCTTATTTCATAGGGACCTTGATTACCTTCCTTTCTCACAGGTATCATGCTATCCTATTATATTGGTTATATTAAAATGATTGGACAAAAAGTAGGAAGTAGCATTCATACTGGATTTGTTGATAGAGCACTTGCACATTAGGGGATAAAAAATATCATTCCACACAAAATTCAGTAGCTTTCTATTGCAATAAAATTATAAGAATCAGTTTTGTGGGAGCTGCAGATACTCATTTTAAGGTGAATGATAAGCTATTGCATTAGGCCCTTTCAATAACTAGCAAAGAAACAAAATATTTAATGAGCCTCTTTGGATTTTGGCAGATGTGTTACCTGGATGTGTTAGTCTGGCCCACATATCCAGTGATTTACAAAGCTGATAGGTTTTGTAACAAACCCATAACCAGGATTAGGTTATTCAACAGCTTCTTGCTGCTTTGAAGTCTGCTCTGCCAGTACAGCTAGTGTGTCATATGAATTTGAGGTGTCTGTGGCAGATTAGGATGTTGTCTAAAATCTCTGGCAGGTTCCATATGTGAATCACTGTGGAAACCCTTGGGATTTCAGAGAAAGTCCTTATTGTCATCTGCAGAAATTTTCCATTTGAAAGACAGTCCTTGGCATTCAACTGGGCCTTAGAAGAAACTAAACATTTCTTTTAGTTGACAATGTGCTAACTAATTACCATGTGATCTGAGTTTGGGATTATGTGACACATCAAACCATAAAGTTTGTTATGCATAGTGGCAATCTGTCACCCAATGGAAATATATATATATATATATATATATACATATATATCATATATATGATTTATATGTATGTTTGTGCAGATCATATTATAAATATGTAACATGCTATATATCTACCTCATATATTATCAATATGTATCAATATATTTGTATATCTATTTATAAAATCTATGTCATATATATTTGCTATATATGTATAAATGTATAAATGTGTCTCTCTCCTCTCTCTCCTCTCTCTCCCTCTCTCTCTCTCTCTATGTATATATATATATATGTATATATATATATATATATATATATATATATATATATATATTGCAGGATGGTTCTCTAGAACATCCTCTTTCTTCTACTACAAGATTTAGCAAGAGACTAGAAATGTCAATGTTTCCATTTGCTGTTTCTCTAGTGACTAAGAAAACTTTGTTTCCTCCTCCTTGTGATCTTCAAAGCTATATATTTTGGTTCCTTGGAAAAATGTTTCTGCCAAAGCACATAAATATTGCATTGAACTGTAAGTTAAGGGTTACTTTTGACCACTTTGAGCTACTGATATACCCTTGAGTCAACAGTACAAAAGGAGTAACGGTGTTAGAAGTTGTAGTTTATTTAGCCTTCCAGGTGTAAAGGTGTAAACTGTACTGCCTTTACTCAATGGCCTTAAGGAAGATTGTGTAAGGCATATAGGCAATCCTTTATGTCTCTGCATACCTGAGATTGTGATAAAGATCTTTTGTAAGTTATAACTAATCCTGGGAGAATGATAAATGGTCCATACCCTTGGGGGGTCATACATACTAACCCTTACCAAGACACAATCATGCCCTTGCTCAGGATAGAGGAAATGGAGAAAGAG